>NC_139717.1:8668007-9200507 GCF_964188405.1 Protomyctophum parallelum
ATTTAAGTAATCAAAAGTGCGTGTTGAATGTATAAAATGTTGAAAAGAGTGCATGGTGGGAAAGGTGCAGGAGGCAAATGAAAAGAACAGGACTAGGGAAGCAGGCATTTATAGGCGTCGACACCCGGGCCCAGGTGCGAGCTGATCATCATGATTAGGCTCTGCTCCCCAACCCTATTGGACAGAGACCAGAAATGATTAGGGGCAAAGCAACTACACACAACCACATAAATAAGTGAAGTAGGCCTACTAAGCAACTATATTCACACACACAACATCACCGTCACATGATAAGCCCAGAATATGGCTTTAAGGGGTTAAATTCGATCCCATGGCATCAGCCTCTATTCCTCTTATTTGTCCTATTGATTGATTATGCTTGCCAACAACTGCTCCACGCAATCATTATTCATGTGTGATGAGTGATGACCTAACGTGGGGTCAGTGCTGCTTTATAGGAATGCTTTCATTGCATTGATGGGCTTGGCAAGAGTTGGGGTTCCATCTCCACCGTGAGTGATTTACTTTCCACGGAGTGTGGCTTTCTTGTGTGATGGATGCAGTCCTCTCTGTGTGGACTGGTGGTGACATCCTGGTAATGTGAGGAGCGGTTGTTTATTGCTTTAGTGCAATGGAATACGACAATGGAGCTGCGCAGTGAGGAAAGAGGAGAAAAAATATTCAGGCAATTGTTGCTGACTGTCTAAAATTTGCCATTTAACTACCCTATGTTATAGTCCTTTGTTCACAGTGTCGATAGTCACCATGCTCACCAAGTTCGGGAACATGTTTCAGACATTGTTTTTGCACATTTCTGTCTGTAATGACATGCCCAAAATATAATGAATAAATAATAAAAGATATGAAAAATGCAGGCTGCTGCAGAGACAATGAATATTCTATCTCTTTTCATTCCCCACCCCCCTTCAGGAGGAGACCGGAGGATTGAGTACCGTAAGTGGTACAGACCACTGGTGTGGTTCTGGATACTGGTCGGTCTGGCCTACTTTGCTGCAGTGCTGAGCATGATCGGAGACTGGCTGAGGGTCATATCCAAGAAAACAAAAGAAGAGGTATGCATCCAGCCACATTATGATGTTCTTTTGCAGGGTTTATATGATTACGTGTAGCAGTAGTGTCTCAGAGCCTCAGCCTGAAAAGTCTAATATCTCCCCTGGTCCATATAGGGTTATCCTTATCCCTTTGGTCTAGTGGTTAAGTTGTTGGACTTTCATGCGGGAGACCTGAGCTTGAATCCCGGGCATTACATACGCACCATTCTGTAACAGTTTTATTTTTAGATTACTTTTTTTTTACTATGTCCTGAGTGTGTTTGTTGTCTTATTGTTGTTTGCTGTTAATGTTAGTGTATTGTTTGCTCATTGTCATACTGAGGGTAAGCTATATAAGGTGACGTTTCGAGGGTGACATTTCGAGGCTTAAAATGTTATCCGATGGTAATACAAATACCATTGGAGCTGAATCCAGTCTTGAAGTGTATCCAGCCTAGTCTATAGTACGTCCAATATTTGAAATAAAAATGTGCAAATCTCAACATTGAAATCAATATTTGATGGAGACAGACCATGCAGGGTAAACTTAACCGTCACACACAACTTCACCATAACACCATAACCAATTGTACAGCGACTAACCATAAACAAAAATGAGTGATGTTAATATTAATGTTGACTGACTCGACTGTTTTGGACAATCAATATGAATTCTGACAGCTTTGGTGTACAGAGACCAGGTTGCATAGTACAGTATGTAATGTAACTGTTAGAATAATTATATCTCACGGTTAAAGCCTAATGTTGAATTCACACCAGCAGCAGCAGAGATGAATCACAAAATGCAATGAAATGGGCTTGTCCGAGGCAGGAGTGAAAGCCTCGTAAATAAGCAAGTTGTGCATCAGTGAGAGCTCCGCTGCTCAGAGCAGATCAAGAGAGGCACAGCTGCGCCAGGCAGGGAAGCTCAATGCCATACATTTTACTTAGTGGTCAGTCTTGATTAATATCACACCTACAACTGCTAGTTTAAAACTTGGCTATCAATATTCTCATACATACATTAGTCTGTATTTCAGTGGTGTTGAGTATATGCCTGGACTATTGGCTGTCGGACTATTGGTTGTCGGACTATTGGGTGTCGGACTATTGGCTGTCAGACTATTGGGTGTCGGACTATTGGCTGTCAGACTATTGGGTGTCGGACTATTGGGTGTCATAGGGGATTCACACTATGGTCCCGGGTGCGCACTCGGGACCACTTGGCAGATGTTGTGGTAGTGTGAATGATGCGTACCGTTCCCGGGAGCGGATCGCCCAACCGTCCCCGGGACCGCATGGGGGGCGGGTCTCTGGACCGTTGAAGTGTATTCAGATACGGATCGTTCCAATGTGAATGAATGCGTACCTAAAGAAGGAAGTGGACTGTTATTTTTTAAAGAACGTGACATAATCTCTAGGCGACGAGCCAAGCCTCAACAAAAAAAATCACAGCCGCTGCACGACGCGTAACACCAGCGCATTTCTCAACGCCGCCCGTCTCCTGTTGAATCTGCGTATACGCGCAGCACCGCAGTAAGCGCTGATCTTATTCTGCGGACTACACGTGGCTCTTGGGCTTTGCTTGGCACAGTTTCCAAAGTAAAACAAAATAATAATAATGCTGAAGTAGAATCCATAGCAAACTAATACACAGCACAGAACTGACTGACACAGTGAATAGCAGGCAGCAGACAGTGAAGTAGTATAACGGCAAAAAGCCAAAGAGGCAATGCAATGCAGTGTGTCTGGATTTATTTGAGACAATGTCGCAGAGTTGATGGTCAGTGTCCGGGCGCGCCAGCCATCAAGCAAACCACCATCTGGAGGATTAAAGTGTGTTATGCAAGTGTACCCGGGTGCGCTGTTGAATCTCGGGCAATGTGAATCATGGCCATCGGGGACCAGGCAACCGTATTCGGAAACGGTTCCAATGAAACGGATTCAGTCCGTCTCAGTGTGAATCCCCTATCAGACTATTGGGTGTCGGACTATTGGGTGTCGGACTATTAGCTGTCGGACTATTGGCTGTCGGACAATTGGCTTTCGGACTATTGGCCGCTCAAAAATTATTGGTGCAGCTTCCCATCATGCACTTGTGCACAGTGTGAAGCTCAACAACGCCACTTTGTCACCTGTTGGTACCCTAAACCGTTGTTCCTTTGTTGTTCCTTTTAGTGGCTTGTTGTTCCTTTTTCCTTCAAAAACATACATTAACCATTTCAACCCCATATACATTCTGGTCATTTGAAAATAGCCAATCTAAAAGCTTGTAGATCGGCTATTTTCAAAGTACATAGTACATAGTAAATAGCAGATCGTCTTAGTATTTCTGTACATTGCAGTATTGATACTTTTTTACTTCTTCGTCCTATAGGTGGTGGAGATCAAGGCCCACGCGGTGGAATGGAAAGCCAACGTGCAGGCGGAGTTCCGGGAGACGCGGCGGCGCATGAGCGTGGAGGTGCACGACAAGCTGCAGCGTGCCGCCACCATCCGCAGCATGGAGCGCCGGCAGCTGGGCCTGGACCAGCGCGCCGTCTCGCTGGACATACTGTCGGCGGAGCGCACCCGCGCACCCGCCTTCAACAGCCTGGACCCCAGCCGCTTCAAGAGCTCCCAGGAGAGCATCGACATCAAGCTGAACAACCTGCGCCTCCGCGGGGTGGCGGCGAGTGGCGACCAGACCACCTCCGAAGACAACATCTTCAACCGGCTGGGCTCCGTCACCAAGGTCATAATAGTTTGGGATTTTTCATTATAGTTTGGTTTTTAGTTCGTTTTGACTTTTTTCTCTCGTTCCTAATTCAGTTCGTTTTAATTAGTTTTTAGAGCAGGTTTGCTAGTTTTTATTTTTGTGGCAACGCTTAGTTTTAGTTTAGTTGGTATTAGACCCTGATTATGCGGGCTAAAATCCTTCATTATGCGGGCTAAACTCCTTGATTTTGCGATGACATATGCAGGTTTTTATGTGATTTTATGCAGTGAAACAGCAGGAAGTTGTGAAATATGCGGATAGTTGCAAAGTATGCAGAAAAATTAGAGATGCGAAATATGCAAAAATGTGCGAAAAATGCGGAAAGTTGTGAAAAAGGTTTTATATGATGCGGTGAAACATGCGGGAAGTTTGCACAATTATGCGCCTTTTTTGATCTGCGCCATTTGGCATAATCACATTTTTCTGGAGGGTCTATGCCTCTATGGTATTAGATTGGTTAGTTTTGTTTTCATACTTTGGATTATTTGTCACGTGTAGCTATTGTGTAATAAAAACTCAAGAAAAGATACCATTTAAAATATTCAGTTACTGTTTGTAACAAGAAACATTTTGTCTAGATAATTTCAGTTATTTTTATTTTTCATTAAATACACAATACAGTTTCAGTTAATTATGGTTTAGATTTTCTATTAGTATTTATTTAGTAAACGAAAACGAAAACGAAAACGTTCTTTTTTTTCCAATTTTAGTTTTCATTATTTCTTTACATTTCGTTAACCATAATGTCCTTGTCCGTCACCAAGCTGACCAAGCGGAACCGGAACACCGCCCTGAAGAAGAACATCCCGGACCAGAGGCCGCACAGCGACACTTACAGCTGCAGCACTCCCACCTACAACTGTGGCACGCCGACGCCTCCCGGCGAGGGGAGCCGGGCCAAGGACGACGGGCAGGACGAGGTCGAGGAGGACAAGGAGTGCAACACCAGCCTGTCCGACTTCCCGCTGTTCGTGGAGGTGTGCAAGCCCCTGAACGGCTTCGTGCCGACACCACAGACCAAAGAAAGCGAGAGCGAAGAAATAGCACTTGAAGAGAAAGAGGTGGAAATAACACTTGAAGAGAAAGAGGTGCAGGTCGAGGTCGAGGCCGACCCATAGGCCGTCCCACCCCGACCTCACTCCTACTCAGTAAAATCATCAATGGTATTAACTTAAGAGTGTACAAATGTAGGCCGGCTTGGATTTGCCTGGGGGAGATGGCGGGTAAATCCATCCCTCTGTTTTTATACCCCCCTCACTCCCACTTGTCATTCATTTTTATCGTCAGTCTTATCCCCAGTTCTAGTCAGACTGAACAGATGTGTTTGATGTTTATGTTTGATAATATCACAAAACAAGATATATGTTATGTTAAACACAAATCTTCATATTGACTTTAGGATTAAAAAAATATCAATAATAGCGATCTACTGTACAAGCTTGTAGACTGGCTATTTTTGCCATTTGTTGTACAACCAAGTATATAGGGCTTGAGTGGTTTTCTTTTTATGAATCCTCTACGGACCCTGAATGTAGGTCACATTTGTACACTCTCTGGGGTTGAATTAGCACTAATGATTTTACTGTGTAGACACAGGAGGTTTTAAACACCACCACAATGTGCCTTATGTTCTTATTCCTCTATGTGCTTAAGCAGGGGCTACACACGTGTCCCTTTCTGCGATACTGTAATGTTCAAGTATTCACTGTGCCCAAATGATCTGAGGGATGCGTATTTGAGTTGGCTTCATGACAGCTACAGGATGAGGTCTGTTCCCAGGGAAGACGGTAAGACTATGCCAAATGACGGTCAGGTAGAGTTAAAAATCAGCAAGACTTTTGCACACCTACAGCACGACAGGAGATTAAGGGCCGGTCAACGTAGAAGAAAGACTTCCGCACACTGACTTTAAAGTCGAAGATAAAGTTGAATGGGAAACGTGTTTCGGTCCAGAGACCGATCCTGATTAAATTCTCTGGTCTGAAATGTATTGTCGTTTGCAATTACACTTCCCATCCATCCCATCTTCAAACGTATAGGCAGAGTACATCTGCTTCTCCTACCTGTGGAAACAAAGGGGGATGTTACAATGGTTCGGGCATCTAGTATAGACACTTCATGGCGTCTAAGGTCCTCTGGGCACGTCCCACTGGGAGGAGGCCACGGGGCAGACCGAGGCGAATCAACTTTATCTTTGCATTTGAAGACAATGTGCGGGAGTCTTTCTTCTACAGTTTCTTACAGTTGAAAGAGCAAAGGTTGTCTGCCATAGCGAGATCAAGCAGAAGGCAAGCCTGATTGCCAATGATGTCAGATCCATGGGCTTGTTGTAATGAGCAGACAACGCAATAAATTCATGGAAAAGAACCACTTGGCATAAATAATTTAGAACTAGAGTTATGAGAATTGTACTGTATGTGACATTAAGAATGACTCGTCCTTATATAAAGTGCCAGTTTGGATGGAATGCCAGTGCGGTGAAGCAATTAAAATTCCGTAGCAGACTTTTTTGAAGATTTTGTGTATCGGGAGATTCGGGACTGACATGAGCATGAGGACCACTGACTTTGCACTGTGTTCGACGCTCCGAGTCAGACACTAAAAAGGACACCACAGAAGAGTTTGAATGGCGAAACATCGAATGAGTCGTTGCTAAACATAACTCTTCCACATATGTCATGTGTTTGTTCCCACGTCTTTTTTTTTGCTCCATTTCGACTCCAGAATCAAAATGAAAAATGCACTTGCAAAAATGACTTTACATAAACAAGCCGCCACATGTCGTCTGTGCATGGTCCCAGAGTACAATGTACCAATATGCTACCTAGATCATGATCTCTTTTAACTAACAATCTCAGGGCTTGTCCTAAAGTCTGGTTTATACAGTACTAACCCCGAAAATAGCAGATCTACAAGCTCACAAAGTGGTGCACCACGACGTGTGAGCTTGAAGATCGGCTATTTCTGGTGCACGACACCAAGTATAAATCAGGCAACTTTGCTGTTTGACATGTCTACTGAATGCTGCATTCACACTTCATAAAAAAGAGAAAAAGAAAGGCATCGCAAGGGAGCACTCTGAGGGTGATAGATTCAGACAGCAGAACTGGACGATTAAGTAAGCCATAATGCAAGTTGCGGTACGATCCTATAAACCTTTCCAAAAACGTCAATGAAGTTAACTTACGGGCGACTTGGAGATATTTAGAGGCTGCTGGTCATTGGAAATGTCCTGAGCTGACCAGTGCAGTGGTTAAGCTTGAAAGCAGTGCGCTAACGGTGGCAGTTTTCTATTTCACAATACATTTTCATATTGGTCTCATGCTACTAATGGGAATGACACTTATGTTATGCATAATGGTTCGTGAGCTTGGTCACTGATTGTACTTGTGTGAGGTGCGAGGTTGAATAATGATTGCCTTGCTCACACACATTCAGACACTACTCCTCCCCAGCCTGACAAATATACTCACACAAAAACTCCACATACTATATACAGTACTACACTGTCTCAGATCCTATTGTGTGCATTACTTTGGGTACAGAGTTAGCCTATAGTGTGAATGCAGCGTCAAAGAACTATCAATGTGTTTTTGTAAAAACGCTTTTAAGGATGAAAAAACAAAAAAACTTTAATGCTTATTTAAAAATAAAAAAAATACATTTTAAGATGTGGAATTCCAAAAAGCATGCTATATTGCAAAAAAGAAAAGAAATACTCTGATGTATATGGTATTGATTGTACCATCATCACCCACCACCTGCTTCAAGAGGACACTCCTTCATGTAGGATCTTTTATTTTACATTTTATTTGGACTGCCTTGAGGCGGCACAGACAATAAAGTCAACACAAAGCGAGTATTTGGACGTTGTTCATGGTATTAACTTGCAACCATTATGCAGGATTTATACATAGCTGTGTACGATGTTGCGAATCGAAAATAGAATATCTATCAGCTCCAATTGTGAGCTTGTACATCGGCTATTTTTGGTATGCAACACGGCATACAACAAGTATAAACCAGGCATTACATTAAATGTAGTGAGTGCCTTTTTGAAATAAAGAACACTGAATGACGTGCGATTTCAGAGTTTGTGTGTGTGTGTGTGTGTGTGTGTGTGTGTGTGTGTGTGTGTGTGTGACTGTTTGTGCGTGCAACGTACGTGTGTGTGTGTGTGTGTGTGTGTGTGTGTGTGTGCACATGCACGTGCACGTGTGTGTCTGAGACAGTGCACGTGTATGTCAGTTGGACTTCAATTTCCTTGAGAGATTTTGTATCTAGCTACCCCTATCTGTCTCAGCGATGTAGCTATCACAGTCGCTCATCAAGCCGGAAAGAGGACTATATCCCTTTCATTGTCATTGGCAGTGACCTCGCTCTTGCATTGAAATAAACCCCCTCCAGTTGTTTCTTTGGGGCTAATCTTTCCAAAGGTTCCTGGGAGTTGTTCCTCAGAACTGCATCACTTACTTCCTGACTTGATAATCCATTATGGAAACCTTGTTGTCACATGTACATCGCAGATAATCACTCCAAGCAACATGAGCAGGGTATTGCAAGAAGAGAGAGACGTCGATAGACCTTTGTGGATTCCGCAAAGTAAATTCTGTTAGCACTGGACAGATACAGATAGGGCCAGAGATCTCTGTGTAGATACATTATCTATGTACAGCAAACAGATTAGAAATCATGTTGGCAAACTTAAGTACATTTTTAACTGGGTTGAACGTGTGAACGAAACACAGGCACAGGTTTAACCTCAACCAAAGACAGCGGGTTTGAGACCATGATGACACTCCAACTTTGATTGATTTCTGCTTTCTATGTCGTGTTGGATTAGGAGACCAGAAGTCTCTTAATTCCAATGGAATGGAGAGATTCTGGACGATTATTTGGCCCCATCACTGAAGTCAATATTAGAGGCACTCAGTCCCATATGTTTTTAGAACATTCTGACACTAAATTCAGGCGTAAACAATCTTTATTTGAGACCTACCTGTTCCAGCAACACACTCACAACATCTAACAACAAAACTAACTAAGTGTGTACCCTTTCATTCCATTGGCGAGGCTTGGAATGAATAAGGGTCTCCGCTTATATGTGTTCCAACAATATGCTGAACCTCTGGCAGCTCGCTCATTATAAGTCACAAGAAGTACAAGCATCAACTCCTGCAGGTCTGAAATGAATTGTAAAATCTAATTCTATCTAATTGCCCTCATTTGTCCTGAATCTTGAACAAGGGCCAATTGTGGCAACATCAAGAGTTCACACAAATCAATTACAAAGTTAATTCAAGAGGCTTGGAGTTTGTGTTTGATGGATAGTGCAGTGCGTGCTTTCAAACACAACAGCATCACCAAAACAAACTGGGCTCCAGTTTCTATCTTGGCAGCAGTTTTTGGTATTGAACGACAGTGAAAGGCCCTTACACTCTGAAGCTGTGTAATGCCTAATTTATGCTTTGTCACACAGGGTGTCGCACACTGAAAATGGCAGTACAAGCTCACAACGCATTGCATTCACAGCTCATAATGAGTTTGCATATCGGCTATTTTTAGAACACATGAATGTAGCCTAGGTACTAGTTGCTTCCTTTAAAATTATATGGTATAGATTATTAATTTAGTTTCTGCATTCATTATAAGGAATCCATATCATAATCTCTGAACCGTTATTTGGTTCTCAGCCTCTCAGGACCACTTTCGTCAAAGCGAAACATTTTAATGCCACGTTTGAATGTGTGTAAATGCAATATTCAGTGGTGGCAGGCCAGGGCTCTGTTCTTCCCTTCCATGTGCATCCCCGGTATTTGGAATGCCGTAGGCAGGGGGAGCAGCAAGCAAAGACCCCCGCAGGTTGTCACAGTGTGTGTCTAGGAGGACCCAAGTAGGCCTGAATCTGATTGGTTGAGGGGCATGAGGTGATGTGGAAGGATGAAGCCGGAGTGTGAGCAGTCAGGGAAAGGAGGGACGGTCTGAGGGCACCTGGTGGAAAATGGGGAAATAGCAGGTCTGGAGAGTAGAGACAGAGGCCAGACATGTAGAGACAGAGATACAGAGAGGTGGATAGAGCAGTGGTTCTCAAACTGTGGTCCGGGGACACCCAGGGGTCCCTCACAAGTAATAATATTACTTATTTTAAGTAACTACTAACTAACTAGTAATAGGTAATATATTACCGTTTTGAGTAACTTTTCCAAAACTGGCCGGCCCGCCTTAAGCCAATTTTAATATACTGTACGATAGCATCAGTTTAACCACTTTAAGCTTTTATGCTTTGGCTCTTTGCCGATCTACAAGCTCACAACATTTGATGCTTGTGGATCAGCTATTTTGAGAAAACTAAATTTGAATAATTTTGGAAACATAAGCACAAAGGGCCACTCATATCATCTTATTATTGTTCCTCACTGTTCCATTCTGTCTATTTCTGTCTATTTGCTCTGTGTCTTAGAGGAGGGCTGTGGAGAATAGTGGACAGACACCTGCCTCACAGAGACACAGATGGAGAGGGGAGGCAGAGTATAGGGACAGAGATACAGACAAGACAGATGGAAAGGAACTGACAGAGAGAGACAGATGTGGCTGGTGATACATAGACAGATTCTGACATGGTTAGCCTACTACAGAGCGGAGCAGCAGACAAAGACGCTGATAAAATCAGACGGGCATAAGAAGGAGCTTGGGGTACTAGCTTGCTTATACTGTGGCAGGAATATGCCGTTATTAAGAGCGCTGCATTAACATGAATGACCAATGACAGAATGACAGCGGAGCGAGCCAAGCCAACCCCATGGGTTTGGCAGGAAAATGCTGATACTCAGCGGGTGAGGCAAGGCTTGACTATCATATCCTGCCAGAACTAATGCTATGCTCTGTTAATATGAAGCACAGAATAGCCATCTTTGATATAACAAAATGCCAAGTCAGTCAGCTTCCGTGGGGTGGCCATATAGCTTAGAGTCTGTCTGGTACTCAGAAGGTTGCTGGTTTGCTTCTCGGTCCGCCCAGCATGTTTTGGAAAGAGTACTCACATTTGTGATTTTACTTTTTTACTTATAGGCTAAGTAAGATACAATTCTGCAAATTCTAATACTTCTTAATAATTCTTAATGTAAAAATCCAGATTTCAAAATGTACTACTTCAAATGTATACAATCCAGGCACGTGTGGAGGTGAGAGGGTGGGGTGGAGTAGAAGTAAAAGTACTTATTAATTGGAAAATACTCCAGTAAAGTAGGCTACACCACTGCCAGCATGTACATGTTAAAGTGTCCCTGAGCAAGGCAACTTAATCCCTAGCAAACTCCCGTCTAAGCAGCCTTCCGCTGGGTCAATTTCTCACGGGAATAATAAAAACCTACCTCTTCTATTATCCCAAGGTTCTCACATTCTATGCATGAACCTAAGATGTTTTTTATTCATACGTTTGCTGAAATTAACACATTTCCCCTCTCAGTCTTACACGTGCAAAACCTGCTTAATTAACAGCCAGGGACACTGAGGAAACACACTGCAGTATGTTCCTGTGTTTCATCACCATAGCTTTATATAAATAAATAAAAATGTAATCCCGTTCTATAGTTCATAATCACATTGCCTGCAGGTCCACTACAGTATCCTGTGTCCATGTTTTCTTTAGTTTTTAATCTTTTTTAGTGTTAGGACGTAATGAATTACAGACGAAAGCTGTTTTTATCATATTTTACCCCAGTGGTCCTCAAACTTTGTCCTTATGGCTGTGGACCTGGGTATTTATTTGGCTCAAGCTTTATTTTCTTTATAAAAACAAAGCTAACTTCCCAATGATCTGTAGGAAAAGGGTTGTTGTTGAAGCTGTCTTTATGTCAGTTTTGGATTATGGTGATGTAATCTATAGAAATGCTGCCCTTAACTCTTTTACCCCTAGTTTATCACTCAGCACTTACGTAGATGTATCACTAGTGAAAGCTACAGCACTCACCATTGTACCCTCTTCCCTCTCTGAGAGGAGATCTAGCACTGGCACCAGTTTATTTTTAAGGCTATTGATGGGAGGTTACCACGTACCCTACAGCACGTTGCTGCTAGACTGGAAAATAAACACTCGTCAGACCGTTCAAGTGAATGGCTTACACTAGAGGTCCCATCTGTACAGTCTGAACTGGGAAAATCTGCTTTCAGCTTCGATGCCCCTATACTTCATGGAACACTCTACAACAAACACTAAAAATGAATACTCCAGTGTCTTATGGACAATTTAATAACCTGCTTTTAAATCTCGATTTCAATCAAAGTGGTTAAACCTATATTAAGTATAATTTAGGTACGGACCTCCTGGAACCCCCTCAAGGACTGCTGGGGGTCCCAGGACCCCACTTTGAGAACCACTGTCGTTTGGGATGAAAGCATTAAACGGACAGTAACAGAGTGGCAAAGTCATCCTTGGAGCACTGCCACTAGCGGGGCTAAAAATAAAAGCCCAAGGGGCTCTGGACTTACATTTTCTACGCGTCATCCTTTCTTCCTCATTATGCGTCACAGAGGATACATCAGGTCAGACAGACTGGTGACCAGCTGAGTCTGACTACTGTTAGACCATATGGACACCTCAGGTATCCGACCCAATTACTGTACGCAGTGTTACAAGTAATGATGGTGATCGATGATGTTTACGCCATACTGATCTGAAAGTAGAATGTGTTTACAAAAGAAGAAACTCAAAAACGTCTTAAGCAAAAGAAAGCTATACAGTAGTCGAGGAGAAAGAGCAGGCCTGTAATTCACCTTGTTTAGATAAGAAACTGCCAATTGAAGGCACGTACAGGTCATATGAGCTAGTCGAAACAACATCATTATGGGATCGAATGTGTGCTTTTGTGAAGGATAGCACACGCACACACACACACACACACACACACACACACACACACACACATACACACACACACACACACACACACACACACACACACACACACACACACACACACACACACACACACACACACACACACACAGTAAGTCCACTCTCAAATAGTCCTTGAGAGGATCTATGAAGAAAAAGATGAAAAAGAAATACAGCTTCTGTTCTGGTTTCCTGGGAAACCATTGTCTGTGTAACATCACCCTACAAATTGGCTCTGGTAAATGTCTGACCAAATTCAGTGTGGTTCACCTATTGCAATCTGCCTATTCGATTGATTATGATATCTTGATATTATGATAATAGGATATTATGATATATCTTGTGTGCAAAGTTGAGGTTTTGGCCTGAGGTTGGCACTATGGAACACTGTTTCTCAACGTTTGGTCCGAGACCCACCAGGGGTCCATATGGATTCTGACGGGTCTGTAACTCTGAGAGCTAGTGTACACATTTTTTTATTTTATTTTTATCTTTAGGACCTCAAACTATAGTATGCACTGTAACATTATCAGTGATAATGTCAATCCCAGAGTTACAGACTCTGACAACTGTCCATTTGGACGTCCCTGGTGGTCCCCAGACCCCACGTTGAGAACCAGTGCCTTAACCCATTCTGACCTGAGATCAGATTCATACGAGGTTTCCGCCGGACACACACTGGTCTGATGAACCCATTCTGACCTGAGATCAGATTCTAAAAATGTCAGTCACTCTTCGATTTTTCAAAAATAGCAGACCTACAAGCTCGTATCGCGCCACTCGGTGGCGCGATATGAGCTTGTAGATCTGCTATTTTTAAATAGCTAAAGCATAACATGATGCCAACACCAAAATGGTTGCCCGGTCAGAATGGGCTAAGAATGTGCAACGGCAGAGGGGTCAGCAAAAGCAGTGGAGGATATACTCCAGAGAGTATATCAGGCACTCGTCAAGTTTCATGGCAATCCTGTCAGGGTGAGAGTAGAAATGGACCCAAGCACATTACGACAGAGTGGGCAGAGCAGTTCAACTCAAAAAGGTCTCAAATAAACGTAAGGTTCCGTTATATAATTTCTGTACTATACTGTACGGTGATATGCAAGATACATAGTACAGTGTGTATGTATTTGAGTAAATATGCATGTTGATTAGACAGCTGGAAACAGACTAGGAGGATGCTTCATGTCTGCTTGCCTGAACTACTGTAGAATAGCAAAAACATGATGACACATTATCTGGACATGTCACAATGACAGACCAGCCAGTGACCCTTGTGTCTAAAGGTCTGTAATGCAAATAGAGATGAGAGGACAGAATGGACATCTTAGGACATGATGGATGCAGGATACCATGTGATAAGAATAGATTTCACTACGTCTGCCTGATAATATAAAAGCACTGAGCAGGAACTACATGGGAGCTGATGCTGCCCTCGCCTCTTCTGCTGCAGGATGATTACTGCCTATAAGGCATTCATTCTGCCTGCTCGCTCGCATGCTAGATTAAACCAATACCTAGGATGTTGTAACATATACTTTGTGCTAAAAGAAATAGTGAAAATGCAGAGTGGTCTGTATAAATCCCCCAGAGTTAGTGTCGAAGTGTCCCTGAGCAAGACACTGAACCCCTAATTGCTCCTGATGTGCTGGTTGGTGCCTTGCATGGTTTCAGCTGCCATGAATGTGTGTGTGAAAGGGTGAATGTAATGCACAACCTATGTAAAGCACCTTGGATAAAGGCGCTATATAAATGCACCATTTTCCATTTAATCCTTGCATTATATGTTCGAAATAAGCCACAAGCTTATCTGCCCGTCTCTTCAAGTGTTTTTTGACTGGGGGGGGGGGGTCATATTTTGACGGCAGTAACTGCCTGTCATAATTTCACACCCCTCCCTATCTAAGAATTGGACAGTATTAAGATGTTGATATTACTTTTGTATTCATCTTATAAGGCCCCAGCTGTCCTTCAAGTGTTTTTTGACTGGGGGGGGGGGGGGGGGGGGGGGTCATATTTTGACGGCAGTAACTGCCTGTCATAATTTCACACCCCTCCCTATCTAAGTATTGGACAGTATTAAGATGTTGATATTACTTTTGTATTCATCTTATAAGGCCCTAGCTGTCCTTCAAGTGTTTTTTGACGGCAGTAACTGCCTGTCATAATTTCACCCGATTTTGATATGACTTTGGTGAGAGAGCTTATTGTGATATATATATATTTTTTATAAAGAACCTTAAATTTATAGTTTGTTGTTTCTGTTTCATCATCCCCTACCTAACATGTGTGCACCATTGATAGGCATGTAAAGAACAAAACATGGACAGTGACAGAAGTGCACTGTTGTATTGTGTTGTGATGAGGTGCAGTGTTTTAGTGAGACAGTCACAGCTACTGCCCGTGCATGGTACTGAACTGCCAAAATGCCTTTTCGAGGTCTTCTTTCCCCACCCATTCAGTTGTGCTGGTGTGCTTGGACAAGTGCCTGGGGGAACAGTGAGAAGGGACACACAGAGAGAGAGAGAGAGAGAGAGAGAGAGAGAGAGAGAGAGAGAGAGAGAGGTGCAGGCTCACCTTTGTTTTATTTCGCTAACTTCAAAACTGGAGGTAAGCGTGGTCTATAGTTATGCGATAGCCTTTCTAGTTCTAATGTTGCTGCACATTGTATTTCTGGTGTGGGTAAATATTACAATTTGGGTTTCTTTATGTGGAAATCAGACTAAAGTTCAGATTGAATATACAATGAGAGCTCATTAGACAAGTATAAATTATATAGAGCGACTCAATTATACAGTAACAGCACCCAAAATTGGAACTACCGCCTCTGACCCATAATAAACGTATTTATGGCAGGTAGCTGGATTTAGACTATCTCCCTTCCCGCCTATACTTCATCACTCATAGCCAGGCTGTAAAATCCTCCCTCTGTTGCATGTGTCATTATATGATCCAAAGGCAGAGCAGTTAAATCTCACACTGGAGCCACACTATAGCCTACCTGTGTGGTTACCAAGATGCACCATATTGAGATTTGGAGTGATGCCAACCGCTCCAATGACTGGTCGTGTGTGTCTCTGTGTATGTCTGTCTGTTTGGGGTAAAAACAGCTGCAATACTGCTGCCTGCTGGGTGACCTAAAGTGTCACTAATGAGCAGTGTAACACACACACACACACACACACACACACACACACACACACACACACACACACACACACACACACACACACATGCACGGGTATGATTTTTATAAGGCAAACAAACAAGTCAAAGGGAGCAGGCTGACAAAAAACAAACGTCAGGTCTAAACAAAAGGCTGGCACAAGAGCAAATCTGAGATGGGACCCAGACACATCAAACGCTAGTTAGAAGATTAGAAAGCCAAAACAGAACACACCTACGTAACATAGTTTTACAAATTGGCAGAGACAGCAGACAGTGGAATGAGTCCAGTTTTATAGCCAGTTTGTGGCCACAGGTGAGTAATGCCATGGGAACTGTAGGTCTGATGAGGGAGTGGAGACAGCTTTGTATTTAATAGGACTGAGGTGAGTTGGAAAGGAATGTGTGGGAGCATCCAGAGTGGAGACACTGGGACAGAGAACAGAGAGTTGGAAAGAGACAAGATAAGACACCCACCCACACCCTCCCCTGCAGTTCCCTTTTCACTGTTCTGGCACATGCTTACTATTGTTTCTTCTCATCCACTGTTTACTTGTTATACTATAGTTACTTTCAGGTTTATCATAGCTCTCCTTTCACTCTGATTCCTTAAGCTTACACATTTTAAATGTTTGACTAAATTGTCTTGGCTCTATTTATTTATCTACTTGCACTTTGTACGTTTTTTTATTTAATTTGGTTTAACACTTTGCAGGTGATGCAGATCAGCATACGTTCACATGTATGCTGATCTGCTGAGTCTGTCTGGAATGTTTTGTCATTAAACATAGCAGTAAAATAAAATATTCCAGGGGCAACCAAACTGACAGCTCGGTAGTTAGGACATAGGCCTACATGGTCCTTCTAATGCCTGGCACTGAGTCCCGGGTATGGTTCCCACCATTTTCTGCATCTCTCTCTCTCTCTCTCTCTCTCGTTTACACTGTCTGTCCAAATCACAGGGATTGTGTTGAGTTTGGGCTTAAGGCTGTTTTTATAGTGTGGGCGTAAATGAAAGAATCCTTGCCCTTTCAGTGCCTCAAATATGTATGGTTTTGAATAATACAGTACCATGCTGTGATTATGGGCTACATGTTTAGGAATGAAAATGCCATATATACAAGTCCAGAATGCATTGCGTAGCTCGTAGCTCTGCTATTTTCACAGTTTTTGAAGAAACATTGATTTTGGTGATTGGAATCGTGAAAATGAGAACATTAACGATGAACAATTCTGCATAAATCCTCATTGTTAATGTATCCTTTCTTAAACCGTCAATTACCACTGAGGATTTCACTGTGCACAATGCTTGTCAGTTGTCTGTGGCCACTTTCACACGTCTGTGTACACTGAGTCAGACATCTGTGTATTGTCGCCACGGCAACTGGAGCCTGCGTGGCAGTGACTTTGGTGAATGTCATTGTCCAACCCTGTGTGCCTCCTGAGAGAGGACATGACTAGAAACTCCATTATAATATCTTTGGTTTTTGAGCCTTTCTTAGTTTGTTCAGGCCAGTATTTACACTGCTGTCAGTTCTTGTCCTGTAAACTAAAGAGATTATTATGCAGATATATGCTAAATGTAGTGTACACGTAGGCCTGCTGTGTTGTGTTATTTTAAACTGATAACATAATTGCAGCAAAAATAATCAGAAAGCAGGGGAGAAATAAATGCATTGGTAATTTAATAGACAATACAGATTATTATAGTCATGATCTTCCAGATCTGAACGCTTTTAAGAAAACAACAGTTTTGTCTATTAAACAATAAAGGAGTGATGATTGTACAAGTACAATCATCAGTGATGATTGTACAAGTGCAATCATCACATGAGCATATAAGATCATGTAAAACCATGGTGCATAATACGTTGTTATTTGTAGAATATACCACAAGATGGCAGCATCTGTTGAAAATAAATATTCATGGGAACAGTGTGTACTGGGCAACTAAGCCAGGGAACCAGATGAATCTTCCAGCTCATGTTTCATTTGCTCTGGCAGATTGGTCTGGCAATGCCAGACTATATCTAATCTACTGTGAAATGTACAAATAGCTTGCAGTGCACTGTATGTGTAAACCAAGTAGACTACCATTTTTGCAGTGTGGGTCTGTTTGGTTTAACAAACTTGATTTTGTCCATTTTATTTCTCATCACAGAATGTCATTTGCTTCCATAACTGTTGAAGCCTAATGTCTAATTCGCTTTAATCCTATTCAATTCATGATGGAGTCCAGAAATCACAAGACATATCCATCCTCTGTCTTTTCATTTCAATTTCATTATTTTCCATAATGCCGATTACTAGATTAGTCATTGTAGAAATTCGGACCAAATTGGGGATCAGATCCAGCTATCTATTCATCCTCTTTTGGATCTGCACTGTAGGCCATGTTAAATCTTTAACTGGAATAGTAAATTGGTGTTATGTGAGCCACATTCAAATTACCAGTTTACAACAGAAGAGGGAAACAGGTGCTCTTTAGTTAAATACATAAAGTAGAAACAACATCCATGAGGCTTTGATCTGTAGCAGTTCCAGGGCCTTCCCAGCAAAGGTTAATGTTGTACAGCATCAAAATCTGTTTAACCCTATTATGCATTGACTATTTGAAAATACTACAAAATAGTCCATCTACAAGCTCAACTGTTTATCGGGAAAGCTAATGAGTCTTATTAAAACTGGGAAAGCATCTGGCTAAAGCCAGACCGAATCTGTGATTTGAGTCTGGCTTTATATTAGCCAGGCTAGCTGTTAAGTGCCACATGCGTGTTGCTTTTGGCATTTCAGGTCACATTCATACCAGAGAGCTTTGCTGCGATTAAAACGAATTCTGCTGCGCATTTTCAGAAAGTGCACTTCGTTTGGCAGGTGTGAAGGCTCATTCGAATCGTAATGCGTATCAAAGAACCGCATTATACTCAGAGCAAAAACGGGGGTTTCGCTTCGCTTCCAATCGCACTTGATTACGATTCGGTGCAGGTGTGAATGCAATCCGCAGTAAATAAAGGAAATGAAGCAAACAATGTAGCGTGAGGAGCTGAACACAGTTGGAGACGGAGAAAGCATATTTTACGCAGCGCAAAGATGTCCCGTTACCGTGGATAGACGTGGTCGAATGAGGAGACTGAAGCCCTGATCGAATTGAGGACGAGTACATAAATCAATTGCTTAAGAAAACACATAAACACTGCAGTGCAGTGTAATAGTATTATAGCCTACAGAATATTCTGTCTGTCTGTGCGTGCCGTAAACATGGAGTGCTGTCACTGTGTGGGGACTAGTATGGGGACTGGAACTTTCATCTCAATAAACGTGTAAACATTTTGCGCTGCTGTCTGTTATATCAGTGCGCTCAGCGCTGTGCCTGCATGCCCAATAGAACAGTGTGTGGCACTGTGGCTGCGTGCGTATAGTGAGAGAGAGAGAGAGAGAGAGAGAGAGAGAGAGAGAGGGGGGGGGGGGGTCCAGTCCCAGACGGCACGACTAGGGTTGGGATTCGTTAGGATTTTAACGGTTCCGGATCCTTCCCGGATCCCTCTTAACGGTTCCGGTTCCTAACGGTTCCCTTAACGGATCCTAATATTATTTTTTTCCCCGTTTTTCTGACATAGATTATGCTTATATTATAACTAACCTAACCAAGTACATAATAAACACAAATTAATTAATTAAATTATTGAAAATGCACTTTACAATTATGAGGTGGCACTATTATTTAAACTTCACCACCACCAGCAGCAGCAGCTAGGCACCACAACAATATCATTGTTGCAATTTGTACTGTATATTAAATATACAGTACACAATATTGATATTGTTGTAGTGACAAATGTTGTCTTTAATGTTCAAATTAATTTAATATGAAGGACCCCTTACCCTAATGGAAACAAGCCATAGTGCTTTCTTGGATTATAGCAGACCTTGTATTGAACTGTAGGCTACGTTCCTGTGCTTTTTTTCTGCAAATTGTTTATAAAGTAATCAATCTATGGCGGTATATGCACCTAAACGCTGGGCTCTCAACAGCCACGCAATTAATTTAGAGCCAAATTAAAAGCACGTTAGTAGTTTTTATTTTCCATTACGTTACTAGCCTGGGGAAAGTAAACCAGCCTTGCATCAGATCGTCCCCCGCTGGCTGTGGTGAAGCTGCGGGGAGAGCAGGCACGGCTTTCCGCATGGCTCTCAAACGCGATGTGTAGGCATATTGATTTTGAGATGTTTCCTCTATGTTCACGTGGTACAAGTTGCAACAACCTTTGCTAGCAACTCTCGCAT
This sequence comes from Protomyctophum parallelum, assembly GCF_964188405.1. Taxonomy (NCBI): domain Eukaryota; kingdom Metazoa; phylum Chordata; class Actinopteri; order Myctophiformes; family Myctophidae; genus Protomyctophum; species Protomyctophum parallelum. The sequence continues at coordinate 8,688,157 of NC_139717.1, forward strand.
TTATTGCACTTTGCATGCTCACTGCTCAGCCTCAGTCATTTCCCTCTCTGTTAACCACACTTTGGCGACATACTTATACTGTCCCACTCGCTCCACAGCGGTCGCTGAATGCACAGAACAGTGGGCGTATCCTCCCCGACCCCACTCACTCATGTAGGTGGGGTGACGTCACCCCAGGCTCTGCTTGCATGCAGGCACAGACACAGCGGAGCTAAATGACAACTGATGAGATCCGTTTGGGGAACCGTTAATAAAAAAACGATGGAACCGGCTCCGGATCCGCAATGTCGGAACCGGGTCTGAAATGGACCCGGTTCCGAATCCCAACCCTAGGCACGACACATGCACGTTATGAGTATAATTTTATCACAATAGATTTCACTGTGTTGCAGGCTGTGTTGTAGGCTAGGTTTATGAATGGAACACATTGATAAAGGTCCCCCCTGCTGCGTTTCCAATTGCTACGGATGACAGTGTGAAGGCAAACCGCAGCAAATTAAATATGCAAGAATCCCAAAATCTCCGCCCATACGCATGAGTCTACCGAAGTATTAGGTGAGAATGTGACCTAAGAAGAGGCTGAAAACTCTCTCTCTCTCTCTCTCTTTGTGTGTGTGTGTGTGTGTGTGTGTGTGTGTGCGTGTGTGTGTGCGTGTGTGTGTGGACATGGACGCACCTGCAGCCAGTAAGGCAATCACCAGAAGCTTTTAAATAGCCGACGCCCAAGGAATCACTCTGTCCATGAGGAGGCTGGTATGAGGGAGATCTCATTCTCACAAGCCGACTGAACTCCACAAGGGAGAGCCTACAGGCTACAGCACTCTCCCCCAACTGAATAAAGTAGTCACTAGCTCTCTCTCTGCTCTGCCCACAGGACTGCATGTGAATAGAAACCCAAGCCCCTGACAGGAGGAACCCTATGTTGAAGTTTTGCCCCGTTTTCCCCTTTACCGAACAATTTAATAAAAGACAATTTAAGTTTATGTTGAATCTGATTCTGAGCCTCTTATTTTATTGTGAATCTGTGCCTATTCTCCCCTGGGTTGCCACAGTGTACACAGGTGTGCAGGTACTGAAGGGCCCCATGCAGGAGCCCTTGTCAGGGGCCCTCAATTATGGCTTACCGGTATGTAGTTTATCACCGTTTGGCCTGTGACTTATTCTTCACACATCTGTATGCCAAGGTCTGCAACAGCCGGTGCAGGTACGGTATCTGTGGTGAGGGTGAAAAGAAGACTGATGCTGCAACATGAATATGTTATTTATACCAGTATTTACTTTGGTGTGAGTGACTGTGTAGTCATTAACGTCCACTATGGTGTGCACCTTCTGCACTTGGCTGTTGTTGTATATTTGGAACCTCTAATTATACATATACACCTCTGTAAGCAATGTTTCGTTATTTAAGTATAGTTAGGTTAATATTTCCATTTTTGATGGTGACAGAGTGGAGGACTCTTTTTCAGAGTAGTCTTTAACGGAAATAACTCTATAATACCTCATTATAGTGTGGGAACATAAATGGGCATTTACCTCCTAAAGAGCAGCTGTTCTTGCATTCCTGTCCATAATAACCTCCTATCTATAGGCCAGTGCCAAAAATATGCTTTATCAGCCGTGGGTTTTCTGATGAAAGGGGCCCCCATGCGTGCATGTGCGGGGTTCGTACATGCAAGAAGCGAGCTGGTAATGTGGACCATTTGGCACTGTTCTGGCACGGTTCTATACGTTACTATGGTCAAATATTTATCTACAAGCTCATTCATCAGCAGCATCACCTGTGCTGCAGTGCAGAATGTGAAAGAAAACTTTTATATCAGCAATTACTCACAGAGTGCTGAAGTGGAGGATGTAAGAACACACTTTTGTTGGTTACAGAGCAGGGTAAATATGAAGTTTTTCCCCCCAGTCCCCCAGTCAGTGACTGGAGGATGCCACGTCACTGACAGGAGGAGGAAGCGACGCCTGGCCATCAGGGGCCCCCTAGCAGGCGGCCTGTGGGTTTACATAAACCATCAACCCTATATGCAAATTATGCCTGTGATCTAGGCCCTAGGGTGCTACCACTGCCCGCCAGTCTCTTTACAAATAGATAGGTGTTACGGTTCTCTCTCGAGTCTCCACCACCTCCACACATCCATGTGCTGTGAGTACTCTGTGCCCGTCAGCGCCATAGAGGGTCCCAGATCAGTTCCTCACCAGTCTACGGTTGGTAAAGTTAGACAGCCAGACTTAGATCCTCAGTGCTTAGAGTTAGACAGTTAATCGTGACGTCACTCCGTTGCTATGATATTTTCTCTCCTCTGTGAACCTGCCATTGACTCAACCTTCTCTTCTCCTCTCTCTTAGCTGCACTAATTACCGGTATGGATTTTCAGTTTTATATTTTAACTATATTTCCTATAACTCTCAAATATCAAGTTTCCAGTGTTCCACATTTGGGTGTGCTTTGGATAATATAATAATATATAAACCATAAATAATAAACCATTGGATAAGCTTTCATTTCTGTGTCTACTCTCAACTCTCCTCAGGTTTCCACATTTGAAGACAAAAAGGATAGCCTACATTGAATTGCATCTAATAACCTTTCTGAAATGTCCATGAGGAAAATGCATTGAGATTCATTTCCTGGGCCACTCGTTGTTTTGAAAGGGGGAGGGACTGCGACGCTCTATTGACTGACACCACAACGCGTATTCAGGGCGGAGTCACCACCCCCAGGGGAAGTTGTGATTTGCTCTCGTTCACGGCAATGCAATTTGCGGCATTTCCAAAACAATATTGCGCAGAGTAGCGATTATCAAACGTATTTGAATGCCATACGTTGAAAGATCTGTTGCCCGTGGACAAGGCATGCACGTTACCTCCGCAAGTTAGATATGATCGGCATAGCTGTTGCCTGTTTGTCCGTATGTGATTAAGGATTGGAAAAGGTCGCATTGGCAGCCATAGAAAATTGTGACGTTTTTGGGCGTTCCTGTCTTATGTGGTGCCAGTGTACAAGCAATCTCATTGGTCAGTATCTTTAGGAGGTAGCCAAGGGCGGCCCTTTAATAGAGGATCTGGCAACAAATTCACGTCATTGTCATTTGGAAACTGAAGACTGAAGTGTCGCTGAATTTGTTTCCAAGCAGGGTGGTGAGAAGAAGAAGAAACTATACAGATTGGTACTTTGGAGAGGGAGATTGTGAGAGAAAGAAAATACATCACCTTGTCCAGGACCAAACCCTTACTCATTCTGAAGATAAAGGATTATTAAGACATCTTTGTGATCTTCAAAAGAAGAATTCTTATACTTTCATATTGACGTCACTGCATAGTGACTTCCATCATGTCAGAGGAGATCATTGCTGATAGCGCCAGGCTGCAGAAGGGCCTGGAAACGGTACTTCAATGTCTGGCCGACATCTCTACAGCAGCAGCCATGGTGAACCCTATTTTCGGTATGGCTGGCTCCCTTATCCGGTTGGTGCTGAACCACGTGGACGATGAAGACACCCGCACGCTGAAGCGTGCGTTTGGCACGGTCAACCCTGCCCTTGCCTTGTTGCAGATGGAAACTGTAGATGGCCAGTACAGTTCTGCGGTGCAGAACCTGAAGACCCAGTTCCAGAAGTACATGGAGTTGCTGGAGGCACAGCCCATAGACCGGGACAGTAAGAAGAATGACTTTATGGAGAGCTACAATACCCTCGGTGACCAGAACCTGGACTCCCTCTACGATGGTGTGGTAGGCACACGTGGCAAACCAATCCTGGAAGTGTACCTCATGAGGCACTCGGGGGACGACCAACAAACCATGGAGCGTCTCTGCATCCGTCTCAAAATCATCTTCTGCATCGGCCTCATCGCCCGCATGGGCTACGCTGCTATCAATCCAGATGATGATGAAGAAGAGCTGATGGAGGACTGGTCCACGAAGATGGATGATGTGCAGGATAAGATTGCACAGTATTAAAAACACTTACCGGTAACTACTTTCTCTTTCAAAATGTTTCAAAAATAGCTAAAATTGTTGATCTACAAGCTCACAATGCATCATCTATTTTCACTACTTTTGCACAAGACTGTTTTGTATGACAAAACGGGCCATACATTTACAAGAAAAAACTAAAAGTTTAAATATGGAGATATTGCGTTCCTGCCAGACTATGATGATATTGTTGTATATTTTGACATTATGTCTCTCAAAGTATGTCATAATTGAATACTTTAACTCCAAAATCAGCCTAGGAGTTTACATAGAGAAGCTGAGTTACGGAAATGCCCAAATGGGAGTCAGGATCAGAATTGCTTTTAACCTAAACAATGCTTTGTTTTGCTTCTGATAGAGAAAGAGACCAAGGGCCAGCCATCTTGCTTTAAGGTGAAGAGAAGACCCATGTTGGAAGACCTTTGTTCTTGGGACAGGGGAGGGTCATTTTACATGCAAGCTGTCCACACACACACACACACACACACACACACACACACACACACACACATCCTATCGAAAAAGTAAGCCCCGTTTGTAGGTTAGACCCACTATGGGCTGTTTGATGATTGTGGAATATAGCATGGGAGTTGGCGAAGAACAGAGCTGAGAGAAGAGGGGAAATGGGGACAACAGAGCTGAGAGAAGAGGGAAATGGGGAACCAGGCGCTCTGTGCCCTTGGACGGGGAGGCCTAAACATGCTGTAACTTGAACTAATGAATGTATGTAACTATATGGAAGCTGCTTTATCTAATAAATGATGGACATGCATTTCAACCAAGTGGCTAAACCAAGGAATTGGTAATATAATCCACAAACCCTGAGTACAAGATACGACAATATGTATAGACGGTTATGAAATGTTCTTTTGTATTCGTTGATAATCAACAGTTATTTGTTGCAGGGTTGAATCCTAAAGTGGTAAAATAAAAGATGCATGAGAAAATTAACACCAACAAGAAACCTGGGCCAACTGAAGACACTCAGGTTGCCCTCATCGTGTTGTGTAAGTGTATAATGTGATCATGTGTTGTGTTATTGTTATGTATACAAACAATAATAAAGTAGTGAAACCACATCAATCTGCTCAGATCGGTCTGTATCAAATAAATACAAACTAAAAATAAAAAGATGTATCAGAAATGATTATTTTTAAGGTCTTTTTTTTTAGGTGTATAGATATATATTAAAAACATTAATAGTCCTAGCAGTTAAATAAGTAAATTAACCTGTGTATTTTACAATATAGTAATGGCATTTACAAATATGTACAAACCAAGTTAAAGTTCATACACGCTGCAGTTCTGGGCTAATTTGAGTCATTGGACTCATTTGATGGCCATGGGGAGTATTATTTGAGAATTCAGAATCCCAACCATCAACACTGGAGTTTCACAGGAAAGAGGAGGGGGGGGGGGGGGGGGGAATCAGACCTGTCTGAAGTGAGTGGTGCTGTACTTGTGCTGTACTGTACAAGCCCTCCTCCCTGGCCTGTGTGTGTCTGTGGTCACTTGATGGTGAACAAACACTATTTTTGTGCTCTGAAACAGACAGGGACAGACCCAGAGACACAGCCAGGGACACAGCGAGAGTGGTTGCACCACTCAAAAATGTAAAATCTGCTGGGCTACTGGGACAGTGTGGGGCTGTGGGTGGGGCAGATCTATGTTGTTGAAGGTCATAAGGCCAAACTGAGGGGCGCAGTCTCAGGCCAAGGACTTAGCATCTGGCCCTGGTTGTACTTTGTAAAGGTGTGCCCTCACGGTTCAACTACGATTCACCATGATTCGATTTGTTTCAAGACCAAGATGCTGCTCCGATGCATCTCGATGCATCACACTTTTCTATAGTACTGCACAATATGGCACATGTTTCATCGCTCAGTACAGATACTGAACATATTTTATTTAGAAACTTCTGTGTAACCAATCACTCTCCTGTCTTCTTGACACAATGTCTTAACATTAAATAAAATGTAATATATAAAGTACAGGCTGTAATCGATTATGCCATGTTGCTGCATCGATGTAGAATTGTGCAGGGCCAAATCTTATCAGTACCAAATTGTTACAGAGTTTATCCACTAGATGGTACTGTAGGACACAAGTTATAGGCCACCATGCAGTAAAATCACTGTCCCTTTCAGCACCTTTTTAACGTACATTAAAGGAGCACATCATTCATTTTCAACCTTATGAATGATTGATTGATTGATTGATTGATTGAATGGGTACAGTTCAAAAGAAAGTACAGGTCATTGGTCAATACAAAAACTGCTACTGCAAGGATATATCCAGGAAAAGCTCTAAGGGGTCCTCCATTTTTAATTCATCAGAACATTTAAAGACGTACAAATATACACAAAACAGGAAATCATCACATATACAGTTAAAAAAGTAAAAAACATGTACAGTATTATGGGGGGGGGGGGGGGGGGGGGCAGTTTAGAATTGCAGCTGCCCATAGGTGCTTTTTGAGAGCGGTTTTGATTTTGAATGAGTCTAGGGATTCACATTAATTAAAGGCTGTTGGTAGAGTGTTCCACATTTTAGTGGCATAGGAGCTAAATTAATTGAATCCCTTGTTTGAGCCCAATCTGGTTTACACGTGGTTTGTTCAACTCACTCTGGTGTTGTGATTGTGGACTTTGTCATTAAGGAAGTATTTTGACAGGTACATGGGTATCTTGGTAGCGAATCTTAGACCAGGCCCATTGCAATTGCAAGTTGCTGAACTCTGTCGTCAACCCTAAGCTCTTCCAGGCTCCAGCCTATCAAAATAGGCAGGGGTGAGGTGGGTTCTGGGAGTAAAGCCAAGTAGTAGCCTGACCAGTTTGTTTTGGGAAGTCTGGATCCTTGTTTTAAGGGCCTTTGAAGTGCTGTGGTACCAAGGGTGCATGCATAGTCGAAGAAACCTTGTGGGCTCCTATTAGGGTTCAAGGTGTTTTTGTTGACCAGTGAGGAGATCCTAGCTGTACATGAATCTTCTTTTTTTCTTCCCCGTTTTATAACAGTATGGGTGTCAAGTCACAGATTCATAGAAAAATAAAAAATAAAAAAATATCAGATTTTAGTATCAGTGACTGGGGTAAACAAACCTACTGTATGATCGTGGGCAGACATAATGGAAAGACTGTTATTATGCAAAACATGGCCCTTCAAGACAAAAGAAAAACGAAAAACATTTTCTCCCCAATTTAGTATAGCCAATTCCCAATTCCCCAGCCTCTCTACAAGTACTCCATCTCTGCTAACCCCCACAATCAGTCATTGGGAGGGTGAAGAAAGCCTCAGGTCTCCTCCGATACCCGGGCCGTCAAGCCAGCTGTACAGGAATCTTGTTCTTTGCTTGACTTTTTTGATTACATTTGTGGCCATTTTATCACCGGAAAGATTTGCCTCCAGGATGGAACCTAGGTAGGTAATTTAAACTTTACGTGTGATAAACTGATAATAATTATTGTCACCCACTTTAACTGAGAAGTCGTCTGCCTTGGCTTGCTGAGATTACTATTTCATCTAAAGAGAATGGATTCAGTTTTTTCCAGGTGTAACCTATTGCACCTATTTCAGCATGTTAACTTTCCATATTGGTTGACTTGAAAAAAGGGCAGATATACGAGCTTGTAGATCTGCTATTTTTTTTAAATTGTGAACATTTTAGCAAATCTTTGGATATATTTCACAAACATTTTTAAATCAAATATTTGCTTCCGAGGGGCCCGGGAACTAAATATTTCTAGATGGGGTCGGCCGCCAAATTCATATAATATATGATGTCCTTGACATGAAAAAGTGTGAGCACCATGTATAGCAACATTTATTTAGTTATTCATTATTGTTAGAATGTAGAAAACATTGTAGAATCGACTCCAGGTCATGTTTAGAGATGCTGTGATATGTTTTGTTTACAAAGCTAAAGCTCTATATTCTGATAGTAATCATTGCTATAGTGTGTGCGCATGAGCCTCCCTCTCTCTCCAGCTCTTTAACTAACAGACATTGTAATTTCTAATGCCACATCAATTGCATTCAATTAGGAGAGAGAACCCATTTATAAGCATCAATTCTATTGAATTGTACTCTCACACTGATTGTGCTCATTATCCTAATAATGTAGTAGTGAATGATTGGGTATGTCATGTTGATGTTCAATATTCTTCATTTGATGTAAATCCCTAGTCACTTAGGTATGGATTTATATTTATTGTGCTTGTATGCTTACAATTATTGCTGCACTGAATGCGTTATGTCAATGCTTAATTTGCTTATGTGATACAGTAGGTGGGATGAGGCCAGGCTGAGGCTAGCATATAATTATTAAGACTGGTCGTTAGACACCAATGAAGACGAGAGTCCATGTATACGTAGGAGTGTTTGTCTTGCTAAAAGAATAAATTCACAATATTGTTTTGTTTCTTAGTATTTGTTTTTTTCTCATTATCTGCATCACTGGTGGACTATAGATCAAGCTAGACTTCCTTCCCAGTATCATGGTCAGTAATAAGGCCAGTATCATGTCAGTTATCATATATCAGTATCATGGTCAGTGCCATGGTCGGTCAGTATCATGATTCATGTCAGTGCCATGGTCAGTATCATATACTATCATGGTCAGTAAGATGTCACTATTATGGTCAGTGTCATATCAGTAATGATCAGTATCATCATGGTCAATATCATGTCAGTATCATGGTCAGTAACATCAGTAACATGTCAGTATCATGTGTCATATCAGTATCATGGTCAGTGACAGTAACATGTCAGTATCATGGTCGGTGTCAAATCAGTATCATGGTCAGTATCATCATATCAGTATCATGGTCAGTATCATGGTTGGTGTCAAATCAGTATCATGGTCAGTATCATCATATCAGTATCATGGTCAGTGTCATATCAGTATAAAGGTCAGTATTATGGTCAGATTTGTATGCTATCACGATGTGACATTATGATATTGTCAGAGATGATGGAAGATCTTAATCTTATTATCAAGCTTGTCTTGTACTCATAAATAATGCATCACATTTAAATGTGAGAATGAAAACAAATAGACACATTTTCTGATGGTTTGTGGCAGTTCATTATGGTAAGAGACTGCCCTCAGGTGGTGATATGTCAACAGTAATTATGTTATTGTATAAATAACGCAATCCATTCGAAATCCCCCAAGGTATGCTGTATGTATGGCATCATTTACGTGAAGGTATGTGTTGAGTCAAAACTCAGTAGTGGAGTTTTTGCTAGGCATCTTCCATATGGTCAACATTACACTCAAATTAACTATAGAGTGCAGCAGCAAGATGGCTGCTTGTTACCTGATTAGGAGCAAGGAAGCTTTGAGAAGGAAAGGAAATGGTCACGTGACTGGGCTGCTCCATGACACTTTCATGGACACTTCTCATTGGAGCCAAACTCACACCGGAAGTTCAATCAATACATGGCAGTGAATGGAGCCGGCTGGACCAGCTCATAACATTAACATTCATAACATTATTTCTGAACAATTGAAACCTTTGTCATTTAATCAGTTCAGGAATATAAAAGAGGACATATCACAGGTTGTTTTCTAATCACTTGCTTTTCGATGTGCACAGTAGGCCTATATCATTTTATTTGAGGATCTAAACAGCAGCAGGTATTGATACTTGGTACGTTCAGAAAGGTGCTTTGTGCCATTTAGATACCATACCTCTTAAAATTACACAGTGTACACATCTTAAAGCAACACAGCAGACAATAATGTGTATATGTCTTCTGTTATTTTCCAGAAGCGATTACCTTACAGAAGGTCTCAGTCATTCAGAAAGTGTTTGTTCTTGAGCTTGTCACTGAGCTCCATAGCTGAGCTCTCATTGACTCCAGTGCATTCTGCCGAACTTCCGGGTGAAAGCGTCCATGAAAGTGTCATGGCGCAGCCCAGTCACGTGACCATTTCCTTTCCTTCTCAAAGCTTCCTTGATTAGGAGCACCTGAAAAGGTTCAGTCATTAGGCTACAACAATGGGGCACTCGGAAATACCACACACACACGCACTCACCTTAGTTTGCATTGCTCAGTGCGCTATTTCCGAACAGAAACCAGAAAGAAGACAAAATAATTGCTCCAAGTTCCATTCCTGAGTTCAACCCAAGGACACCAATGGTCGGTTAAACTGTTTATTTACTTGTCTTGCATGTTTGTAAAAGGGCCTTGCAAACGGGGAGCCATAAAACGCGACTATGTTCATTTTCAATGAGAGTTTTTGCTCGGAGAAGTCGCGGTGCGACAACGCAAGCCTATTTACGTGAGCACAGTCCCGTGAATTTGTTGCGCAATTACCATTTTAAAAGGTATACAATACCTAGTGGAAAAAGAGCCGAACTACAAGCTTGAAGATCAGCTATTTTTCTTAAAATGTTTATTCATTTTTATTATTTTGAAATGTTTAAAAATGTTGACTTTAATTTAGATGTTCTTTGTGGCAATGTTAAAGGGACACTTCACCCTTTTAGCAAAAAAATATATATCAATGACCTTTATAAGATTTAGAACACTTTCCTGGCGTTATTTTTTGTGTAATCTCTGGGTTTAGATATTTTAGATTATCCGATCTGCACTGACGTCAGAGCAAACTTTCCGTATTCTTTCCGGACTACATTTGTCTCTGTAAACACTGCAGCTAGACCAGCCCCAATACACACTCGTCACGGACACTGTTCCACCTACCTACGTTGACTCATGTCGCAGCACCAGAGAGAGTATACAGAGAAAACAACTGCTTTGGACGCTTGGTCCAGAACCGTGTCGATGGAATATTGTCTGTCACGAGTAAGTAGGCCTATATTGCTACAAATGTAGTATTGTATAGCTGTTGTCAACTTCTTACGTTGTCTTTTGTGTATGCTAAACCAAGCTAACCGTGGTCCTTATCCGAGTGCATTGGTTTGTAGCCCCGCTTGGAACCCTACGTAAAGTTTCTGACAGTTGGATGACAATGTCAGAAACTTTACGTAGGTTGCGAGCGGGGCTAAATGGTTTGTTGCCTAGGATAGTAGGATTTAGACTCTCGTAGATATCGATTATGACATGTCAGAATCGACAAATACATCTACGACGGAATAAATCTCAGGCTTTGTAACAATTATGATTGTTAGTTGGCTACGTGTTTCCGCACGCATGTTAGACACCAGGGCAGCAGTGAACGTCGTGACAGATGAACCAGACTGTAAACATGCTATGTTATATGTTATGTGAATAAAGTGTAAGCAGCTTGAGTAATGCTTTAATCGTCCGTTCTTGAAGTAAGAGAGGCAAGAATGAAACAGGCTTGTTTGATCTAGAGACTTGATATGCTATCTTGTAATTGTATAGCGTCCGAATTGATATTCAACCCAGTGTAAGTGTTCGTTGTACATGTCAATATTAGGCTACTTTAGGTAGCGGTGTGTATATTACTGTAACTGAAGAGTCAATTATACTCCACTGCTGTCTTTTTCGAGCTGTCATATTAGTGGAATATCGGAAATATCCCGGTCTATATGTTACTATAACTATATTAGCTATAGTTTACCGAACTATAATCACGTCTGTTTTATACTTTTATTGTCAATTATATCTTTCAGTCAAAATCGCTTGGTTGGGTTGCCTACAGACACTTTCTCGAGTGGGTTCTGAGAACTTCTGACTGCAAGGAGATTTGGTGCTGGAAACCGTCTTCGAATTCGAGGAAGTCTTTGCAGCTATAACATCCCAGCTGCAATAATATATTTTTCTTTTGTTTCTGTAAATAAAACTGAGCTTCACATTTTGGTTTCAATTCATTGAAGGTATGCATAGGCTATAATAAGTAGGCCTACTGTAAATGTATTACTTTACCAGTAATTCAACTGTTTCAGTTTGACATTTGCTAGCATTCAGCTGTGGCACTGACACTGTAATGTGAAGGGTTATCTTCATTAGAAATGGTCTGATAATAGTCTCATTTGGCCCAGGATTCATTTGACCATGTCTGATACCAGTGTAAAAATATTAGTCCATGTTATCAGTGAAAACATGTGAAGAGTAAAAATCTGTCCAGCTATATACTGTATGCTGTATTGAATGCTTACAAAGCTTCTAGCTGGAGTTCAATATTTATCACTAATATCAATTTCATGGGTTGACAAATAACATTGGTTGCATCTTACAATGGAAAAGGACACAGTAATGCAGTACGTTTTTTTCTTTTTACTTCCACATTTCCACAAGAATGTTCTCTAAAAGCAGTGCATTAGAATGAGAGTATGCAAAAATCTCCATTCATTTCCATTTCAATTGGCACACCTAGACGTAAACAATAGTAACATTCTGTCTATGCTTTTGGTTCCTCAAATTGTAATGTGTAAGCAAATATAAAGCGTGTATGCCACAATGCCACAATGTTCTACCAAATCAGTGTATAACAGTGATGATAGCCACTTTCTTTGTATAAAATATCTGGTTTAGTTATTGTCAGTTTGTAAGTTTAGAGGAGAACAATAGGTGAAATGATTTGCAGTTACAAAATGTATTATACAGGAAGGAAGATAGAAGTGATAAAGCTTGATTGCAGGTGGATTTCAGGCATTCCCCTGACATCCGGCTATGACCTCCATACAGTATGTCTGTCAAGGAAGGAGCTGTCATCACCCGTCATCGGCCTCCACATTCACTGGTCTGAATGAAAAACAGAAAAACAACTTGTTAGCAATGTCTTTCATATGAAACTAGGATTGTATTCAAATAAAATAATATTCTATGTATACTGCAACATTTGCACATTTTTCATTACATATTTTCTATGCAGCTATAAATGTATGACTCCTATATATTCAAGTGTTTACTTTTTCTTTTTTTTGTTCAGCAAGGCTAATTTACAGATTGACTAACTTTTTGATTATTGATAATGGACCCATCCGTGGAACTGCAGGGGGTCCCATGGATGCACTAGGCTACTGTACTGTGAATTGGTGCCATTTAATTTACTTTGTTTGCATAATACGTTGCACTGTTGTTTGCATAACTCTTTGCAATAGTCAGATTTAGAATTGTTTATTTCTTTCAGATACTTTTTCTACATGTATATAACCATATAAGCTGAGTAGATAGTATAGACTATAGAACCCAGGCCATTTCCACCGTTGTAAAGGAAAGCGCCTCAGATAGAGTATAAAAAAAGGTTTTTACCAAAAACAAAATAAGAAGCTACTACAGCTGTATGAGGCCTGGTGCGTAATGGTTTAGTGCACTATAATTAAAACAGTTTCTCAGACTTTCTGTTGTCCAAATGTATCGTTTTATTTTCGTATTATATTATCTATATTAGAAAAGGCAACATTAGCGTTAGCTGCTGGTTGGTTACTTTAGCATACGTGTACCCAAAAGACACAGTAGCCTAGAAGTTGTCAACATAGCTACAATACTACAATGTATGTACTTACTCGTGCCTGACATTCCATCCACACCACCCAGTTACTTTTAGTAGGTTTCCAGACATCTGTCATGTGCGTCCACAGCTGCGTTGTAACTTGTGGTGTTACCCGGTACATTATTGATTCGGCAGCCCTGGGGGGGGGGATTTGTGGCAAGACGAGCGTCTCCTCCTCTGAGGTTGTTTTTTCTTTGTATATTCTCTCTGGTGCTACTCTGATCGGCGACGGCGACATGATACAAACACAATAACAAACAAAAGCGCATGTGGGGGTGGAGTCAACGTAGGTAGGTCGAACAGTGTCCGTGACGAGTGTGTATTGGGGCTGGTCTAGCTGCAGTGTTTTGGACAAATGTAGTCCGGAAAGAATACGGAAAGTTTGCTCTGACGTCAGTGCAGATCGGATAATCTAAAATATCTAAAACCAGAGATTACACAAAAAATAACGCCAGGAAAGTGTTCTAAATCTTATAAAGGTCATTGATATATATTTTTTTGCTAAAAGGGTGAAGTGTCCCTTTAATGCCATTTTATCTGTCTAAGGTTTACAACGTAATTGATCAACCAACCAAACAAGATGAAGTCAAGAAACAAGTTGTAACATAAAAAGAAGTTGAATTGAGTTGGGAAACTAGCTGTCACTCGTCCTTTGGAATTGAATAGGAAAATAACTTACAAGACAGTATGTAATGCATTATAATTTAAACATAATTATATTGCATTATAATCTGTAGTAGGCTACACCGTAAAATTAAAGCACTCAAATACTCCCGATTACAAAGCAATGACTTAAAAGCAATGACTTAATGACATAATACGACTTTTATTGACTCTACTGTGCTCCTCTGACTTCTCTGGTGTGCTATCTTCTTAGATCAGCATCATTTATAAAAGGTAGCCTATTCCCTATTGGGTCACACAGTGGCAAGAGTGAGTTGTCATTTTATTTTTATCTTTACATCATGAGAAAAGATTTCCGGCTATCCATGCCTTCATCAGTGTGACACTGACGCATGTTTGTTCTTAGCCCTGATACGTTCCCTGCTACGCTCATTCTGTAGCTCTGAGATGAGCTACAGAATGAGTGTAGGCACTGAGGGAACGTATCAGGGCTTAATTGTTCTATATTTGGGTAGTCTCGCATTGCCAGACTTTGCCTCTCTGTCACGGTGGTAAAATGTAACCATCCCAAATGCAGAGTCACACCCAGCACAAATCACTTATTTATTAAATAATCCAGAACAAAGGCAAGCTAGCTTACAACTGCTGAAGACAGGCAGAAACTAAGCAGACCAAAAATGCTAAAACAATGGGGTACAAGAAAATTACCAGAAGCTTCAAAGCAGGGTCAAGGAACAAGGCAAGAACAACAAAACATGAATTTATAAACTAACTAATGAGGGCTAATGAGGGAGTGGCGAGGACATAGAGTTAAAGGATAGAAGGAGGCCCTGAGCGACAGCCCTGCCCCCTGCTATTCATTTCAATGGAAGTTGCTCAGTGGCGTTTTGAAGCATCCGGAAGAACGCTCTACTTCCGCATTACACAATCCTCCTCCCCACTCCTGTTCGTCTTTACAGTCGCACAAATGTATCCTAATATCAATAGAAATCATCTCAGCATAATAATATAGCTTGCTGCTTAGCAGAAATGGGGGTGGGGGGGGGGGGGGGGGAAGTGAACTGAAATGGCAGCTTCCTTGCTCGGATTTCGGTGTAGGTGTAGATCCAGACTATAACATTCGGAGATTGTGGAATAGTTCTCTGGCTACGCAAGACTAATATTTGGGTAGATTCAGATTGTTGTGGCTGTGGGTGTCAGTCACAAGTAGTTGGTCAGGTATGAAGATATAGTTTGTAAAAACGTGTACGTCACCAAGAGGGGGGCGGTGTCTGAAAATCTAGCGGCGCCATTTTTGTGGTCTTCAAAATCTAGCCCTCAGAATAGAGTGCCGGTGGTCTGTTTTTGTGAACATTGAGCTCGTTCCTGGCGACAACAGTGAGCCAACACCAGGATGGAAAGAAAAAACGTTGGGCTCGACATACTTTAATTACACCATTGTGAGAGGCGGCGTCGGTGGCTCAGGGGTAGAGTGCCTGGATGGTAACCATAAGGTTGCCAGTTCGAACCCGGGCTCCCCCAGAGTTACTGTCGAAGTGTCCTTGAGCAAGACACTGAACCCCAAATTGCTCCCGATGTGCTAGTTGGTGCCTTGCATGGTTTCCGCTGCCATCGGTGTATGAATGGGTGAATGTAATGCACAATCTCTGTAAAGCGCCTTGGATAAAGGCGCTATATAAATGCACCATTTACCATTTTACCATTTGAGATGTCAGTTTGCACGTCGTTTGTTGAACTCCCTCTGGTGTTTTAAAAAAGAACGCACACGGATAGTCGCTCACTTGTAAACAAACCAGACACTCCCACAAGTATGGCGGCCGCTACCACGTGACACATATGTTGACGACCCCTCAAGGAGATTTTGCCCCCTTTCATGACGATGAGCGGCCTGGAAGAGAATTTCTCATAGACATTTTAGAAAGTATTTATTTAAAGACCTGTAAGCCTCAGACAAGCTTGCTAGTATAATTAGAATAATTTTAATTGTCATGAGTTGTCACCATCCGAGTTGGCTTTGTCCGAAGCTTAAAGGTCATTAAATGAATACTTTCTGAAACGTCTATGGGAAAAATGCATGTTTCGACGCTCTATTGCCAGCAGTGCCCCTTTTACTATTTATTGCTTAACCCTGTCTTCCCTGAGTGATCCCAGACTAGTAAAGTGAGTTGGAATTAGGTGGGCCATGGGCTTTAGGCCAAGAAGTATAGTTGAATCTGTTTGTTTAGTTTTTAGTAGGGATGTCCCGATCACGTTTTTTTGCTCCCGATCCGATTCCGATCATTTGATTTTGAGTATCTGCCAACACTGATTTTTCTCGATCCGATATTTTTAAAACGC
The DNA here is from genome assembly GCF_964188405.1 of Protomyctophum parallelum. Lineage (NCBI taxonomy): Eukaryota > Metazoa > Chordata > Actinopteri > Myctophiformes > Myctophidae > Protomyctophum > Protomyctophum parallelum. The sequence goes on from NC_139717.1 coordinate 8,704,521, forward strand.
TTGTTTTATACTGAAAACTAGCTGATCTTCAAGCAAAGTGTCGCTTTGCGACGTATTCTGAGTTTGCAGATCAGCTATTTTCGATGTGTGACATGGTCATATGACAAAGTATAAATTAGTCTCAAGAGTGTCGACGCTCTTCTGAGATGGTATGCACGGCCACACGGCCATGCTGTGATTACCATTCTCATTAACCCATTTTGGGGCGGGAACCCCTTTTGGTGTTAGCATTATGATATGCTTTAGCTATTGAAAAATAGCAGATCTACAAGCTCATAGCACGCCACCGAGTGGCGCGGTATGAGCTTGTAGGTCTGCTATTTTTGAAAAATCGAAGAACCACTGACATAGAAACAGCTTTTTCAGAAAACTGTCAGGATGTAGAAGACATTTTTAGAATCTTATCTCAGGTCAGAAAGCTCCTTGTTGAGGGCTATTATCGGCGGTGTCAGTGGACACACTTAAAACTTATGAGCCAAAGCAGCACATTTCCGAAGCATCCATTGGACAACCACAGCATATAAAACACCTGTAGGGAACTCGTCACAATAGAAGGAGAGTCCTTTTTCCCTTGTAATTACTCACTGACCACTTCACAAATGTCTTTTAGGCCTTTTTGGCGTGTGGCACAATTCCTTTCACCAGGGTGCTGCAAGAGGGTAATTGGTTTCAGAAGCCATTGCGTGCTTTGGAAGTTTTGTGTCCAAGAATACAAATAGCCTATGTCATCTTGAGCAAGTTGATTCCCTTTGTCTGCTATTGTTTAGGCAACTTTTTCCAAGAGTTTAATTACAAGAGCAAAATGTCACGCTTTTCTTTGTATTCTCTTTCTTGTATTTGTAAAAAGGTTATGTGAATTGTGAACACTTTGCAGAGTACACACAAAAAACTGGAGAAAGTAAAGGTATGCTATATGTACACCTTAGCTTTTATCTCCCTTTTAGCTTTTATTAGGTAAGCCTTTTAATCTAGTGAGGTATCTGAGTTATTTTATTTATTATAATTACATTTTATTGGACTGCAAGTTTGAGGAGCCCAGGTAATAGTTTCACCTTTCTTTCTGTTGCAAAGTATTTTTAGGGAGTGACAAAGTCTCTCTGATTCTGATACAACAAGACAACTTAAATTAGACATTAGTCTAAGCTATATTGAGCAAACTAGCAAACTATTTCAACCAACAAGAGAGCAAGAATTACAAGCACTGCAAGCTTTTCCAAGGTCAAAACACCCTTTTTGTTTCAATTTGCTCACATGAGATGATCTATTATCTCGTAATGACACACTCCATCAAAGTTAAAACATGCTCAGACTGGGAGAATGAAAGTCTTTCTGCATCACATTAAGATTAATCTTCAGCACCGGACCGCGGGTATTTAGCATAATTCATTATGGCCATATCTTCATCAGTATATTTCTCTGTGCTTCAGTCAAACCATGGCAAAGGCGATAGAACATGGTGGCAGAAAAGACAGGGCACAAAGGCCAAAATGAATGTTTAGTAATAACCCCTTGGTAATAGCAGGCCAGATGGCCTCCGGTAATTACAACTTAACAAGAGTCATCTGGATCTTGAGTAAAGTATGCCGAAATACTCGGTTACAAGTAAAATTCCGGTATTCAACATTTTAAACATTTAATATTTTAAATATACATCAACATACTGTATACTAAGTGTTTTGCAAAATGTCTCATTTCACAAGTTTTCAAATGTATATAAAGATTGATGTATAAAGATTTATATTAACAGATATACAAGCTCACAACATGTCACATCGCAGCGTTATGAAGTTTAAATAGGGCTGACGTTGGTACTATGCTTTAAAATCTAAAAAGTAACTAGAGTAAAAGTTAAAAAAAAATACTTAACTGTATGAAATATTTTCCATTAATATAGTGGTTGCAACTGTATTAATTGATTGCCCGAATCCCCGTGGTGGGAGTTCTGCTCTGGTTTTGGTGAAATATTAAGTAGTTCCGGCAATTTTGTGGGGGGCACTGGGGCCACTCATTAAAAGTAAATCAATTCACAAAGTTAAACTTTTTGTGGGGAAAGCGCTCAAACTTTCTTTATTTTACTGCTTCCTGCGTTGATCTCCTTATCTGCTACCCTCTTCCCTTTTTTTCTTGGAAAATTGACACAATATTGGCACAAAAAAAACAAATAATTCACACCTTTTCTTTTACCTGCAAAACTGATTCTGATTCATAGACAAAATGATCGGTGTATGTCGACATGGTTTTAAGCAGCTTCTCTTTTCATTGCTTTATCTTCATTTCACTTTAACATGCACATTATACTGTGGTTCCTGCCTGCTGCTGGATATGTTTTGCATTTCTGCCTTTAATGCCATCTATCCATTGCACATATTGAATCATGCACCTGTGTTTACTGTGTTCCTTTCTTCTCTATTCGGGCTTTCCCTATTTTAACTCTTCACCCACCCCTTTACACCTGTGTGTATCAATGTGGGATGTGAAAATTAAGTTGATTCAAAATCAATTCAGAAATTGATTTAAAAAGATGCATTTTTATCTTTTTTATATTTAACCCATCTAGACAAACATCACATTTCCAAACAACTACAATGCAATCATATACTGTATATAATAATAATATCACACAATAATAATATACAGTACATAAACACATGTCAAAGGCTGTAATTCAGTAGCAATCAAGAAACTCAACAGGCGACACTGGTGGAAATGTGTTGTATTAACACGTTTTGGGACTTCCATGGGAAATATTAACTTGATTTCAGGCACGAATAAATAAAGTTGATGACAGTACTCGATAGATAAATAAATAGTTGTGTCTTTTCCTTGATCATTTCAAAGTTTGCCTCTGTTGCTGTCAATAGACATTCGTGTAAGCTGTGTACACGTTGATCTATTCAGAGATGTGAATTTGGCAATAAAGAAAGGGCCGCCTTTGGAACAAGGGTTCAGAGTCCTCCCAAACACCGCCTTCGCCCGTTTCCTGAAATTCTTCCCCACCACGACGAACAGGAAGGGGTTTAGGGCGCTGTTGGTGTACGCCAGATAGGTGGACACCTGAATGCCGATGTCCAGCACGTGACCCCACAGGCACGCGGCGGGCGTGACCTGGAAGTAGTCCAGCGTGTCCAGAAAACGCATCGCCTGGAAGGGCGTCCGGCAGAGGAGGAACACGGCCAGCACGGCGAGAACCAGGAGCGTGGCCTTCCTCTCCGCCCGCACCGACCCGGGGAGAGACCTGCGGAAGTGGTCGTCCCGCAGGGCGGCAACAACGTGGTAGCTGCTGTAGCTCACCACCAGGGCCGGGAGCAGGAAGCCCAGCACGTTCATGGTGACGTTGCGCTGGACCGTCCAGGCTGGGTCGGGGTAGTCCAGGATGCAGGCGTCCACGCCCGGGTCCGGGACGAAGACCACAGTGCGGAAGAGGAGGGTCGGCAGACTGAGGAGGAGCCCCAGCGCCCAGACGCCCAGGCAGAGGCGCTTGGCCCACGCGGCCCTCCTCAGACGGCTCTGTCTCATGGGCGTCACCAGGGCTAGGTAGCGGTCGCCGCTGACCAGCACCAGGAAGAGAACACTGCAGTAGTAGTTCATGGAGATGGCCACGTTCACCAGCTTGCACAGCGCCTCGCCGGACGTCCAGTGGAAGCCCCGGGCGATGGTGACCGCCCAGAACGGCAGGCATGACATCATGGCCAGGTCGGCGGCCGCCAGGTTCCCCAGGTAGATGTCGGCCACCGTGCATGGCTTCCTGTGCAGGCAGAGGACGCAGAGGACCAGGCCGTTGCCCACCACGCCCACCACGCTGATCAGAAGCAGGTAGGCGGGCTGGAGAGAAGAGAGCCATAGCCAGGCTGCTGTGTAGTTGTTGTTGCAGTGGTCGATCTCTAGGGCCGCGGTAGGGGCCAGCCAGACGGAGACGTTTAAGTCCATCTCTAGGGCCACGGTAGGGGCCAGCCAAACGGAGACGTTTAAGTCCATTGAGAACTGTTGAATTAAAAAGAGAAGGATATGTATAAGATCAAGTCTTTGACTTCCATCCGTTTTGACATTGTGGTATAAGCACGATTCAGATTCCATTGCAAAACCTGTGACAAATCACCTGCCTCCTGGTCCTCCTGTCTCCACAACAAATGTATTCCCCGAAAGTAGCGGATCTGCAAGCTCACATGTTGCGTTGTGATATTGAGAACAGCAAATTATTTTGCTGAACGTTTGCCCCATAATAGAGATATTCATGTGGTTAACCCATTCTGATCTGAGATCAGATTCATAACGAGGTTTCCGCCGGACACACACTGGTCTGATGAACCCATTCTGACCTGAGATCAGATTCTAAAAATGTCAGTCGCTCTTCGGTTTTTCAAAAATAGCAGACCTACAAGCTCGTATCGCGCCACTCGGTGGCGCGATATGAGCTTGTAGATCTGCTATTTTTAAATAGCTAAAGCATAACATGATGCTGACACCAAAATGGGTGCCCGGTCAGAATGGGTTGAAGCACATCATAAAAAATAAATAGAAACTTTTGAGATTTTACAAAGTTACAACATGCCTGGAAAACCACAATCACACACACCATAAGTCATATATTGGTATGCTGTTACGTGTGGCCCGTGCCTCAGCTCTGAAGCACAGAAGGAAATAAAGAGTATCAGTAATGTGAAACCGATGTTTCATCGTCTCCCCTCCCCTGCCTCCCCTCACTCACTGCTAAAACCTGATGCATTGTGGAATATTCCTATGATGCCAAATACTCATGTGTATACAACTCTCTCTCATTCTCGTCGCACTCATTTGATTCATTTTTGGTAAAGTAAGCTGGAATTGAACCTTGATTCCTGATATAAACGGAGTATATCCATAACAGTTGTGCAAGTGAGTCTGCCTCAGGGAGGAATTTTTGCCATGTTTTCTGTACTCTCTCTATCCTATCCACTTAGTTCACTAAAATGCCATAAACATAACTTTAACAGAAGGCAGGGCTGGCAAACTGCCCCACAGTAACTCACCTTGTATCCAGGGCTCTCAGCTGTTTCTGTGCTGCTGCTGCTGCTGCTGTTCTGTCCACATTCATTCCATAATCGCCATGGTGATCTAGTCTCTGACTGGAGAGCATACTGGGAGACTGGCCACTTTTATACAGAACAGTGCAGTCCAAGGATTCATTATTGTGTCGTCACTCATCACTTTCCCTTTTTTTCTCTTCCACACTACAGCAGTAAGCTTTGCCTCTGGCTCACCTCAGAGGTATTCAACGTGCCGTGTCATGGTTTCACTTTCATCGCTGACTCAGCAACGAGGACCAAATAATCCTTTGTTGTCTGGTTATTATTATGTCTTATGTTTTTAAACATATTTTTATTGATTTTCTTTACAGCACAATAAGTAATTTCAAAACAATTATTGACATATTTCCCCCCCCCCCCCCCCCCACATCCCCATGGCAGCACAAATACAAACAAAATCTTCAGGAAATGTTTTGACAACAATAAATACAGAACAAAAAAAATAAAATAATAATAATAATAACAAAACAAAAAACCAACAAGAAAAAATTATGTCTATTATAAGATCAGACATCAGTACCCCCATGCCAAAACTGTTGGTTTAATTAATGTTGCCTCATCAAAAAAGAAATCGAGTTGTGTCCATGGAGACTAACAGTTTGCTAGTTGGTTTTATTTTTAGCTCTAGATAAACCTTAGCCTCTGGGACCACATGCGTTTTGTTATAAACCTTAATGGATCCCTGGGGGGGGGGGAATCTGGTGTAGCAGTAACGGCAGTAAGAAACGAGAAAAGAGAGGTACAGGTAAGAGTCTAGAACTAAAATAAAAGTATCGGTTGGTCTCTGAATAAGTTAACATTATGCTCAGTAGGCCAAACAGGGAGGAAATGATCAGCTTTAATTTGATTATTTCATGTTTTATGAAATGAATAAATAGGACTCAAATGGAAAAAGAATGTCGCAACCACTTGTTTTTGGTGCTATCCCGTTAGACCAAGTGTTTGACTGTACTCTGTGCTGTTTACATTTCTGTCTATTAAAGTATTCAATCAACAGTCTATCAATACAATGTAATCTTCCATTCCAGCAGTCTATCAACAATGAATGAAGCTGGACGGTTACTGTAGTCTTTAGATAGAGTAGCAGGTTTGTATTTTGAATCAACCTGTGTAAGGAAATTACTACAGGTACAGTATGATGCTTTCTCCTCCCTCTGCAACCCTAGACAACAAGGTGCTTATTATCCGCAGTGTTGATTTTGACAGCAAATTTAGTTTTAGTCATATTTTTAGTCATATTTTTAGTTTTTTGAACGTTCCATTTAGTCTAGTTAATATAAGATTTTTTAATTTTAGTTGACTAAATCTACAGTTGATTTAGTAATTTAGTTTAATTCCTGATTTCACACTTTGTTGCATGATGAAAATAGCCGACCTACAAGCTCACAAGTCACAACGTGAGCTTGTAGATTTGCTCATTTCAGAGTGCAACACCAACATAAAATGTTTTTTTTGTTCTACTGGATCTTCTTCTCTACTATAGTCCCTCTCCCTCCCTAACATTTTAGACCTGTTTTATTGACGAAATTGTCAGTATATTTAGTCTCAGTTTAGTCATCGTACTGTAGCTATGTTTGTAGTTTGTATGTAGTTTTCGTGAAAGGAAAAAAGGTAGCTGACGAACATTTTTCGCCATAGTTTTAGTCGAGTTCAGGAGCCAACAGTAGAACACAGTGGCCGCACTGGGCCATGTGCCAGGTGTAAACACGTGTAGCCGATTGAATTAAAGCAGGCCAGTGTTGTTGTAAAATAGAGCAAGTGGCTCAGCAAAGCCCTTCCTGAATCCCGGGGTAAATAAATGTGTGGGGAAATAGAAATACCTAAAAACTGTTTGCTTTTCAAAGTATTTTATTATACTGCCATTGACAATTAAGTAGACCTCTTTTGTGATTCTAAGATATACGTGTCCTATAAGATAGCGAGGTGGTGGCTATTCATTCAGTTGAATCACCCCCTAAAACAAGCAAGCACGATGGGAACAGGACAGGACACAAAATGGATAGTTTACATGTCACGTCACGCGACAAGTTCTCAAGCACACACAGAAATAATTCTGTACGTATACATTTGCAGAGATGGCTGGAAGATATGAATCATGCAGGATGGGATATGAATAAGCACACGGCATACAGACAATATATTGTCGCTGTCGGGCAGAAACCTGTACTGTATGTCCAAAAGGAAAGGAGCCTCTGCTGCTCTAGTGGATCCAGTGTAGTCATGTATTAGTCACAGGCTCTTGTTAATACTTTTTATTGGTTCAATATTCATTAAACCTAGACAGAATTATCAACTTTCACTTTCAACTTAAAGGTATATTCAGTGATATCACTCAAAAAACCTTTTTTGGCTGTGGGACCCAGCCTTTCATCCAATCAGGATAGAGAGTCAAAAACGAAACCTAAGGTTTTTTGACCCCCAGGGGTTAACTGGGGACAGGGAGGAACTCCTTATATGGCCAGCACACTCTATAGTAGGGAGGATTATCACAACAAAACAAAAAAATAAGTGATATTTGAATTAAGTGAAATCACTGAATATACCTTTAATAGTCTAAATCTAAATTGCAAGCTTTTAACGCGTCTTGATGTGATGCATTGTGAGCTTGTAGATTGGCTATTTCGCTACTTTGTGTGACACTGTTGAACGTCGAAGGACAAAAAAGGAAACATTTTTGTAAACAAGGTTAGCTCTAGTCTAGACTAGAGTATAGAAAGCAGATGAGTTGTACTGAAACAGCAGCAGCATTGCTTGAGGCCGCAATGTCCTGATAAAACTGCACATATGAAATCACAAACATGAGTATATACAGAATACTACTACTGGGAGTGCTGTGCTGGGCAAGCCTCCAACATACAGTAACTGCTTTTCTCTCTCCGTGTAGTTTTTCTGACTGTCGTTGACTCCTCTGTGTATAGATTCTAAAAGCTAATTTGATGACATGACTATATGAGGTTATAGTGTGCTGAATCCTTTGAGCACCTGTAGCAACTGGCCTTTTCACATATGAATCGGTGTGGCCTTCAAGCTTTTCCCAGCCTAATGTAATAGAATGCAACCCATCCAGACCTATATTGTTCACATGGGAGAACTATTGGGTTATGGAATCATTAGGTCTCCCATTTTCACTGTAAATTTCCGCCATCTGCACTAAACCTCCAGGACATGGGATGCATACAATCTAATTCTACAGTATTTATGATGTTTCGATATATATCGTATAGGCATAGCCTATGGTGGCAGATGTCCCATGATACAGCTATTGTTGTTGCTATCAGGGAAATATTTGAATGGAAATGTGGTCTCTTTAATTCCCAAATGACATAATTATACACACACACACACACACACACACACACACACACACACACACACACACACACACACATACATACATACATACATACATACATACATATATATATATATAGTAGCTCCCCCCACTTGTTCATTCACTTGATGTTACTACTATTATGTATGAGAAGGTTTGTCAAACATGTAAATGTATTTTATCCAGATGGGCTTAGGCTTCTTGAGATTAGATTTCTTTTAAAGAGGTTTGAGGTTAGTTTTACAGATCTAGGTTGTACTGCCTCCAATAACAAGTACCAGCACGCTGAAGAGCAATATTTGTCACTGCTATCGTGCAAAGGATCAAATAACATCTGATGTCCCTCTACGGCGGCTTCCCCAATCAACCAGAGGAAACAGGACTCATGCATTTCCTGACGCATCTCAACGGACACAGGGCTCAAGAACTGGGAACTGGGAGCAGCAATCTCTGTCTCTATAGCAGTGGAAGAATGATGATGATCAGTTGAATAATGCACATTATAATCCTGCTTCACCCTAAACCGAGTGGGGGGTCTGGTTCCTGGGTTACCTACGATTAGCCACACTAGACCTGTGCCCGTCGGCCACCGGCCTACTTGGGAACGATGCAAGTTGGGAATCTAGTTGTCACCCGTTTTAACCATCTGTCTGTGTCCCTTTTGTGCCCATATATGGATATCTCTGTATCTGTCTGTCTGCCTGTGTCTGAGGAGTGCAAACTGAACTGACTGTGAAACGTGGTCTGGTTATAATAAGTAATCAAATAGCAGGTGTGGGGTTGCCATGGCAATCATTTGGCAGAAGCTGGGAATTCTACAGGAGAAGGGTCATTAGGAGGACCACTGACGGAGTCTGACCAGAGCCTTTTGTGCCGGTTCTGGACAACCATGTATCCGACAGACTCGAGGCTGGGCACCGCACTCCCTGTGGTGGTGTGGAACGTGGGTGTCAAAAAGTTTGAGTTATGTGGATTACAGACGTACACACTTACACACACACACACACACACACACACACACACACACACACACGTACAGAGACGGGGTGCATTTATTGTAAGATGAACCCTAGCGTCCATATTCTGGGGGCGAACATTCGGGGGAAAAGCCCGATCTCGAAAAGCTCCCAGCATATCACGTTGGGTGCAATATAGTGTAGAGGGATAAAAGGACTGGGGAATAAACTAAGTATATAGGGTTTAAGAGGTTTTAAGGAGACATCATCGATCGATTCTCTGTCCCCATATAATAGAGAACACACCTTCGACATCAGGTATATTCTCGGTCATCTGTCTTGGTGAAGGGGCGATCTTATCTAAGGGGAATCAGCAATAAGAGGTTGTTGACTCCTGGTTGTCTTCAGGCCCTCAGGCCTTGGTTGTCTCGAGAACAGTGAGCAGCATCAGTCATGCCTATAGCCTGCACTGTAGTCACCTCTGTCACCTTGTATGTCTTTCTCTTTTATGTCCATCTCTCTCTTTCTCTCTCTCTCTCTCTCTCTCTCTCTCTCTAACCAGGACATGCAGGAGCATGTGGGGAGGCAGTCTGCGCCACAATCTGCAGATCAGCCTGTCGGCCGAGATAAATGACTTAATTAAAGTTTCGACCGACTACGTGTTCGTGTGGGCTGAAGGGGAGCTTAGTGGCTTTTGTAAATGGGAGGATATCTGCTTTAACTCTTATGCATTGTTTTCTTAATTCATTATCTATTTCTGGATCTTTAGCGACACGTTTTACATGACGTGTACATGCTCTGAGGTGGAGCATCAGAGAACAAAGAGTAATGAATGTGGATGAGTGTGCTTGCTGCTCATGCATTATTTAAAGGTATATTCAGTGATTTCACTCAAAAAACCTTAGGTTTCGTTTTTGGCTGTGGGACCCAGCCTTTCGTCCAATCAGGATAGAGAGTCAAAAACGAAACCTAAGGTTTTTTGACCCCCAGGGGTTAACTGGGGACAGGGAGGAACTCCTTATATGGCCAGCACACAAAAAAATAAGTGATATTTGAATTAAGTGAAATCACTGAATATACCTTTAAAGGTATATTCAGTGATTTCACTTATTTTTTTGTTTTGTTGTGATAATCCTCTCTACTATAGAGTGTGCTGACCATATAAGGAGTTCCTCCCTGTCCCCAGTTAACCCCTGGGGGTCAAAAAACCTTAGGTTTCGTTTTTGGCTCTCTATCCTGATTGGACGAAAGGCTTAGGTCCCAGCCAAAAATGAAACCTACGGTTTTTTGAGTGAAATCACTAAATATACAAAGTATCATTGACTAATCAAATGATAGGCTACTAGCCCTCGCACATTGATGGTAGACGATTGTAGAAGTCACCCTTTTTTTGGCTTGTTTTTTTTTTTTTTTTTTTGGGGGGTTTTCTTTTTTACAGTGAATGCAGAAACATGGCTAGTTGGCTACAATGTAGGCTATATGACCTGTCAGTCTATGATTTCAGTCATCTATTATATGACTGAAAATTTGGGCATGAACAAAGTTCGATCAGTTTCAGCCCCCCTTTGATTTCCAGTATCAAATTTAAGTTCAATATACATAAAACATGAGTGGAGGTACTTTTGCGGCCTATACCGGCAGCATGCACAAGAAACTTGCTGCCTATTGGCACACACAACACACAGTCACACACTGTGACACACACACACACACACAAAAATATACCGGTATATCGTTACCCTAAGCCTCCAGCGAGAGCCACCGTAAAATCTTGACGCAGCCGGCAAAAACTACAACAGGCTCGCAGGAGTACACCCTGTTTTAACTCGGAATCTCGGATCACCAACGAGCGAGCTAAAAATACATCATTCAGATGGGAATGTACGCGGGATGAGTGTGCACCCCACCGGCGATTATTCCCGCTCAGCACCTCCCTTGTTGAAAACGTAGAGCAGATTCATTGGGGCAAGAGGTGTGTGTGTGTGTGTGTGTGTGTGTGTGTGTGTGTGTGTGTGTGTGTGTGTGTGTGTGTGTGTGTGTGTGTGTGTGTGTGTGTGTGTGTGTGTGTGTGTGTGTGTGTGTGTGTGTGTGTGTGTCTCTCTCTCTGTCTCTGTCTCTCTCTCTTCCGGCCAAGCCATAGAAGGCACCCGCTTGGCTTAGAATGTATCAACTGACAATTCAAGCAAACACTCTTAATATAAAATATTTTTGCGTGGTTGCGGTTTATTGTAACCCTAACCCTGACACACAGGGCCTGGCGTAACAAAACTATTAGGGCTCGTGTCTGCCTATAAGATACCTGCCTTAGAAGGTGAGCTGAGGTGAGCGGTTCTGTCATTAATCAGGCAGAGTTTCATGTTTGTTCCCAAGTTTCAAAACCTTGGACAGAACATGCAACATTTTAAAACCTTGCATGCATCGAAAGAATCATTGCTACAGATGACTCAACATATAATGAATCACTATTGGGATATTCATTTAGAATATCGATCACACGTGCGCGCACGCACACACACACACACACACACACACACACACACACACACACACACACACACACACACACACACACACACACACACACACACACACACGCACACGTTTCAAAAGGGTTGAACAGTTAATATTGATTAAAGAGTTGATACAAAGGTTTTTGTGATTCTAAAGGGAAAAGTAGAGTCATACGTAACAGATTTCATGTATGGGGCCTATACTATGGTATTAAAGAGAGTCGTGGAGCATCATTAAAGAAAATTATAGATAGGCTAGACGTAACATTACAGTACCCATGGTAAACCACAGTAACAAATAGCTACAAAATATAGTCAACATAAAAATTCTGCTGTGAAAAATAAATACAGTTACAGAAATTCATTGGCTATTCATGGGAAATTCAATACTCAATTTCAACAAGACTTTCTTGTGGATTGGACCTTAAGTTCTCATCCAAATCACAGAGGGTGTTTTCCTTCACTATAGTACATCATGGAAAGAACATTCAGACAATTCAAGGCCTGGCATTGGGCTGCCGTGATAACGTGATATCATTATAGGGCGTGCCGCATGCACATTGTTTCCGGCGACCCATTATTCCGAGGTGATAGTCCGAAAAGTTTCCCATTGGACTGAAATTCCATTCGTTTTGGCAGCCCTTATCCCGCAAAAACAAATTCCCTAACCACAAATAATGGCAGTGTTATCAATTTTCAGCTGATTCATGCATGGTCATCGGACCAATGTGGCCTGAAGGAGCGCGGGCAGCACCTTCATGAGGGTGACGATCATGCACCTCCCTCGCCATGCTGAGAAGAATCAGGGTTGAGGAGAGGAGAATATGCAGGGTCAAGTACAGGGTGCTAACTCATTGGTTTGAAAACTCTCTCACATGTCTCCCCCCTGCTCCGCTCCCTCCACTGGCTCCCGGTCGCTGCCCGCACAGAATACAAAACTCTGATGCTGGCATTCAAAGCAACCAAAGGTATGGCTCCCCCATATCTTGCAAGTATGATTGAACCCTACAAACCCTCCCGCGCACTCAGATCAGCCAACGCATGGAAGCTGGAAGTACCCTCACTAAAAACGCCGGGACAACGCTCCACACGTCCCAAACTCTTCTCCCTTCTGGCTCCAAAACTGTGGAATGCACTTCCCATTGCAGTCAGAACTGCAGCATCACTCCCAATCTTCCGCCGTAGCCTGAAAACCCACCTTTTCAGACTCCATCATGGCCCATAGCACTTACCCTAACCCCTTAGATAGCATTTCTGTTGACTTAGATAGCATTTGACACAGACTTATAGCATGTTATGTTATGTAGACAGCACTATAATTGTATTGTATATAGTCATAGCACGCCATAGTACATATGTATAGCATAGTAGTAAATATGTATAGTTTATATGTATAGTGTATGTATAGTTTCATTATATAGATATTCCACTGTTACTCTCTTAGCTTACGCATGTTTCATGATAAATGCTTTTATGTGATGTATTCCCATGCTTTTGTTCTTGCTTAAATGTAAGTCGCTCTGGATTAAGAGCGTCTGCTAAATGCCTAAATTGTAAATTGTAAATTGTAAAACATGTCTGGACTGTGATGGAACCTTACCTTACATTGTCCCACACCACCACATACGTCACTCCATCAGCCTGCTTGGCAGATCTACTGCCAGAACCTTGAAAAGAAGCCCTGCATTATAGGATCAGAAATTAATCAGCTTTAGTGTCACACTACAGTTTAAAAAAGTGGGTGAAATTAATTTATTTTTTGTTCCCATCGTGTTATTTTTCCAAGAAAACCAAAACATAGAAGAAGAGAGAGGGAGGCAAAGCGTACAGGCAAAAAGTGTTTCAGATCTTTATAATCTTTTGCCACAAACCGAGGCGTCTCTTTTTCCACAAAAAGAAGGAAAAAAACACATTTACACATTAAACTAGTACCTGAGATATATAAGGTGCATAAAGTGTTGCAGCTGCGGTGTACCCTTATAATAGCTCTGGTCCATAGCTCTAATGCGTTTCATTTAGAGCTATGTTACTCTCAACTTCCACCGCTCGCATGAATGCAGACCAGCCTCTCCTCTTTAGCGTAAATAAAAATAACGTTTTTGCTACTCACCAAAACAAAGGCGGGTTGTGTCATTAGAAAGCCTACTTCCCTTAGTGGACGCACTCTGAGCCCCCCACCACACGTATAAACTGTACTTTTTGGCCAGAAAGGGATTCTTTTTCACAAGAGGAAAAATATTCTCTATGAGGCAATTCTCTGGGCAATATCGGTAGAAGGCGCAGTGGAGTAACTAAACTTTATTTTTTCCCGGTGGAAACAAAATCCCCTTTTGGCCAAAAAGTACAGTTTATACGTGTGGTGGGGGGCTCAGAGTGCTTCCACTAAGGAAAGTAGGCTTTCTAATGACACGACCCGCCTTTGTTTTGATGAGTAGCAAAAACATTCTTTTTATTTACGCTAAAGAGGAGAGGCTGGTCTGCATTCATGCGAGCGGCGGAAGTTGAGAGAGTAACATATAGCTCTAAATGAAACGCATTAGAGCTATGGACCAGAGCTGAACCTTTAGCAGCCTCAAAATCCACAATCAATGCATGGATTTCTATTCAGTCGTGGTTTGTGATCTCTGCCAGCACACACACACACACACACACACACACACACACACACACACACACACACACAGCTGTAAACCGAGGCCTCTTTGATGAGGCAGAAACCCGCCTCTAAGCCCAAGGGGACATGGCGAACACTTTGATGAACTCTAAACCCGTCTCTAAGCTGAGGAAGACGAGGTACTTTGTCCTCTGCTATGCTACTGATGTCTTCCTTCTCTTCACCTTCGTCTTCCTCTCTGTCGTTGCCACATTGTTGCTGTTCCTGTTCCTGGTGTCACTGTTATCTCAAGGTGAAATAAATTATCCGTAGTCTGTTTGTCATTTGAAAAGCCAGGAGAATGACTTGACACATGAAAAAAGAGGGGAGGGGGTCAGTCAGACAGACAGAGGGAGAGACAGAAAACCAAACTGTCTCTCCCTCTAAATGTGTGTGGTCCACACAGTGTGTGGTCCGCACATTCACATTGACTCAGGCATGATATCAGCCATCTCCCTCCCAGGCCTGCAGTTTCCATAAACCCTATGGTTTATTTAGGAGTGAATATACTGTACGGTTACTTATCATTTTGAGCAGTTATTAGTGAGAGGCAGGTAATGAAATGTAAAGAAAGCCATATAATAAATAGTATGGCTATGTAGTGTGGCTATGTTATAATACTTTTACGGCAAATTTGTGTGTTCAGTGAACGGATTATCTGTGGTTTCTAGAACTTTTGATTATCTGTTGTGAAGATTGTATCCAAGGTTTTGAAGAATGACTTCATCCACTCCACAGTAAATCCTGACTTCCCAGAATCATCCGCCCACGCTGCTCTTGCTTTTAGCACAAAACAGATCTACATGTCTCCTCATATAAGCTGCTAGTTTGGATCGTTTACAATATGGAGAATTCAGAACTTTTTTTGTTTGCTCTGCCTCTTGAGAGTGAGGACGCTTGAAGTCTTTCTGCAAAATTGGTGTGTTTTCTCCATATCCCCCCCTCCCTGTTGAGTGGGTAGGGGCACTGACATGGTCCTTGTCTGATTTCAGCCAGATTCATACACTGTCATATGACAGCATAAATTAAGGATTATAAATTCATCATTACATCTCATGCGGAAATAGGAACAGCAATGAGGCAGAAAAGAGTCAATGTGAAACATAAATCACTGACAGTAAGAGACCTCACCAGTTAGTTTGGCTAATTTATTGACAATGTTGAAGTTTCCACTACTTTACTGGAGTTTCATCTCATCATGCACCACAACCTTAGACTCTTAGTTGCAATGTTTAATAAATAAAAAAGTAATACATCTTTATCCCACGATTTTGCAACCCATATTTTCACCCAGTGTCAATTATCTAATGTAATCCTGGGTGCTACACCCCCACACACACACTATTCATGTCAGTGGAAGTTGCTCAGTGGCGTTTTGAAGCACCCAGAAGAACCGCCTACTTCCGGACACCAACATTTGGTGTCCAAAATGCGGAAGTGCAAACGACGCTCAATATTAAAGCCCAGATGCATGGGGTTTCCTCGTCATAACTCCACGGGTCCGCCTGCAGTCCCCACTCTTACCAATAGGGCTAAGTGCCTCAACGTTGGAGAGCTTCACTGGGGCCTTGGTGGAAGGAAGTTATTCCGACCTGTTTCTTTCCCCTCCATCAGGCTCCCCAGCTGGCCAGGAGGTGGTAGTTTAGAGACCAGGATTACTGCATGTTTTTTGTGAGGGTACCTACCCTAGGGGTCCAGGGGAGAACATGCAAACTCCACACAGAATGGAAATAAAATGGAAAAAGTGCTACTTCATATGATTTGCAGAGGAGACGATCAAGACGAATAACCTGATGACACATCCACAGAAATGTTCAGAACCTTCACAGCCACACTTCCTGACATGACTAAAGGCTTATACAACTACCAGTAAAGTACAGGCATGAAAACAAGAGCCGTCAGGAGGTGTCAGGAGGTCTTTACGTTGGAGGAAGCAGTGACCATAATTGTTGTAGTTTACACTAGCATTAGGTAGTTTGGGAGGCGTACTATCATCCGACAGAGCATTGCTCCGAAGGATGACTGGCGCTGCGGGTCGGGAGAGGGTTGCGGTTAGGTTTAGGTGTCTGCCCCGGGGGAGGTTAGGGTTAGGGTGAGGGAGGAGGTAGGTTGTCGTTCGGACCAATGCTCCGTCGGATGAAAGGCATGCACTCAGGTAGTTTACCCTAGGATTAGGATCCAAACTGGCCGGCACATAAATTGCTTCTTTCTCTCTCTAGCTCTGACATGAGATCAGATGGCCAGACAGGGTTTTGCTGAATTATTGAATACCAAACAATTCTAGAACCCCAAAGTGCCCTATAAAGACAGCTTTCTACAATCAATGGCACCCTCCATCAATCTGAAGTTAACAATATAATACCTCCCCTGCTAACTACACCGATTATATTATATGTATATTATTAGATGTACTATTATACAGTTTAGCCCACGTACTTGCTGTTGTTGCCTAATGCCAGAGAGCCAGATGGATTTGCAAAAAACAAACAAAAAACGGATTAATCCGCATGAGCATGGGGAGTTTGAATATTATAAAGTTCTCCTAAAGCTTTTGTCCAAAACCAAAGTCTTGTCATTATTCTTATGACCCTCTCTTCTCTGGTGCTGTATCCAAATGATAAAGATGTCTCTCGATTCTTGTCTGATGTTTCAACATGAATTTATGTCATGGCATTTCAATCCGCAATGAGGTCTTCATTATGTTAGGCTGCAGGCATTGTAGGCTACCTGATGAAGATCGATCCCATTGAGGAATTGAAATGTTGTCACTGCACATATTAATAAATGTTAGAGCATCAGACAGGAGTTGCGAGCCTTGCTTATTATTTCAAAACAACATTTTTCAAAACAAATGATGAATGATGAAGGCTAAACTAATCCCAACCAGCATCACCACAGTGCATATCTCTGGCTAATGGAATTTCGTAATTTCCGGAGGAATGTTTCTCTCCTCTCCCCAGACAGTGCCAGTAAATGAGTTTGATAAGGCCGTCAGCACTGACCAGACCTCCCACGTAAACCAATTTTTTTCCCCTTGAGGGAAACCCATGTGGCAGATTTTCAGAAACATAGTACGAAGCAAAGTGTCTTATTCATGATGAACCATAACAAAGTATGACTAAATCCATGCCCAAGGGAATTCATTTAAGTAGCTTATAGCATTGCTGTTGGGCAGAAACCTTCAAATCTCCAAATTTCTACTTTTTTACTTTTTTTTGTGACTCAAGGCCCAATTCATCATCTCTAGTGAGGTCACCTGTTGTTAGCTTGTAGATTTTTCTGTTGGGTTATTGGTTTTATGAATATATGACCAATGAAAGGTATTAACAATAGCCTGTGACTAAAATAATAATTACTCCATTGGAACAATTTCCATTTGGACAGGTTAGCGGCTGACATCGATAGTATATGATGGCGTATTTTTAACTATATTAAAAAATACCACGTAACAACTGCTATCTCCACTACCAAAAATGGAGCAGGCCGCAAAATGTCTTGCCTACCAAGTGTCCACAAATAATAAGGGAATGAGACGTTTTGCCTTTATATCCGTGGGACAAATTACTGTACTTTCAGGTTGTCCATAGCAGACCTATGCCCACATAGACCTCTATGTGGGCTCTCATTTTCTGCTGTTGTTCTGTTTTGTCAGTTATTATGATGAATTGCATTGTTGACAGCGGAAACAGGCCAAAAGGCCTTTGTCCATTTCAGTTGTGTGTGTGTCTTCCCTGTCTTTCTCAGTCCCTATCCCTATCTCTATGTCTTCCACTCTGTTTCCCTCTATCACTTTCTCTCTGTCTGTTCAATTTCAAATCAATGGCATGGCAATTTCCAAATCTTTATTGGCATGGGAAACATAATGTTTACATTGCCAAAGCAAGTGTGGAAAAAAATATTTAATCTCTCTCTCTCTCTCTCTCTCTCTTCTATTTGGCTCCACGTCATATGCCGCTGCAGGCACTGTTTACACAGACACATTCTCCCCAACCTTGTAAGGACTTCCTGACATCAGACGACGTCTGATGTCAGTGGGACCAAGCCCTCTCCTACTATATACTCTTCTGGCTCAGAACACAGAACCGTATTCAATTTCGATGCAGGACCCCAATGGAAACAAGCCATAGTGCTTTCTTGGGTTAATCCTTTTAGCATCCTTTCTGTGCTTTACATGTACTGTTATACATACATACATACATACATATACTATACATACATAATACATACAAATGTATGTATGTGCGTGCGTGCGTGCATTGTATGTGCATTGTATATGTATGTGCGTGCGTGCGTGGGTCGCATTACGCACACGGACGCACGCACATACATACATTTTTGTATACATACATACAGTCATACACCCCACACCTTCTTGGTCATAACTTATGTATTTAAAAGGCTGATGCAGGCAGACAAACAAAACAAAAATGCACCCTCACTCTTAGCAGCATCGAAAGCACTTCACTGACCATTTCGTAATTATTCACAGCTATATCAGTATAGTAGATAGATGTCTGGCTTCATGTCCAGGAAATGCAAGGGTGATGTTCTTGCTATACTGGACTATGATGGACTGGAGACCTCTACAGGGTGTATCACTTTGATTTGGAAGTGCCAGAATGTTATTCAGTTATAAGCAAAGATAAAACTGAAGCTGCAGATTCAGTCGCGAAACAAACCAGACATCCTGTTGTAGTCATGAACCTGAATTTCAACAGCCATTTTTACAAAGTAAAGGCATTTACAAAGTCAGCCTACTATCACCTTCAGAATATATCAAGGTTTATAGGATTTATATCAACAGGATTAATGATTTCAGATTTTGTGCCACATCATAAACCATCCAGAGCTCTCAGGTCATCTGGGACAGGTCTGCTTTCTGTCCCCAGAGTCAAAACTAAACGTGAAGAAACTCACAGAAAACTGCACGTCGTCTCAGTTTTTTTTGCTGCTTCATTGTACAGTATATTCTATTGTGCTGCACTGTTAAGTGCACAATTGTCATCATTTTGCACTTTTTCATTTTAAAATGTGTTTAATGTTTTGTCAAAACATATTGAATTGCCTTGTTATACAAATTACCTCTGGTTTGTTTGCACTGGTTTAGGTATCAGTTCTATTCAGTCCTGGAATGAATTAAGTGATTGTGTGAAATTGATGATCGAATTAATTAACTCATTTATTGCGGCTATAGCTGTTAGCATATAAATCCCAGTTCCTGGTACCATACGCGTTCACTTTAAAAGACAGAGTTTGCCTGCCCCCCCCCCCCCCCCCCCCCCCCACACACACACACACACACACACACACACACACACACACACTCGCTACACACACTCGAGTATCATTGACACAAGCACACACTGTTCTTTTGGATGGCAGAAGATACACCAAGGACAGCTCTCCTGGATTCCGATTTATGGACGTTTGAAAATCCACCTTTCAACTATACATGTCAGTGATTATATTTTCAATTCCATAGCTGGAGCGGGTGGGCCGTTGCCAAAGCAACCGGACCAATGTTAAACCAGTATATAGACGGGGTCTATATTGGGGTCCGTATATATATGGACCTGGGATATGACGTCCCCTAGCGTCGGGGTCCATATATATAAGACCTGGGATATGACGTCCCCTAGCGTCGGGGTCCATATATATAAGACCTGGGATATGACGTCCCCTAGCGTCGGGGTCCATATATATAAGACCTGGGATATGACGTCCCCTAGCGTCGGGGTCCATATATATAAGACCTGGGATATGACGTCCCCTAGCGTCGGGGTCCGTATATATACAGACATGGGAAAGAAAGAATTAATATCATCTTAATTTGTCCATCAAACACCAGTAGAGTCTTATTAGAGGCTCCTATCCGGTATTTTGATCTTGCAGCAATGCAGGAGGTAATTAATCTCTTAGGCATTGCACATGATTTGCATGATGTTGCAATGTATTAAATAATTAATGAACAATGCAGGCGTGTGAACTGAACTGAATGTCACATAATTATCCAATAACCTTGGTTTTCCCCTGCATTTACATCACATTCAAATAAATAAATAAATAACGTGTGGTAACCTAATTGGTTCCGTTCCTTAGTATAAAAGTTAATACATTTGTATTTATTTTGAGATTCCTTAAAATGGGAATAACCACCAAATAGTATAACGATGGCATCATGGAACAGGTTGTCATTCTCTATGATTGCCCGGAGACAAACCCGCACATGAGAATCTTTCGTAGTTTGTGAGCATGTGGCAGTGTTAGCATACTGCAATAAACATACCTGACAACCTGGACACTCTCAATCCATACTTGTCTAGTGGAAAGAAGCCTTTCCTTCAGGTTAGGTAAAGTTCACCCACCATGAGCACACCTACTATGACGTAGATCAAAGAAGATCCAGACAGTCAAGGGCTTCTGTGCCACTCAAGCTGAACTCGAAGTCAACTTCATCTGCCACCATGCATTCCTATGAACATCAGGTTTGCTGAGCATCAAATGGCTTGGGGAGCCTGGAGCAACACATTTCAAAAGGTGAACACAAAGGGATGGACCATCCATCGACATGCAGAGGTTGAATCTGACATTTGATGTCAGATGGAAGTTGGGAACAACAGCCTGGTCATTTATGCAGTTGCACTCAAACCCTGTTTTGCCTAAGATACTTCTAGTTCAATGCTTCTCAAACTGTTAGTCGGGACCCCCAGGGGAGTCTCCACATAACTTTGGGGAGGTCCCCAGATGACAGTGAAGTGACTTAAAAACATAATACCTCAAATAAAAAGACCATTACAGCATAAAACAAACTGTACTACTCTGTATAAATACTGGTCAAACATTGGCCAAAGTGTCAAAGACGGTAATTTAAGAAAGTGGCAAGAAATGTGAAAATTGTCGATCTACAAGCTCACAACGCCTCACAATCTGCTATTTTTCAGATCTGCATTTATGTATCTGTGGAACCGAGTCAAACTACCGTAAATTGAATGCCTCAATTCTTCCAAGTGCTTGTCAGGGTGGGGGTCCCAGCCAGACAAATGATTATTTTGGGGGGTCACGGCCTGAAAAGGTCCATTGAGGTGCACTGTTGTGTGATAAATATTGGGCGATGCTCGCCTTTCCCAAGAAATGAATGTTTGTTTCATCTGCCAAGAAGTGTGTCAGATGAATGCTGGGTAGCCTGAGCGGACATGGGGTTTTAAAGGCTAAACAACAACAGCCTGCAGGGTTGCTGCAGACGTCAGATGTGACATTTAATTTTGGAGGTTGGGAACATGCATCAGTGGTTAAAACACAGTGGAACAGTTAACTAGTTAAAACCTATACTTCATTGACCGGGGTCCCCCAGGGGTTGGTACTTTGGTTGGTAGCTGGCTCACAACACCACGTTGCAACACTTTCAGATGGGCTATTATCTCCAAATGTTCACCTATCACGACATAAGATTTGGGATTAATAGTTTTCTGGCGCATATTTAGATAACTAAATACACTATTAGTGACTGACTTACACTCACTTTAAAGTGAAGGTTGAAGAATGAGGCACACACACACACACACACACACACACACACACACACACACACACACACACACACACACACACACACACACACACACGTACAGCACACGCACACGTCTGAGGATGGAACATATATGACTGGACATGGGTCTTAGACTGAAAGAAATAAAATATTCTCTTGTCAAAATGTCAAAATGTTGGGCAGCCTGATAAACAACAACAACAACCTGGATCACTAACGGAGGTCAGATGTGACACTTGATTTAAAAGTCAGAAGGTTAACAACACGATGTGTGAAGTTGATGTATAGCTGCATATAGCTGGAAACATCAGCATGTTGCCATGAAAACGACTCACCGGGGAGGCAATGGTTCAGGTGGTAGAGCGGCCGCTTGGGAAACGGACGGCTCCCAGTTCGATCTCCCGCCCCCCCCTGAGTTGGTATCGAAGTGTCCTTGAGCAATACACTCAAGGACACTAGTTAATATTACACCTTCTCCATCTTTATTTATTTTAAATGATGTGTCCCACTCTCAGCTACACCTAAACGGCACACGCAAGCACATCTTTGCTCTAACCTTTTTAGATAGTAGGCTATATTACATGGAGCGAGCGAGGAAAAAGTTAGCGTATGTTCTAGCATTGCAGATAAACTTAAGGATATGATTTAGGCTGTTCTTGCTTAGTGATAGGAACATTGCACAGGTATGCCCTGCTTTTTGTCACATTGTTGGTCCTGGGAGATGTGGGTGCATGAGTTTGCTTTTTTTTTTTTCGTGATCTTTTGCTATTAGTTTAAATTTGTGTACTATCTTTTGTTTGTATAGCGGTGCAGCAGCTCAGCTTTGTGTATACTACTGAATTGTGATGAAAGGCACTGCTCACTTCACAAGTGATTTTTTTTTTTTTTTTTTGTAACCACACTGAGCGACCATACCCTGAAGCTGGGGTTGTCCAGTGTGAATGCGTCACAGCTGTGGTCGTTCGTAAATAAGGCACACTGAACGCACTCTGTGACATCACGATTCACCGCCCACCACACACAACCAACTGACCACATTCCCGGTGCGCATTTCCGAACGCACCCAACATTAGCAGCTGCTGGTGTTGGATGTAGTGAGCCTGTGTCTGCAGACTTCCATGGTGCGGGTCAGGGCTTATAGGAGGCAGCCAATCATGACTAGATCGCTACGTGATTGGCTACACGAGTGGTGCAGACTCCCATTGGCTTAGGCGGCGTTTCAGAGTATACCATTGGCTTAGGGGCAGCCAATCATGACTTGGTCGCAAAAGCCAACAGCAGAGGTTGTAGGCCAGGCTTCACCAAAAAATAACTCCTTTAAGTGTCTTGCTAGTGGACGCTTTGACACAGACATGGGGTGGCGAACCGGTGCACCTTCTGATTCCCAGATGGGTTCTCTACCCGCCCACCCATCATTGCCCCAAATGTTGGGGTGGTGTATTTAGCTGTTCAAACACCAATTTCCTACATTTATACAACATATTTATTGTTTATGATGATGCCAAATTACAATTATGCAGTTTTTACACATTATTCAAACTGCATTATTCAAAAATATATTTTGCCCTACTTTTGCACTGTTCATTAGCATTTTTGCCTCTGGCTATGTGATCTGTATAGTTGCAGTCCCCTACCCGGTCTTCATCTCTCATTGCTTTCAGTCTCATTCACAGTAACAAATCACTGCCACCTCCTGGCTTGAAAAAATATTTTCATTCCAAAAATATATCAACGGTGAAATAGACTATAGGGTACATCTGAACATTTTGAGCCAATTAATCCATTAAATAAAAACAGCTTGCCTTGGCAAAAGGCCATATTTCTGTCATATCTCACTCTCCTGCTACCTGGCCCATCCACTCAGAGCCAAACGCATCTCTTCTCAGGCAGTTTAGATTTGCAGGTGCCCTTGGACATGCACAGGTATTGATAGACAGATTTCCTGTGTGTGTGAGCCAAAGGAGGGGGGGGGGGGGGGGGTCGACCTTCCGTACTCTGTTCCGTACCCAAACAGGAAGGACACTCTGCCACACACAAGCCTGATTTAGATTTTGCCGTACATCATTGTCGTATAGCCAATCTACAAGATCACAACGCATCGCATCACAACACTCTGTGAGCTTGTAGATTGTACATATTCGGGGCTTAGACACCGTTGTACGACGGACCATAAAATATGCATAAAACAGCTGTTCCCAGCGGAAACCATCCATCACAGATCTGTCATGTAGGGAAAATGAGATAATTGAAGTGGGTCTGGTCTCAGCTGCCATGTTGGGAACCGGTAATGAGCAGAGACTCGAGTCATCACTCCACAGGTTTCACCAGGAGACCCAAATCTATTCATCAAAGGGAGAAATTGGTGCATTAAGGATCTTTCATTAAAAAAGCATCTCTTTTCCAGACCTGATTTTCAGTCTGTAATTAGTCTGTAAATTGCTAACTGAGGAGGTCAGGCTTCTCATTTCCATAATCGTTTTAATCAAGGAGACAAGAAGGTGTTTGGACTCACTGTAGTAAGGTAAGCTCTGCGGATACCATATCTCCACCAGCTGTTGCTTTTAAAACAAGCTTGCAAATGAACAGTGTTTTCTTAAAGTTACTCACCTAACGCATATCCCTCCTTCCACGTTTGGGCCAATGGGTTTGATTACATCATGGGCCCATAAGCATGTGCCTGATCAAGTGTCCTTTTCACGTTTACACCATGATCTGTCATGTGCAAGCCTGTGGAGTCGAGCCCATTATTTGAGCCGGTTTAGCCTGTTCATGTTTTGCACCCAAACCTGCAGTAACAGAGTTGAGCACTTAGACATTTTTGCTTCACGGATGAAATACGTTGATAGCTTGTAGATCTATCCGTTTTGGTAAGCAACACCATTGCATGATGAAGTATAAATTCAACTTAATACTACAGAAAATGCCATTATTAATAAGAACATGTAAGGAACCATCAGTGCAATACATGAGGATGGGTCTTCTTAAGAAGAAAGGAGTTGGGTCGCACTCCATGACAAGAGTGCATTTCAATGATTTTTATTTTCAACATCATACTGACAGATGGACATTTCGGGTATCCAGCCTTCATCAGTGTGTGGATTACAATGTGTTCATTGACACTGTCACTGATGATGAAGGCTGGATAGCTGAAACATCTGTCTTTCAGCTATTTCAGAAAATAAAAAGCATTCAAATTCACTCTTGTCATTGAGTGTGATCCCTTATCTTTATTTTTCTTAATGTTGATTTGAGTGGATATTGCACCAGAAGTCAGAGCGTGGTGGTTACAAGAAAAAGTCTTCTTAGGATCTTGATACAAAGAAAGGTTGGTTATATGTTTGAGTAGTTCTGTAGGCAGGTGGTTATTATGCTTGTAATATGTATGTCTGTAATATATAGATGCATATGATTTGTGTGCACTGTGTGTATGTATTTTATGTATATCTGTAAGTTGAATGTATTACTGGTATTTTTTATGTATATACTTTTAGGGGAAGTTCTCGATAAGCCTTTTGGCTTCTAACATCTCCTGCACAATATTATCATGTATGTATCTTTCTTCTGTTTGTTATTTTTTACGTGCTAATAAATCAAACCTAAAACGATAGCTTCTTTAACGATAGCTTATTAGCTTCTAATGTTTCTCCAGGAGCTGAACCTTTCTATGTATAGAAATAAGACAGACAAGGTCACAGAGAGAAGGGATGAGGCTGGCTGGACACTGTCAGGCACACGAACTGACACAAACTGTGGGAGCTAATCCTCCAAGGTGCAGCTAGGAGGGGAAAGAGGACTCTCGCATCGCATTGCAGTTGTCATTCACTGACTGGCAAAATATATTTATTTTATATAATATACTGACACTGATAGGTTGAGATTAGCTCCGGTTGGACACACGCACGCACGCACACAGGCACGCACGCATGCGCTTAACATACATGCACACACACACACACACACGCACGCACGCACGCACGCACGCACGCACGCACGCACGCACGCACGCACGCACGCACACACACACACACACACACACACACACACACACACACACACACACACACACACACACACACACACACACACACACACAGGTAAAAACACAATCTCTAGATCTGCCTTTGGCTAGCGAAGACATTCAGAAAAGATGTAGATGTAAATTACCATTAACAAATATGCCACGTGGTCTTCTCTTCCCTCTGGCTTAGTTTATTTTTTGTTTTGTGTTTTCAATTTCAGAATCACTTTAAGATATATAATTATTTCTATATTATGGTGTGCCAACCCTGCAGGAAATGTCCTATAGCAACAGTGGCGTGCACAGACATTTAGAGGGGCAGGTGCTCAAGTGAAAAAAAGGGCACCTTGTGCAGCGCATTTTGGGGCGGGAACCCATTTTGGTGCTTTAGCTATTGAAAAATAGCAGATCTACAAGCTCGTAGTGCGCCACCGAGTGGCGCGCTACGAGCTTGTAGGTCTGCTATTTTTTTATTATCGAAGAACCACTGACATAGAAACATAGCTTTAGATTGTGGGGGCCTAAATAATATAGTAGAAGCGTTTTTTATCAAGATTTGATCAATGTCACCATGGTCCACACACTAAAAATTAATTTAGCACATTGCCAAAAGGGCAGGGGGTGCCCTAGCACCCCCTAGTGTCTATCTGTGCACGCCACTGTATAGCAATTCCTTGTTTACAACATTGACTCGCTCCTCTATATACCGCCTCCAACTTGTGCAGAATGCGGCTGCTAGACTGCTAACCAATACACAAAGGAGGTCACACATCACTCCTGTGCTTGCGGCCTTGCATTGGCTACCAATCGACTCCAGAATTCAATTTAATTTTTTATTAATTACATAATAAATCTCTTCATGGGCTGGGCCCAATTTATTTAAGTGAACTGGTGCACCCCAAGGTGAATATGAGACAACTTAGGTCTTCAGACAAAGGTCTTCTCATTGTCCCCGCCACTAAGCTGCGAACCAAAGGTGATCGAGCTTACGCATTTGTTGCACCTACGCTGTGGAATGATTTACCACTTTGCTTGAGAAACGCTGTGTCTGTTGGCATCTTTAAGACGCTACTAAAAACTCATTTGTACCGCAAACATTTTAGTTTGCTCCAGTGATTGCTTAATTTTTTTGTTGATTTCTATGTACTGTTCTATCTTATCTTTTTCTAGGTACTGTCTTTGTATCTGTTTTTTATTTCATTGTTGGTTTATTTTTGATTGAGATGTTCTTGTTTTATTTATTTTATTTTATTGTACCTTGTAACAACTGTTTTGAAAGGCACACAACCAATCAGAGCGTCGCATACCTCCAGGCTATGGGGTCTCAAAGTCTGTGACTTCCTGCACATGAATTTAGTTTGTAAACAAAGTGACAGGGAGACATGGGTAAAAGTCAGCGGATTATTTCTAACCTATACATAACCTATATACATATTTTAGCGTGATGATTAAGTTTAAAACAAGTAATACACTGTCTTACTCTGGATGTCATCATCTTGAATGAGATTACAAACTGCTGTGTGGAGGAGGACAAGAAGCATGGGAATCAAACTGGTGAGCTTCATTTTCACATTTACTGTTTCACCTTACATCATTGTAAAAAACAAACCTAACCTAAACTCCTCACTGTCAGGTGGAAAGAAGTCACTTGTGATGTCATGTGTGCAGTATATCGGAGGAGATACGTTCTCCTCAGGGGGGCAGTCAGCCAGATATTTCGTGAAGCCTCATTTGAAATCGGTAGTTCATTATAATGGCCTGTTGTGGCGCTGGACTGGACCCAAAAAGCCCCATAGCTCCATAGAGGCCCATGTATTTTGGCCCAACTTCACCTAGACTGTATTACCTTAATAAACATGGTCATGAATACTTTCTTCTTCCAGTCACTAGTTTAAAGTCTCATTTCTAATGTCATAATATTCTTTTTGGAAAATTATGGTCCCATTAATAAAAAAAATTACCATAAAGAAAAAAAAACATCGCGTATGTTCTGAGGGGCGTGGCTACTGTTACAGTCTATGATCGGGATTCCCCTCCCACTCGAGTCAAAATAAAAACCAACGGAGAAGAAGGGGGGAAGTCCCGCCTCGTTGTCTGGGCAGCCAATGGCCAGCTGGTCCAAAACAGAGCCAGCCAATGGCCAGCTGGTACCAAACGGATCTAGAAAGATGGCGACTTACAGTGCAGGAATAACAGGCTTCATTTTACGTCCATGTTAGACCCGGCGAACGCTTTGTCCATATTTTTTACAGTCTATGGTTCTCCTCCCTCCTACATTACCAACTGCAGGGGTTACTGCAGCAGTAACAGGATATATACATGCCTGTGGAAAAGATTGGCAATTGCCAATAAATGGTACATTTACTATGCATGCGTTGCATTTGCATATATATAGTGCCTCTATTCAAAACGCTTCACAATGTGCATTGCATTCACCCATTCACAAACACATTCACACACCAATAAATGGCAGAGGAAATTATGCAATGCATCAACCATCAAACCTGCTCATCGGGAACAGTTTTAGCTCTACCCTCCTGAATCACTATACCACCCCCTGGCGATGATTAGAGACAAAGTTAGTAACTCCTTCTGAGAGTTACTAAATTAACAAAAAGCAGATCTTCCAATCTGAGTATATAACTCTAGGGGTGTGCTGCCTCTGAAATCCAATAATGGATTGCATTTTTTTATAGCTCATTACACTGAGTATGATGAGGTCCAAGGGAGAGATCTATCATACTGATGATGTGATATGAGATGGCAGCTTCCCCATAAGAGCCTTGTTGTAGATAAATAAATACCTGTCATGTGCCTGTCATGTCTCTCAGACAATACAGAGAAAACCATCCTACTTTGCTATACAGGATGCAATGAGGAGTTCTATTAACATTATTGGAAATAAACCCATAAGACATATTTGGTGGTTAACAATCTCTCTTTGTCACGCCCCGCTCCTGGCTCCTCCTATTATGGCGTGACCATTTATGACATGACCATTTTGTGTTTAGTTCATGTTCTGTAATGCCTTGAATGTTAAGAAAGGAAGCACTTGATTGTATTTTGTGTTCACCTGTGTCCTGTTACCCCTGTCTTATTTACATTTTTATATATGTTTATTGGTAATAGGTTTCAACAATTTAGTACAGTTTGAACATAACATTTCCCCCACCCCAATTTCTCCCTCACCCCATCCCTCCCCCCACAGTTATCGTCATTATTAAAACAATATAAAAAATAACATTAATAATTGAGTACAGACTATACAAAAACAACAACCATGCATATTTGACATATGATCTAAACAGTACGATACAAAAATAATAATTTAAGCACGGATAACAAAAACAATATAAATAACAAAAAATAAAACAAAATAAATACAATTATTGAGTTGGGTTATTCGAGTTCAAAAGATAGTCACAAGTTATGTTGGAAAAGATTGTGTTGAATCGGAACGTTGTCATACATCACCCTCTATACACAGTTCTATCGTTATGAGGAAGCAAAAACACACACATAGTATTGATTCAATTAGTCTGTCGGAAGTACTCTCAGATTCTCAAAGTAGGTAATAAATGGTTGCCAGCTAGAAAATAACCTTACTGTTGAACCTCTAATTGTAAACTTTATTTTTTCCAATTCTAAAAATCTCATAATATCCTTAAGCCACATAGCTATAGAAGGGGGAGTTGGGGATTTCCATCCCAACAATATTCTACGTCTTGCTATCAGTGTGGCAAATGCTACCATATTAGACTGTTTCTGTCTGGGTTAGAAGTTCAAAATCTGATGGTACCCCAAAAATAGCGATCTGGGGTGACGGCTCCAAACGAACCTCAAATATATCAGACAAGATCTCAAATATTTTAGTCCAATAATGTACCAGCTTGGGGCAAGACCAGAACATGTGTGTGTGATTAGCTGGTGAGAGAGCACATCTATCACATCCCCCATCCCACCATTCACCACCCTGTCTTTTTAAGCCCTTTGTTTGTAGTGTGTCCTTGTTGGTCCAGTGAGTTTTGTGTCTGAAACGTCTTGCCTATGTTTTGCCTTTTGGAATACCCCTGATTTATAGTCAAATAAACACCTTGAAGATAATCTACTCTGCATCTGGTCGCCTGCTTTTGGGTCCTATACTCCATAACTCATTCCTGACACTCTTTTGAGGGTCAAGATGGGCACTAAACATAATGAAAAACACAGTTACATGCATTATATTTTATTTTAATGTGAGTTTGTCATCTATAAAAAATCAAATCAAAGGAAGGATTAAAAGGAGCTAGGGCAGCGGTTCCAAAAGTGGGGTCCGCGGACCCCTAGGGGTACGCGACGCATAGCCAGGGGGTACCCAAGCCCCCTAAAAAAAAAAAGGTTTTTCTTTCGTTTTTTTGAGGGGGCTAGTGAATCATGGTGTGTGTGTGATATGAAATGTCCAGTACTTCCCCAAGTGCCACCCCAGTGTCTGCCCTGCAGTGTCTGCCCAGTGCCTCCCCAGTGTCCGCCATGGTGCCTCCCCAGTGTCTGTCCAGTGCCTCCCCAATGTCTCCCCAGTGGCTGCAGTTTCTCCCCAGTGCCTCCCCAGTGCCTTCCCAGTGCCTCCCCAGTGTCCCCTCAGTGCTTCCCCAGTGCCTCCCCAGTGTCCCCCTGAGTGCCTCCCCAGTGTCCCCCCAGTGCCTCCCCAGTGTCCCCCCAGTGCCTCCCCATGTGTCCCCCTGAGTGCCTCCCGAGTGCCTCCCCAGTGCCTCCCCAGTGTCCCCTTGAGTGCCTCCCCAGTGTCTCCCCAGTGCCTTCCCAGTGTCTCCCCAGTGTCCCCTCAGTGCCTTCCCAGTGCCTCCCCAGTGTCCCCTCAGTGCCTTCCCAGTGCCTACCCAGTGTCCCCTCAGTGCCTTCCCAGTGCCTCCCCAGTGTCCCCCTGAGTGCCTCCCCAGTGTCTGCCCTGCAGTGTCTGCCCAGTGCCTCCCCAGTGCCACCCCAGTGTCTGCCCTGCAGTGTCTGCCCAGTGCCTCCCCAGTGTCCGCCATGGTGCCTCCCCAGTGTCTGCCCAGTGCCTCCCCAATGTCTCCCCAGTGGCTGCAGTTTCTCCCCAGTGCCTCCCCAGTGCCTTCCCAGTGCATCCCCAGTGTCCCCTCAGTGCTTCCCCAGTGTCCCCCTGAGTGCCTCCCCAGTGTCCCCCCAGTGCCTCCCCAGTGCCTCCCCATGTGTCCCCCTGAGTGCCTCCCGAGTGCCTCCCGAGTGCCTCCCCAGTGCCTCCCCAGTGTCCCCCTGAGTGCCTCCCCAGTGTCTCCCCAGTGCCTTCCCAGTGTCTCCCCAGTGTCCCCTCAGTGCCTTCCCAGTGCCTCCCCAGTGTCCCCTCAGTGCCTTCCCAGTGCCTACCCAGTGTCCCCTCAGTGCCTTCCCAGTGCCTCCCCAGTGTCCCCCTGAGTGCCTCCCCAGTGCCCAGCCGAGTGCCTCCCCAGTGTCCCCCTGAGTGCCTCCCCATGCTCCCCAGTGTCTCCCCAGTGTCTCCCCAGTGTCCCCTCAGTGCCTCCCCAGTGTCTCCCCAGTGTCTCCCCAGTGTCCCCTCAGTGCCTCCCCAGTGTCCCCTCAGTGCCTTCCCAGTGCCTCCCCAGTGTCCCCTCAGTGCCTTCCCAGTGCCTCCCCAGTGTCCCCTCAGTGCCTTCCCAGTGCCTCCCCAGTGTCCCCTCAGTGCCTTCCCAGTGTCTCCCCAGTGTCCCCTCAGTGCCTTCCCAGTGCCTCCCCAGTGTCCCCTCAGTGCCTCCCCAGTGCCTGCCCAGTGTCCCCCCAGTGTCTCCAATAGCAATACAAGAGCAATAATACAAATTAATCTTAATTTATTAATCTTATTAATTAATTATTGAATCAAATTAATTAATTAATCAAAATGTTCGACGCAAGAAGACCCCCTGCGGCCTGCGCCCAGCACCATGCCAAAGCTTTTTCCTGCAGGAAACACTGCTTGTGGTTGTAAATATATTGTTATCTGTGTTGCGAGGATGAGGGGGTACCTGGAAAAATATCTACCCCAAAAGGGGTACCTGGTCCAAAAAAGTTTGGGAACCCCTGAGCTAGGGGACCAAGTATAGATAGGGGACCCCAGTCAACTGAAGTACAAAGGTTTAAGTGGTTAATGTTGCCCTCAAATAGAATTGTTTTGACTAAAGGTCTTCTTCAGGCTGTAGGAGACGTTGAGTCCGATCATTGGTGTATACTCAACTCACTTTTATTTATTTTCATAGATGGCTAGATGTGGGACTGCAATCTTTCATATTCCATCCTGATTGGCTGGAATGGCTTTCCAATCACCTCTATAATGACTGAATAGCAGCTTTGGATGTTATCATAAAATCTCCGACATCAGCCTGCAATGCAGCCATGCAGTATGGACATTTCCACTATACTGACGTTGTCAGCCATTGCCCATTGTCGCGTTGCAGACTATTTTACCGTAACCCTAAAGCCAAATTCCAAATTCCAATACCCAAGATCTCGGTCACTCCAGCATGGTGGTGTTACGGTGAAATTGGTGACCTATACTGTATGTCACAATCGTGTTGACATCACATAATCTCAGTGTCCAAACGTAAATCATTGCAATTTGTTAGCAGATTTAGGCCACATATTTAAAGACTTCCATGTAAGTTGTGTGAAGTCCACAAGATGGTCACATATTTCGGAAGGTCACCAATTTCACCATAATAATTTCACGCCCGTCTTTAATGGTGTGGCTTAAGAGCACAGGTTGAACAGTTACAGTATAGGAATATGAAGCAGGTTCCTAATGGAAACAAACTGCAAACATGCTTTGCATAGGCTACACCTCTACAGGGAATTCAAGGGCAATGAAACCATTGACTCATAACGTCATAAGTGCCCTTTGAGCATAAATAAATACAAATACTGTTTGTACAGTATACAGTAATAATCTCCATCAACTGCCTCCTTATCTGACTGAATACATTATGACTATACAGTATGTGACATCCTTTCAAGGATGGACGGAGAATATGACATACATGTCATGGCAGGCCAGCATGATGATCGATATCAGAGCTGTGCTTTACGCTCTTTTGTTTATTCCGAGTGACAACCTTGTGTTGACTTCCATCCAGTGAGCACTGAGCTCTGCTGCCCGCTTTATCAGGGCAGACAACCACATCTATCCAGCCCGATCGAGGGAACCAATCTGACATGCATCATAACATGTTTGCCTCCCAAACAGGTCTTCTTGCGAGCAGGTCAGTCTATGATGGATTTGTTGAAAATAGAGACCACGGCTTATACTTCAATGTAACACAGTGTTGCGCGGTGAAAATACGAGTATCTGCAAGCCATATTTTGGCTGCCAGGTTGAAATGATCCACTTTTAGGGCGCCCGCTGGCCTAGTGGTCCAGGCACATGCCACATATAGGCTCTGGCTTGACAGCACGTTGCATGTTCGAGTCCCGTTCATGACAACCTTTGCTGCATGTCTCTCCCCTTCTCTCTCTCCCTCTTTCCTGTCATTCTTCACTTGATACTATCAATAAAGCCAAAAAAAGAAAATAAATTATCCACTTTCATGTCGCTGAATTGTGTGCATGCAATTAGGTGTTCCTCTCTTTCAAATGGTTTGGCTGTATTTCATTGCAACTGTTAACGCAGAACCTCCCATAGCATGAAACGGATAGTTTTTATTGAATTAAGGGACCAAGCCCGAAGGGACTTCTTGATCTTGGACGGACGGACGGATGGCCGGACGGCGTGCAAAACATACTCTCTCCGGCCTTCAGTTGTATTCACAACGCATTGTGAGCTTATAGATCTGCTATTTATTATTATTCCAATAATTCCAGACTTTTGCTTAACAGAGCTTTTCTACATTGCAGTATTGATACTTTTACTCAAGTAAAACATTTGAGTACTTTTTCCAGCCACCACTGAGAACCTTTTCTGACACCGAGCTGTAGTACTGTATATGGAAACAAATCCAGAGCCTGTGAAATATGCTACACCATGGACCATGGTACACTTAGTTCTTGTATAGTCGAAAAGAGCCAATTGTTTTTAGCAGGGGTGACCTTTGTGGGAATTCAGCCACTAACTCTGCTGGTGGTATAATGACATGATTTATCATCAGTTACCACTAGAACCTCAGCATGAACCTGCAAATAATTCCATATAGTAAGGGTCAGTCAGTCAGTGTGACATAAGAAAAAAACAGAATCATTTTACACTATATTAACTCTCAAAAAAATATCCTTGCATGGTTCACAACCCGACATTTTGGAGAAAGCAATTTTAAAAACCCTCTGAATGTTCCCTCGAATGTCTTTTACTTTTTAAGAATGTAGTTCTGAAAGGGAATGATTATCAACAATCATGCTGGAAAGTGAGGTCACAGCATCGAAATCAATTGCATGCATCTAGAGAAAATTGTGAAATCAATACTGCAATCAGCTGGATGGATGGAATGGAAAATCCTCGTGTTTGTGAACAGAATATTTCCTTCCCCTGGTCAGCAATACCTGCACCAATAGATTGGTCATATAGTTTTTAATGGCACGTTATCGGGCAGAGTGGCAGTAAATGTTTAATCTATTGGTAGAGGACATCATTCCAGACACACACCATCTTGTGGTCAATTTGACATTATATTGCTGTTGCCCAAGGGGATTGATGGGGTTAAACTCAAGTGCTACAGTAAGTATAAGGACAAATCAAGGACTTCAAAGTGCTTCAGGCTATAGCATCCATCTGTAGCTAATAGCCTAGACACGCTTAAGTTTGTTCCCACATAAAGCCTCAGTCATACTGCTTTGTGTCGAATACAGCCTCGCTCATAACTCAGCGTTATTTGTCAAAAAGATTCAAAATACAAAAGACAAGAAGAAAAAGTTAAAGATGGAGTGCTGTGATGTGTCTATGGCGTTAACATTACTCTAATAGACCCCCACGTCTGTGAGTGTGCGTAATCTTTTCACCAACATGACTCATAGGTACGGCACGGTATGGTGCAGAGGTATTTAACCCATTCTGACCTGAGATCAGATTCATACGAGGTTTTCCACTGGACACACACTGGTCTGATGAACCCATTCTGACCCGAGATCAGATTAAAAAAATGTCGGTCGTTCTTCAATTTTTCAAAAATGGCAGACCTACAAGCTCATATCGCGCCACTCGGTGGCGCGATATGAGCTTGTAGATCTGCTATTTTTCAATAGATAAAGCATAACATGATGCTAACACCAAAATGGGTGCCCGGGCAGAATGGGTTAAAATCTTTTTCTTAAATACCGGTAATCAATTACAGTAAATCGATTAGTTCAATTAACTGTTGCAGCCCTAAAATTAATTAATTTTGTCCTTCAGCAACTCAAAAAGTACAAAGATGGCATTGCACGCTTCAGAGCGCTGGCTCAAAGGAAAAGACAGACAGACTTGAATGGGTGCGTTTGGATTGGACTGAGCGGCTTGCGACTCAGGTTGACACACTATGTCAAGCTAAATGGGGAATAAGCCCTGGAGGACACGCTGCAGGGCTTTGACTGGAGTCTGGACGCCGCTGCCTGTCATCAGAGGAGGGAGGCTGGAGGGAGTTGGGAGAGGAGTTGTCTGCATGGTCACGGCCCGCTCGGCCCGGTCCGTGTGCACTGGGGCGGCGCTGTAGTCTGTAGTCTGTAGCCTACGTGAGGCCATGTGGCAAACGCCCCTGCAGAGGACAGGTGTGTGTGGGTGAAGAGGCAGCAGCGTGTACATGTGTTGGGTTAGCCCAGCATATATACATTATACAAAAACAACTCTGCTTAAATTTGACACAGGTTCGGGTAGAACTAGAAGGGTGAAGGGTTCACACCCAAAATGACTTTTTTTCTATCAATTACTCACAATTCAACATTTTGGTTTTAAGATGTTGATATTCATTTTGTATTCATCCTTAGGACCCCAAATCACACCTTGGAAAGCATGAGTGTCTATTTCAAACAAAGTGTTTTTTGACTTAATTTGACCCCCCAGTATTAGGATGTCATACATTTATTTTGTTTAGCAATGAATGGTTCTCCTTTTAGGTAGCCTATACTTCTGATCGAGCACACTGTAGTATATAGCCTACATCTCCAATAGGAAGCATTCCAAATACCGCCATGGTACTTGCAAAACAACAGGATGATAACTGTAGTTGGTGGAACGTGAGCAGTGATTTTAAAATGAAGCAGGGATAGCAGGCAAGTGGCAGCAGTGCCAGTAAGCAGCAGCAAACCTCAATGTTAAAAGCTGCTCTGGGGCTCAGCCAGTTCATATATGGAATTATGGAGTATAGACGACATCAGATGACATCACACTGATAAGCACCAGCATACACACACAGGCCAGCAGCACAAGAACCCCCCCACCTCTCATAAGATGCAATGGAAAAGTTCTAACTGCACTCATGTGTTAAAAATGCCCCATCAAACTTTCAGATGCTGTTTTTCTCCCAGTGTGGAGGAAGAATGATTAGGATTTTTATTGTGATCTCTCCCTCTTGAAATATATAATCCATTGGTTTCTGTTGTGTGTGAACAATAATAGCAATTCAAAGCAGTTGTCCTCAAAACCACACCTCCAGTCAGTGTCAAGAAAGGGAGGTGCGCTCATGATCACGGCAGCAGAGCCTGTTTGTGCATGACTGCAAGCGCACCCGCAGCTCATCAAGCTCATGGCAAGGGTGTTTAGTGACAGTGAATGGGTTTCAAGTGGGCACCTCCCATCAAATATCTTTGCTGGGGGGGGGGGGGGGGGCTGTTTTATTGATAACACTCAGAATTTGACATTTAGTCATGACAGTTTAATAATAACTACATATTTTCATACAAAAGACCATAATTACAGTGCAAATGAAGTACAATATGGATAGACATCAGTATCCAACTCTCCTAAAAAAATAGTCTATTCAGTAAACATTTCAACAATGTACGTAAGTTGACAACTGACAGCTCAGAGTCAAAACAAAATTCAGGTACAAACCTCTTAGATGTAAATAGCGTAAGCCTTCTTGAAATTATGAAAGTAATTGTTATTTTCTCACTGAGGCCCCATGTATTTTGTAATGTGCGCAGTTGCCTCCCGGCTGCTCCGGCCTAGCGGATATAATAAAGGCATCAACCTGTATGAATGAGGCATCATATGATCTAATCTACAAGCTCACAATTATGTCGAGTTGAGATTTGTTGTGAGCTTGTAGATCTGCTATTTTAATGGATTTTTTTGATTTTTTCAAATATTTTAGTTGATTTGTTTTGCCTATAATAATAGGCCTATAATAATGACGTAATAGGGATGCCAGGTGGGAAAAGTGTTTAAACTCACACAACATGTAAATGATCAGACCATGAAAACCTCAAGCAAGAAAACGAAATAAACAGATTCATTACATTGTGTACACGTGTATACAATTGCTAGTGTATACACAAATGACATAATCTAAAGATACAATATCTACTCTAATGGAGATTTTGTTTGGGGAGGTCAAGTGTACTGCAATACAAAATGTCCTCGCTATCTTTTTAAAAGGAACATGTATTTAGCCAGGACTTATATGACTATAGGCTTAGCTACAATTGACTTGCAGGCAAACTGTACTACGAAGGCAAACACGCGGAGAAGTCGAGGGGCGGTCCCGTTCAATTATCGCGTGCATGCTCATTTCGTGCACACGCCCGCGACTGACTAGACATGGATTCTATTGAGCTTTTTTCTCGCTTGCGTTGCCGCATGCGTCCCTCTTGAGCAGAGCTGGAGCAGACCTGTCATTGATCCAAGCAACAACGTCTGCGTTAATCGATGCCCGTTCTGAAAATACCTTAAAGGTCCTTTCAAATGAGCAGCGATTAACTCGCCTAGTAATTAATTTCCAAAGAGACCTGCGTTTGTTTGTTTTTTACGCGCAGAGAAGTCGAGGGGCGACAACGCAAGCATATTTACGTGGGCGCGGTCCTGTGAAATTGTCGCGCACATGTTCGTTTCGTGCACACGCCCGCCACAAACTAGACCTGGATTTATTTTTACGCTTGCGTTGTCGCGGCCCTCATGAGCAGACCTGTCGTTGATCCAGGCGACAACGTCTGCATTAATCGATGTCCGTGTGAAAGTACCTTTAAGGTCCTTTCAAACGGGGAGTGATTTAACACGCCGCTGTACGTAGTTCATTTTCAATGAGACCTGCGTTCTTTTTCTGTACGCACAGAGAAGTCGAGGGGCAACAACGCAAGCGTATTTACGTGGGCGTGTTGCTGTGAAATTGTCACGTGCATGCTCGTTTCGTGCACATGCCCGCGACTCACCAGACCTGGATTCGGTTTAGCTTTTTTTTTTTACGCTTGCGTTGTCGCGCCCCTCTTGAGCAGACCTGGATCAGACCTGTCGTCTGTGTTCATCGCTGCCCGTTTGAAAGTACCTTAAAGGTACAACAACAGTGTTGTTAGGCGGGATCATTAGTACTCACATATTATTGGTGCTTTGTTCACCATCACCATGTTTAACCCATTCTGACCTGAGATCAGATTCATACGAGGGTTCCACTGGACACACATTGGTCTGATTGACCCATTCTGACCTGAGATCAGATTCTAAAAATGTCAGTCGCTCTTCGATTTTTCAAAAAATAGCAGACCTACAAGCTCGTATCATATGAGCTTGTAGATCTGCTATTTTTCAATAGCTAAAGCATAACATGATGCCAACACCATGTTGCCCGGTCAGAATGGGTTAAGAAGTTCTCCTTTATCGATACAATGTTTAGCATTTGATTTGCTTTGTTTGTTTGATTAGCTGGGGCGGATGGTGGGGGATGGATCCATACTTCTGCTTGTGACGTCCCCCCCTCTGGTCCTTTATTGTTATGGTGGGGGGATGATACGTTTTATCTCTGCTTCTGGACAGGCTGAATTAAATACATGCATTTCACACTAATTGGTTATGTAACATGTTTGATATTCATGTTTGATAATATCACAATTTAACAATTACATTTAAAAGTAAACTAATTTTATTAATATTATTATTAGAAAAGTGCAGATACTGTATATAACTTCAAAACGGCTCACACATTGTGAGCTTGTATTCAGCTATTTGTTGAAGAAGTACAGTACATACTATACCTATAGGTCAAGTGGTTAAGAAAATGCCCACCCTTTTTTCATTTATTTATTTAACGAATCGAACTCTGTGGGCAGTTCTGTACTGTATACTGTGCCACAAGCCACAAAGGTTTACTTTATAGGTACTCTAATCAGCATATCATTAACCCTGTTTCCAAACGTTTATCCCCCAGCTGAATGACCAATTAATCAAGTCCAGTAATGACACCAACTGATAACATGGAATCAAGGTCAAGGTGTTCAGAAGAGTGATTCCTTCCACTGTCCTCAAAAGGACCTTGTTGCATCAGGCCTGCCTTCGTAATCATGTGGGCAGTGCCCATTCAGCAAAACAGAATCTGTTTTTTATTATGAATGCTATGACTGTGATGTGGAATGGGGACTTTCTTGTGTGTGTCTCTCTGTGAAGTTCCAGATGCATCAGGGACTTAGTGACATTTCATTAGCTTAATTCTTGACATTACACCTATAATGGCCCAACTCCCTGTCTGAAGCTATTGGGAAGTGACATTGAATGGGCTGTCTTACTGACAAAGAGGGAAGAGAACTATTCCCTCAGCTTGTCGGTGGGATGTTGCATTCTAGGGACTCATGTTGACTATATGAATGCCAAAGTATGAGTAGACGGTCAAATATTTGCCCATATATTTGCCAATATTTGACATTTCTGAAGACACTGGAATAGAAAACTATGCTCAATGTAGAAACAAAACGAGTAAACATATCATATTTCCAGATGGAGGTCTCTCGGCCAAATACAATCAAATTTGACATGAACATTTCAAACGCACTGGTCTACAGTATATGTCTTCATATTTCAGAGACTTTGAATGTTGTCTCCAAAATAGACACATCTACAGAGTAGACCAGAATCTTTAAATACACCAACATAGCTTGTTGTTGCATGAGCCAGCTGTGCATGATGTGTCATTAGCTGGATTCCTCTCGTCACAGCTGTGTGATGATTAGCCACACAGTGAAAATCCTCAGTGTTAATTCATACAAACCCTTAAGGCTTATGGGTCTAGCCTCGCGTAGCCAGCCTTCATCTGCCTTTGCAATGCATATTGGCAGATTAAGTCTGGCCCCTCTCAATTGTGGGAGGACTTCATGGCCGAAATGGTGACGAGCCAACCAAATTCGTCTGGAACCAGGCTATAACAAAACCAGGGCCCAGTATGCAAATATGGGGCGGGACATTGCAGACAAATTCTAACACTGAGAGGGACGAGACTAATATCCATGCAGTGATATTTATCGCTACGTGAGGCTATTATGGGTCTTAAGTGGTTCCATTCAGCATGCATCAGGGTTAAATGAACACTGTGTTTTTTGTGTGCAGGTGTGCCATAGAGAGCAGCAGGTGCGATGCTTTAGAGAACAAATGACATCACATAACCGAGAGGAAACAGGGAAGATGAATCACTATGGCAACAGGCAAATCTGGCCCAGAGCTCATTAAGGGTCCTCAGCTTGCAGAGCAGTTTTGGGTGGCACAGTACAGCCAGTGGTTCTCAGCCTTTTCTGGATCAGGGCCCACTTTCAAATCTTGATACCATGATTTTATATTTATATACCGGTGTGTGTGTGTGTGTGTGTATATATATATATATATATATATCATGTATATACTGTATATACTGTATATTTTTACTTTTTTATAATGCATTATCAAATCTTTGTGTTCTGCCAATTAGTGGGTTGATTAGCTACTGTACGTAGGTTGAGAACCAGTGCCAACAGTGGTGGAAAGTAACTTAAGTGCATTTAGGCCTACCCAAGTACTGTACAGTAGGTACTTTTATTTTACTTGAGTATGTCCATTTGTCGATACTACCCCGTACAATTATTTGAAAACTTCAGCTACTATTTACTTTGTACATGTCGATTATTAATACAAAACATACTGTATATTAAGCATGTATGAGCAGGTAGATCGGCTATATTTTGGAAATACTTTTACAATGGTAGTATATTTGGTAAGTATATTTTGATGGCAGTACAAGTACAATTTTGAATACAGTCATTATACTCTAAGTAGGCTACTTCTTCCATCACTGAGCCAGGCAAACCTAGAGATTAAAATAATAAATCCAAGTTTATGATTGATATGAAACACCCAATTTGAATGTACTGTAACTGTATAAAATAATGACAGAATAATGAATCACTTTTCTATCAGATACCATTATTACAGGTGTGTTTTGCTCAAATATTTACAAAAAGTCACATTACAAAAGAACATGTATACAACTTAAAAAATACTCATATTTAGCTTTCTCTATAACAAGTGTTCACTCAAACAACCTGACAATGTCTGATCTGATGAATCACGAAGTTATGTCAGCATTAATCACAGAAGTGCCATAGGGGATGCAGTAGTCTTATTATTGGATTGTTAAATAAAAAAATACATTCACCACTGGATTTTCATACGCTAACATTGATAAATATAGCCTTATTAACTAGAAAACAACCAAAAGAGGCTAAAGTCATCTATTTCTTGTTGCGTCCAACTTCCATGAGGTCGGGTATAGGGTATACGTATGAGATTTTAGAGGAAATCACATTTCTTCCATGCATTGTAAATAGCCTACTAGTTCAGTACATACTGTACAGGCATCTGTCTACAGATTGTCTATTCGACACTCAAAGCTCACTTAGTGATAAATATAGGGAAAAGAGTAGTTGTGTGGTTTTAAACCATATTGTCAGTAATACGAGGTTTAAATGTTTTAGGCCAATAGAATCGAATTGCTCCAGATCACACAGGGCTCACAGGTTTTTACATTAGTGATAATGGGTTATTATGATGAAGCGTAAAAGCCCCACTAGTGTCCCCTAGGGGCCATGCTGGTCCTTACACAAAATCGTTGTGAGCTTGTAGATTCGCTATTTTCAGTGTGCAACATGGCACGCAAACAAGTATAACTCAGGATTTTGTGGGGCTAGAAAGGGAATGTTTTGAATAACTATTAGAGCTGGAATTAAGTGTACAGGCTATTGTATATTAACTGATGAATTAGCACATACAGTACATTGTACTCATATATTGTATATGATTAACACATAATATTGCCCAAACTATAAATTCAAATAATGTACCTTGATTAATACCTTGATCTACAAAGCAAATTTAAAACGGAAAGCAATGAGCAGATTTAATGGCAATCCCCACAATTAGAATTTGAGTAGTGTTTATCCTTCAATTCAATTTTATTAAACAACAAGTTGTCTCAACACACTTTACATGTTGAGCAGAGACACAACATCGTCCCACCCTGAGAAAAACTCCCCATTAACTTGAAAAGTCAAGCAGACCCAGGCTCTAGGGTGGGCTGCAATCTGACCTTTACATCATGAAATATCTTGTGCGCAAAGTTGATATTTTGGCCTGAGGGTGGCACTAGAGGAAAGGTACAGTAATCTTGTCGCTCAAATCGGTCTCCACCATCATAAGGTTCATCCTCCAGTGAGCATGAATGCATTCATCAAAGTTCATGGCAATCCACCCATTCCATTTTGAGATATCTTCTATGCAAGTGGACATTTTGGCCTAATGGTGCTTGCGACCATGCGGTCACCAAAATCTGTATGCTTCATTCTCCGGGTAACAAAAAGGTCTGCAGCAAAATCCATGGCTATACAGATGGTCGTTTTAAAGTGGTCTTGTTTGGGACAAAAGTGTTGGACAGACAAACCAAACGAGCAAACACATTGTCATTGCCTAGGCGCTGGTGGGGATAACCTCTTTCAATTTTGTGAATTGGATTTGCAAAAAATTCCATATCTGCAATGGTGAGCTGATTTCCAAACTATCAAAGGGCAACCACTTTTATGTCATACAAAAAGAAGTATTGTTGTTATAACATAAACTAAGTTCAACTAGATTCTGACCACAGAAAGGACTTACACACTTAAACAGACAGAGAGATGTATGGAAAGTTTAGATACAATTGGTCATTCAAAACATCCTCCCATTTGGAAGCAAATAAACACATATTTGTACGTATACAATTGGAAGTTTTCAATATTCCAACTGTATTACCACAAGAACAAGATCTTTGTGCATTTTAATTGGTTTAAATATTATGTCTCAAGTGCTTGGTTTGCTCTTTTGGAGACACCAACAGTGGCTTGTGGACTAGCCAACAATTGTCATGGTGGAAATTGTAGGGAAGGTTTCCAATATGCCGTCCATTCTCAGCCACCTGCTGGGTGTTGTTCAGACTTAACCCATTCTGACCTGAGATCAGATTCATACGAGGTTTCCGCCGGACACACACTGGTCTGATTAACCCATTCTGACCTGAGATCAGATTCTAGAAATGTCAGTCGCTCTTCGATTTTTCAAAAAATAGCAGACCTACAAGCTCGTATCGCGCCACTCGGTGGCGCGATATGAGCTTGTAGATCTGCTATTTTTAAATAGCTAAAGCATAACATGATGCTGACACCAAAATGGGTGCCCGTTCAGAATGGGTTAATCACAAACTCAGTCCCTGCCAGCGTGTCCTTCAGCATGACACAGAACTCGTACCTACTAATTTGCAACACTTTTGGAACAGTGTCAGCAAATATGCAAATCTCAGATACTTCATGTCCTCCAAAACATCCCATTACAGTGGTCTCTCAGAAGGTGAAGGCGTACACTATGGTTTAAGTACAGTGACAAACTTCCCTTCTGAATCACTTTAATTTGCTCGGGTTAATGCGGTTAATAGCTGATTCTGAAAGCATCAACTGCAACGAGATTTATGTCAGGCAAAACATCCCTGTACATTATGGTTTATATACCTGTATACACAGTTGATTGAACAAGACATTGGACTTAGCTACCAACACACTAAATGCAGAGCAATAGACCTGTGTCCTGCACGAGATCCCCATATACTCATAGTCTACAAAAGTTAATATAGTGAACCCTAGCATCAATATTCTGGGGGTGAACATTCAGCGAAAATAGGCGATACAAGCTCTCAGCGACATGCTGTGAGCTTGTATGCTCTAGGCTATTTTCGGCGAAGAGATTTAGTCTGGATGATACAACTGGCAGACTATAGCCCTGGGCGATCCCAGTCAACTAAGTATATAGGCTACAGTAGGGTTTATGCAATTAACAAAAAACTAAATAAAACAAACAAAAAATATCTATAATGTGAACATCCTAGTCCAGGGTACTGGTACTGGAACCAGTAATAATAATGTGTGAGATTTATAGATTTTGGGGCATAAATAATTAGTATTAGAAGCTTTTAATCCAGAATTGACCGACGCCACCATGGACCATACTGTACAAACACACAAAACAAAAATTAAATGAACAAACTGTACAAAAAAAAAAACTTTCAAAGCGGCACATTGCTGTCCAGAGGGGAAAAGGGCAGGTGCTCTATCACCACCTAGTGTCTATCTGTGCACGTCCCTGCCACCAACCCTCAGAATGTGAACGCATACACCACGCC
This sequence comes from Protomyctophum parallelum, assembly GCF_964188405.1. Classification (NCBI taxonomy): domain Eukaryota; kingdom Metazoa; phylum Chordata; class Actinopteri; order Myctophiformes; family Myctophidae; genus Protomyctophum; species Protomyctophum parallelum. The sequence continues at coordinate 8,749,188 of NC_139717.1, forward strand.
CACAACCACTATGTTGCCGATGGTGGCAGTGATGGCGATCCAAAGCCAGATGGCGTCTCGAGACATGGGCTGGGGCTCCTCCTGCTGGCCATGGACGGCCATGGACGCGGCGTGCACGCTGGCCGAGGAGTTGAACAGGGAGTGGTCAGTGCTGTAGTCGTCATTGGGGGACGAGTCCATGAAGGCCCCCGTCATCACCGGAATCTGAGGAGGATATGTTGCTATATCAGTGGTGTGTTCAAACCGGCTCATGTCAAGGACCCCCAAGAGCAGGCCTAACCCATTCTGACCTGAGATCAGATTCATACGAGGTTTCCGCCGGACACACACTGGTCTGATTAAACCATTCTGACCTGAGATCAGATTCTAAAAATGTCAGTCGTTCTTCGATTTTTCAAAAATAGCAGACCTACAAGCTCGTATCGCGCCACTCGGTGGCGCGATATGAGCTTGTAGATCTGCTATTTTTCAATAGCTAAAGCATAACATGATGCCGACACCAAAATGGGTTCCCGTTCAGAATGGGCTAAAATATGTATTTGGCTGCGGACCCCCATCTCAATATGTTGTTCCAGGGACCCCAGAAGCAAAACATTCAGTTAAAAATGTTCGCTTTAAAATATATATTATATTCAAAGCTACTTGCACACATTTTCAAGATTTTTCAAAAAATAGCAGATCGACAAGCTCAGCGTGGCACAAAGTGACACGCTATATGAGCTTGTATATCTGCTATTTTAGCAAAAGCATAAAATATGGTTAAAGTAGTTAAAATCTAAAATGACATATGCTTTCCAGGTTTAATGTGTATTGAGCTCCCTGGTTTTATTGACTGTTAGTGAGGCTTGACATTCTGAAACTGCTCCTCAACACTTTCCTTGATGAGGTCATTTTCTCTTTTCACACATTAACAGTGACACGCTATATGAGCTTGTATATGATCTGCTATTTTAGCAAAAGCATAAAATATGGTTAAAGTAGTTAAAATCTAAAATGACATATGCTTTCCGGGTTTTAATGTGTATTGAGCCAAATTATCAGCTACAAGTTCACAACGCATCACGTTTTTAGTTTTTGTTTAATTAGTTTTTCCATGCATGGACTTCATGGATTACATGCATGTCCTTACAGAAAATATTAACATAATGAAATGAAAAATGTAAGTGCCATTTCATTAGAATCAGAATCAGTCTCCAATACTGTAGCTATCAATGTGTCCACACATTGAAGATGAATGGGCTTAAATACTGATTAGGAGAGTGGTTGGTGGTGTGTGATCAAATGAATATCAAACATATAAATTGAATCAAGCAAATAAAAACTTTCTCGGATGAACACAAAAGAGTAGACAGTGAAAATTAGTAATTTAAAATAGAAAAAGGAGTTAAGATACATTTTAAATACTGTCAAACATATAAGATGTCTACATTTCCCAATAGAAATTCATGTATTTAATTCAGTTTGACCAGAGGCAGAGAAACCCCACCAGCGATAACAAACAAATGACCAAATCAATAGTTCCGGTCCTTGATTATGAATACGATTGCCTGATATGAGCATGTGTTACCACGTGTCAGTTTTACTGCACCAAAACAATTGACAAGACAAGACAAACAACACTTTACGCAAGATAAAGGCATGTTTTCTATGATCATTGTTCAGAACTTTCCATGCTTTAAGCTTTTACATAGCAACTTTCTTGTTTGAGCAGGCAGTTGGGGATTACTATTCTTGTAGATATTATTCCTGTAGAGAGAGAGAGAGAGTGTGTGTGTGTGTGTGTGTGTGTGTGTGTGTGTGTGTGTGTGTGTGTGTGTGTGTGTGTGCGTGTGTGTGGTATTATGCAAAAAACAGCCAAATGAAAACACAGTTTGATGTAAAGTCTTTTCAAACAAAATAGAGGTTACTAATGAATTATTGGTTACCAAAGGGAAAACATCCCATCCGACCTGCATGGCAAATGTCCCCCGCACATTGTGTACTGTGTACACGGCACACTGATATAATTGGCTGGTGTTCCTAAAATCTTAATCCCCCTAATTTAATTGCCATAGCTTCTGGCTGCAGCCACCTACTGCAAAATGGCTTAAAATCATTTAAAATGGTGAAAATAGCAGATTTGCTAGCTCACAATGCATAACAATGTGACACATTGTGAGCTTATGAATTGAATTCTAGTTCAAAGCCACGTCATGTCTGTAACCAATTTGTTTGCATTTTGCATTATAGCGACTGATATTGTTTGGGTTCATTTACTGGTTACTGAAAGACCTTGATATCTGCACTAGTTCATTCATTCTAATGTTTCTCACTTGGAGCAATCTATTATTGGGTAATGAAGTAGACTGGGGTTTGGTTCCAACACATTCACACACTGTTCTTCACTGCAACAGCCCACAGTGTAACATGCCTACTAATCAAATTCATTTTAAAAAACAAGATGAAGTATGAATTAATGAATTAATGAATTAATGAAATGTGAGACTGAGGTGCCATGGGATTATCGATTTCATAACTTTTAAAGAGAAAAATAATGAAAATGCTACTTATCTTTACAATTGTGTTTTAGTTACAATGACTGATAAGATAACACATCATTTGGTTAATCTTCCCCTCCCTGGTTTTATTGACTGTTTGTGAGGCTTGACATTCTGAAACTGCTCCTCAACACTTTCCTTGATGAGGTCATTTTCTCTTTTCACACATTAACTTAACAAAACAATCAGCTTTTAGCTTACTGTTTTGTTGATGTGCTGTCGCTTTGCTTTTGCTCTTCAAATAGTGAAAATAGCTGACTTCTGAGCATGTACAGTAAGGGACTATGTAAGGGATAATATCTGGCTAGGCTAGGTGGTCATTGTCGGGAGATAATTCACAGACAGAGTTTAACCACCGAGGTGAAGCCGAGGCGCTCCTAGGCTGTGGAGCGATGCGATCGGTTGTGATATCAATAATCATCGTCTTTTGGATAAAACTTCGTCCTGGGCTCTGGGTGTTACTAATAGAGAGGACGGTGAACTTCGTCCTGGACGATTGGGGTCAAGATTCTGACTTCCTTGCATTTAGGTCCAACTAGAAAAACATCCTGACATAAATGTAGGTTAAATCCCTGGTTCTCAATGTGGGATCCAGTGAAGCCCCAGGGGCTCATGGGGGGTTCCATGGGGTCCCAAGTAAAAAGAAAAGAAGGAAATAATGTCAAATCTCTTATGGCACAAAATCTTTTCAAATGGGGGTCCCTGGCACAACATATTTTCAGATGGGGTTCCCTGGCACTAAATCTTTTCCGCAGCCATGCAGATATTATTAATTTGGAGGTTCTTGACGTAATGTTTGAGAACCACTAGGTTAAAGTAGGCTATACTGTTAGAGAATACTGTATGTATGTAACAGCCCTATATAATATAAGCGAAGGTGAAACAAACATTCCATTCTGAATGAGAGATGGGGACGTGTATTCACGCTCAATCGCTCACGCCACAGTTTCACTCCGACTGCCGACTGGCCATTAAAAAGCACACTGTGTGTTCTGTCCTGTTTAATAGAGGTGTCTGTCATGGCCAATAACAGCTTTCTGAAATGGCTTTTCTAGGCAGAACAAATGGATCTCACATATTGGCTCCCCCAGTGGGGCAAGCCCGGCAAAGTCACAGCTGAGCCAATAATAAAGTGGCATCAACAATATTGCAAGGCAGATGGGTGTGTGTGTGTGTGTGTGTGTGTGTGTGTGTGTGTGTGTGTGTGTGTGTTTTTTTTGGGGGGGGGGGGGGGGGTATTGGAATGGGGGGAGGTTCGACACAAATCTGGATAGAGGACATGGATTTATGAACACTATTCCGCTGATTTTCTGTCCTTTTCTGTCCCTTCAACCAACTCTCCACTTCATCACTGCAGTGGACTCGATATGCAAATGCAGGTGGTAAATAGCCTGTTAGGGTACGCCAGTGCAGGCTGTCTGATACATTAGTTTATTGGATGGAGACATGGTCCTAAATTACAAAACTTGTCTTCCCCAAATTCCTGTAAAAGCCTGATTGTTTCCAACTTCCCACCATATAAAGGAGTTGATCGCTAAGTATGAAAGTCATAACCATGAAAAACTATTTAGGAAACTAATTCCTAGAATTGTCCCCAAATACATAGTCAGAATTCTTATTTATTGGTATGCCCAGCAAACCTTCCAGGTAAAATGGGATAATGCTGTCTCCATCCCATTTCACGTGGGCAATGGGGTCCGTCAAGGTGGAATTTTATCCCCGTTTCTATTTAATGTTTATATGGATGACCTATCAAGGCAGCTAAATGCTTGTAAAACAGGTTGCATTGTTGGGGAAAGTGTTATTAATCATCTCATGTACGCAGATGATCTGGTTATACTTAGCCCATATACTGCAGGGTTACAACAATTATTGAAAATATGCTCACAGTATGGCAAAGAGCATGATATTACTTATAATGCCAAAAAAAGTTGTATTATGATTATTCGATCTAGAGAGGACAGGAAATCCACCTTTACAGCATTCTGTCTCTCAGATGCCACTCTAGCTGTGATATGCCACTCTAGCTAGGAATTAAAATACTTTGGACATATCATCTCTGAGGATCTTAAAGATTATTTTTTTTGCGGCTTACGCCTTTTTTTTATTGATTTTTGAAGGGACAGACAGTAGGCTGACAGGAAACGGGAGAGAGATGGGGGGATGACATGCAGTAAAGGCCGTGTCGGGCTCGGGAGTCGAACCCGCGGCACACTGCGACTGGATTACCAGTCCGGTGCCCAGACCGTTACGCCACGGCCTGGGCCATCTCTGAGGATCTTGACAGTGACATCCAGCGACGGTGTCGCAAAATATATGCTCAGGCCAATATGCTTTTAAGAAAATGTTCTACAGTATGTGCTCAGTAGACGTAAAATGTGCACTGTTTAGATTGTGCACACTAATCTCCTTATTGAAACAGCAATCAAAAAGCAATAAGTACAGTACCAAACAAATAAGTGCCATTTGATACATGAGCACATGCAGTAAACACCTCCATGTCCATGTGCAAGGACACACAAGAGTATCAGTGCCATCCTTTCAAAAAGATTGCTTCGAGTGCCCCCCAAAGTTCTCCGAACGCCCACTGGGAGTCTGTACCGCCCCCGTTGAGAACAGGAAAACATTTCACTTACATGTGAAATGTTGCCCTAATATAAGTATGGCTACATTTCGATCTGTGGCATCAACACTGTGATAATAATTTTCCCTTCCCAATACTGAGTAACAATATATTTCTGTGGAATCACAATTTGACCTGCATCATACAGTACTGTACTGAGTGTGTCCCTCTCCATGCCTCAGTTGTCTCACAGCTTAACGTTCTTTATCTAAAGCATGCAGCTTTTCCGAGGTATAGATTTCACAAGTGAAATTAAGGAACCGTTTTCGTTGGATATACAGTACATGGTCTGTCGATTGCACAAAAAGGTGTGCAGGTTTGTATGTGCATGCGCGCACACACACACACACACACACACACACACACACACACACACACACACACACACACACACACACACACACACACACACACACACACACACACACACACACACACACACACACACACACACAAAGTATGTACCCCAAGGGTTAAAAATCCATCTTCAACCGCCTTTCATGCGGACTCGTATGGTCACTGAAGGACCAGGTACTCCTGATATCTTCTCTCTTTTATTACAGGCTTAAAATGTCCTCTGTCTACATATCAGTGTCTTATAGCCCTCGCAGTCCGATGCACATGGGGACCGAGAGCACTTTACACAGCAGCTGTCACAATGGGTGAATGTCTCTATGTTGCTGTCGGCTGTTGCATCCACTAAGCCTGCAGTTGCATGCCAGTCATAGGCATGTTTAAGAGCTCACAGTATACTAAATGATATTGTGTCCCATAGCCCGCGGTTTCCAGGACAAGAGGGAAATAATTCACTGTATTCCATAGATGTCTGTCAGAAAATAAAGAGTTCAGAGCTGATGTTGGTTCACTGAGAGACTGAAATGAGCATTCACATGTTCTTTTTTTAGTCCTAACAACACCATGTTTGTTTAGCAGCTAAGAACTGTATCCCATAATGTAAAATGTAGCCTCTGCATTGTAGAGAGTAATACCTGAATTATACATGCCTGGAAATAAACAATTTACAAGCTTTTACGAGCTGTAAATCTGCCATTTCCATTTTCCGACATGCGACACCTTCGTACGATGGACCATAAATTAGGCATCATAGTAGTAAGGGCAGATCTCATGAATCTCTTGGGCAAGTTGGTATTCAAATCACATGTTTTCTCTAAAGACCAGACACTTTAACAACACCTTAAAGTGAATTAATGAATAATATAACATATAACAAGCATAATCTGAAAGAGCAACATGCTGCTTATTTGTATGTATTCTCTGGCATGCTCTCTCCAGGGGCAAAGTGACATTTAAAGCTGCGTGGTGGTGTTGTCCTCCTGGGTGCTTTTACGTTTAATGGCTCACATCACATCTCACGCAGCTGCTCTCTGTTATATCTGTTTCAATGTTAGTATGTTACCTGCACAACCCAAACTCTGACCCCACACTAAACGTTTATTCACAGTGGCATGGCTAACAGGAAGAGACAATATTTCCCAGGGTGTTCCTCCCTACACTATAGCCATGCTGAACGCATGAATCTATTGGCGTTTGCTTTGATTGAATAATTGATTGACAGTGAACACATACTTTGTGCTATATGATTTGGGTGTGTTCTAAATATTTATTTATTTATTTATGCATAGGTACTTTAAGGTGTATTATGGATGTTGTATTTGCTGGTTAAAAATGTAACATTGATGATGTGGTATTGAAGTGTAATTTTTATTTCTGCCTCTTGGCCAGTTCCCACTTGTAAAAGAGACGCAGTCTCAATGTGATTTTACTGGTTAAATAAAGGTTAAATAAAAAATAAAAATAAATAAAGTGTTAGTGTTGATTATAGTGTATTAATCTAATTATAGTAAACTAATACTATTACTAAAAAGGATAAATGATAATTGTCTATCCATGAATACGTACTCTGCTGTTGTTGCTTGTGTTTGTATTGTAGGTTTTCTGTTTTATGTGTTTGTAAAAAAAATCTAAAATAAAGTACTGATCATAAAAAAAAGGATAAATGAGACCTTTTTACAATACAATAATGTTTCAAGTTTACACATACAATTACACAGTAATCAACACAAGCACTTCATTTAGAACATACCCAAATCAAATTATATTATGGCGTACGTGTTCAATCAATTATTCCATTGAAGCAAACGGCATAAACAATATTAGTTTGCCTCTTCTACAAAAATAAAACTTACAAGTTACAAGGCTGCATTCTGGAATTTCCCACCACGGAGTAACCTTGCATCAGACTATCCAGCATAGCTATACATCCACCTCGGAGGAAAGTCTGGTAAGGCCGGTAGTGTCGGTAGGTCAATCAGAGGCAGGCGGGGCATTACAATGTCTATGCTCGGATGTAGAATAGATTCACGCAGGCTAAAGGATGGGCCTAATGCCTCAGTGTTTATTCCATAATACATCCATTGTGATTACATCACAATGGATGGCATTAGGCCTATCCTCTTGGGACATGGCGTTCATGATTTGTGGCATTTTGTGCAAAACGGGCCTGTCACACAAACTTTGAAACCAAACCATATTGATCACATATGTGTACAGATTTGCATGAGTTGTGGTCGAGTGTCGGCGTAGGGAGTACTAGCAAAAAAAACGTGTTGCCCGGCCATTCAGGCCTGGCGAGAATGTCAAATATCTGCAAGCTCAAAATGCGACACAATCTTTTTTCTTGAAAACAAAACAAAGAAAAGCCTATCACCTGTACTAGGGAAGTAGAACCATGTGACAACTTCAAGCCAGAATGTTTTGTAGCCGTGCACACCCCAATATAGCAGGATGATTTCCCATGAACTGAAAGCGTTAACGGTCACATTGTCCTCACATCCATGTACACTCCATGTCCCGTATGTTGTGCCACACATTCCTACTAGTCCCTCCACTGCACGACATACGGTAATAGGGCAAGGGCTGGGCGTCTCCCTCAGCCAGCAGCCTGCTCAGGTGTGGCCAATAAATCCAGACACACTGCATTGCCTCTTTGCCGTTATACTACTTCACTGTCAGCCTGCCTGCTATTCACTGTGTCAGTCAGTTCTGTGCTCCAGTGTCGTGTTTGATTAGTTTGCTATGGATTCTATGCGGACTCGTATGGTCACTGAAGGACCAGGTACTCCTGATATCTTCTCTCTTTTATTACAGGCTTAAAATGTCCTCTGTCTACATATCAGTGTCTTATAGCCCTCGCAGTCCGATGCACATGGGGACCGAGAGCATCATTATTATTTTGTTTAGCTCGTCCCGAGACTATATATGCCAAGCAAAGCCCAAGAGCCACATGTAGTCCGCAGAATAAGATCAGCGTGTACTGCGCCATTCTGCGCGTATACGCAGATTCAACAGGAGACTGGCGGCGTTGAGAAATGCACTGGTGTTACGCATCGTGTGTGTTTTTTTTTGTTGATGCTTGGCTCGTCGACTAGAGATTATGTCCACTTCCTTCTTTAGGTACGCATGCATTCACATTGGAACGATCCGTATCCGAATACACTTCCCCCCATGCGGTACGGTATGCATCATTCACACTACCACAACATCCGCCAAGTGGTCACTGCGCACTCGGGAACCTTAGTATGAATCCCCTATATATAAATTTCCTTTTTTGCCCCTACTCCCTGGCACATTTAGCTACATAGCACCGATCGAGCATAACACCATACACCTGAAAAGCTGTGTCTGAAGGAAAATGTGGAAGGTGCCTGATATGATTTATTTCTGTAAATGTGGTCGGTCAGTGACGTCATGTACGTGGGGGCTGCTGGTCTTGGGCCCCCTTGAAGACTTTCTAAACACAAATTAGCCCCCCTGAGCTAACCAAACTTTGGTGTCCTGACTGTCCGGGGGGGTGGGCATTGCCTGTTTGTCCCCTTTTGGACCCTGGCCCCTGCTAAACCAAGCAGCAGTGGCTGTGCTTTGGGCCCCCCTGACAATTGTAAGAACTCTTCGGTTACAATTCAATATTACAATTGTAAGTGAAGTAGTACGAAAATAGAAAATACATTTTGAGGTTTTATCCAATGATCAGTTGTAATTTTACTTGTTTACCCTGTGTCCTGTGTTCTCTCCTGATTGGATTTTACAAGAAACCTTTTTTTAACCCAAAATTACCACTTTCTTACAGTAGTACACTGCCTTTAATCACAGTCTCTGTAACAGGGTTTCTCATCATCTCCATAGTATTTACAGCAGCAGGCATTTTTCCCCCTGAAGAATCACAATCATTATGCTTAATTGTGTGAACATGCCTTTTATGTTTGTTGTTTACACTCACTTTTATTTGCAGTCCAAATTAGCTTTTGTCTGTGCTGTTGTTATGCCTGTACCTTGCCCACTATACCTATAGCCATTGTTCCTGCAGTTATGACTCTCCATATGTTTACACCAGCATTCAGGTGTAAAGTGTCTGGATTTACTACTGCAAGTTGGTGCACTGTAGCGTTTAGCTGATGGGCTCCTTTTGATGCCATTTCCATAGACCTTTTTCACGGCAGCCATATTGACATTTCAGTCAGACAACTCTTAGAGTGAATTTAGAATATATATTTATTGAGCATAATTGAGCATAGATATATGAAGCATAGATTGGCGTCAGGGTGCTCTGTCCCTAATTCATTCCCTGTAACATTAACATTTTAGTTAAATTATAAGCCAAGTAGAATTACAGGGAATGAATAAGACCCTCATGCAGGGGGATGTGGAAACAGAGCCTGTATACAGGTGGATGCTGGGGAGGCGGTGGGATCTGGAAACAGAGCCTGTATACAGGTGGATGCTGGGGAGGCGGTGGGATGTGGAAACAGAGCCTGTATACAGGTGGATGCTGGGGAGGCGGTGGGATGTGGAAACAGAGCCTGTATACAGGTGGATGCTGGGGAGGCGGTGGGATGTGGAAACAGAGCCTGTATACAGGTGGATGCTGGGGAGGCGGTGGGATCTGGAAACAGAGCCTGTATACAGGTGGATGCTGGGGAGGCGGTGGGATGTGGAAACAGAGCCTGTATACAGGTGGATGCTGGGGAGGCGGTGGGATGTGGAAACAGAGCCTGTATACAGGTGGATGCTGGGGAGGCGGTGGGATGTGGAAACAGAGCCTGTATACAGGTGGATGCTGGGGAGGCGGTGGTGGGATTTGCAAAAATGTCATGAGCAGCAGTTAGCAGCAAGCGAGGCAGGGAGACAGCAGCAGCAGGTAGGCAGATGGGTTTAAATGAGCAGGTAGGCAGATAGGTTTAAATAGCCGCTCTGATCAGGTAAAGAGTGCATGAGACTAGTCACCTGATCAGGTAGGCGCGCTCACGAGTTGCCTGCCTGAACTAACTCTGCAGCTAGGCTTCGCATCATAAATGGTTGCGTAATGATACTAATAATTAAGGCTCTGCTCTTGGCAGTCTTTCCAGTGAGCCAACAGCACCCAAGCCCCCAGAACTGCTGGGAGGATTATTGAAGCTGCCGTGTCCTGGTGGTCAAAGCTGGTATTGCAAGACGTCCGCATGCTTCTATCATCTGAAACCATAGTGTGCTGCATGCTTGGTCCTCAAATCTTCTGCATTTTTAAATGGTTATAGCCATTTAAAAGTCTAGTCCCCACAATTTCTTGGTGTGTTTTACTGCCTGGCTTTGTTGGCTGCAGTGGATTGTGTAGTAAATTAAAAGCCTTTGGACCAAGTAGGCACTATCTTCTCATTGTCTATTCCATTAGGCATGAGGAAGTATAGTCAATGAGCTCAGTATAAGACCTCCATCGCTCTATGGTCTCATCACAGCTGGTCCTGATTGAGCCAATAACTCCATCCTGGCCCAGCACAGTCTCTCCTCATCAATACATACACAGCATGCCAAGCCAGTGTGGCATATTTAATAATCTATAGCTTCCCAAGGACTCATTTTAAAAATATTATTGAATTTCCACCCTGACAATCTATAAGGATGGCCATTTCATAGGTCACAAGATGATTAAACTTAACAAGCATGTTTCACTTACAGTGCGAACATCACTTTCGAGATCTATGTCCATGCATTCATAACCTCCCATGCATTCATAACTTCCCATCTAAAGGACTGCAATTGTCATTATTCTGTCATTTGTAAAAACTCTCTGAATGCCATTTGGATGATCCTAAATGCAGCAGCCAGTTATAACTTATAAGTTATAACTGCCACAAAAAAATGTGAATTGTCACACCAATCCTTGCATCGTTTCCACTAGCTGCCTGAGAGGTATAGAATCGATTTAAACATTTTATTAATTGCTTTTAAAGCATATGAGTCTGGCCTCTATAGGAGGGGTTTTCAACCGGTGGTCCGCGGCCCCCTGGTGGTCCGCGGAGGTACTGCTGGTGGTCCGCAGCCAGGCATTCAGAAAAGTTATATTTTTGCCTTTTTTTTCTTTACTTTTTTTTTATTGTTCTAATATATATATTATAAAACTTATTTGCACTCTTTTTACTTGTTTGTAAATAATAATAACTTAAGTCGAATCTAACATTTCAAAAAGTCAAGTGCTCAACGTGTCAAATAAACAAAAGAAAAGCTGACGGAGTCATCAGCTGCCAGCGGAACAACCATCCTGCTCTTCCACCCAACGCATGTTGTGCTTACGTTTATGTTGCCATAAGTTATTCATTCAATTCATAATAATACGTTTGGGAAAGTCAAATCTCCCTGCCATGGAGTGGCATCGATGCCGCGGATCGATTGAATAGTCTCACATAATGGGCGCGTTCGGAAACGCGCACCGGGAATGTGGTCAGTTTGTTGAGTGTGGTGGGCGGTGACGTCACAGAGTGCGTTCAGTGTGCCTTATTTCCGAACGACCACAGCTGTGACGCATTCACACGAATCACACCGGACAACCCCAGCTTCAGGGTAGGGTCGCTCAGTGCGTGCACTCGGCACACCCGGTGTGCAGCGCACTGGATTTTCGAACGACAACGCACCGAGTGCACTGAATAAACGAACGACAAGAGAGCACACCAGTGCGTTCAGGGCGCATTTCCGAACGCGCCCAATATGTGACGTATTCACTATTCAATGTGCAACTTCTCAGTCTATCGTTGCAGAAAAGGCAGAGCTACAAGCTCACCGTCAGGGAATGTTCCCTTTTTAATCAATGAAGGGTGGCTCCACTGCCCACGTTGCGTTGCGTGACTGCATTAAAATTGCCCCGGTTGGTCGGTTCGTTTTTTGACGCACAGGACGGAGGCGCAACGCGCCCGGTGGAGCCCCGGTGTGAGCTTGTAGATTGGCTATTTTTTGGTGCGTGACACCGTCGTACGATGATGTATACATTACCCTTTTAAAGTGACGGTACACAATGAACAGTTCCCTCTGTATGTTAGAAAGGTACTGTATAAGGCCCTAGTAAAATGTAGTGCAGGTTGTAGGTTGGTTAAAATAAAGAGAAGATTATTAAAATATAATAATGTGTGTGTGTGTGTGTGTGTGTGTGTGTGTGGGGGGGGGGGGGGGTTGTCAGAAACAAACCTACTGTGACTGTCAAATGTGTCTTCAGTGTTTGGGTGATTAACTGAAATGGATTATTATTTTGAGACTTATTTTGAGTCCTGCTTAGTACAAGTAAGACGCGCAAACGCGGGAAGCGAACGCAGTGTGTGTGTGTGTGTGTGTGGTTGTGTGTGTGTGTGTGTGTGTGTGTGTGTGTGTGTGTGTGTGTGTGCTACAGCTGCGCCCTCTGGTGTGTGTGTGTGTGGGTGTGTGTGTGTGTGTGTGTGTGTGTGTGTGTGTGCTACAGCTGCGCCCTCTGGTGGCGGGCGGGTGGTGTCACAGCGGGACAGACAGACACACACACACACAGACATGATCTGCAGGGTCTCATAGTTAGTGCTCATTGCGTTCGCAACAAGTAAAAAACCCACCCGACACAACAGTGGTGGTCCCCAGGCTGCTGCTAGTCAGAATGGTGGTCCCTGGATCAAAACCAGTTGAAAACCCCTGCTCTATAGCTACAGGCCTCTAGCCTGAAAAGGTTGTGAACCACTGCCCTAGACTCTACTCAGGAGAATATGTCAATTTCTTTAAAAAAAAAGGTTTTGTAATTGTTCTTGTTTTTTTTAAGTTTTCTAATCTCAATTGCACCCAAAAAACATGAACTTTTAACATTCAGTAGATTTTCTGTGATCTGGGGTTTTCTGGCTCAAACAGGTGCTCTGATCTGCCGGCAGTAAGTGACATCACTTACTGCAAATCCCATATATGTCAATGGGATTTGCCAGCAAATGTCACTGTTTCACTGTGTTGCCTGTTTTCATTGTAGCTCAAAAGGCCCAAAAAACCCCAAAGAAAACTTCAGACCACAGAAAATCCACTGAATGTTCAAAGTTCAGGTTTTTTGGGTGTAATTGAGGTCATACAACCTAAAAGAAAAAGAAAAATAAATGAAAATGAATGTCATAAAACCTTTAACCATGACAGTGTAGTTTGGAACCAAATTTACATACTGTAGGCCTATGGGGATTTTACTGTGCACATTCTTCTTCTTGTTTTCACATAATTTTGAGAGACGGAGAGATCCTGTAGCGACCAACGACCAGGTCTCGCCCTTCCTGGAAATGTTACCCATAAGCGTGTCCTATAAGGAGCAGTGAGCACGCTCAAGGACCAACTCCAGTTGTAATGCCAGTACCTTGGTCAAGCGCCCTGGCAGTATATCTAGCAATAACATGCATGTCTAATGGTGTGGGGCACTGGGAGGAAACCGGAGTGCCTGGAGCAGGAAACGCAAACACGGGGAGAATATGCAAACACAGAAACAACCCGGGACTGAGCCTGTTTTAGGCTTAGCCTTATGTTACAATTTACAATTTACAATTTAGGCATTTAGCAGACGCTCTTAATCCAGAGCGACTTACATTTAAGCAAGAACAAAAGCATGGGAATACATCACATAAAAGCATTTATCATGTTACCTACATACTCTCTGGTGTTCTTAAACTAGTATTGTTGTTTTGTTTTAAACAGTTTTCAAATGATTTGAGTCATAACATTTTTTTCATGAAGAAGAAAATCAGCTACTGTAGCAACTATTTCCAAATCAAATACCACCTATATAGCCTCACATTACTTTATTCTGTATCACAATTCCCTAGAGAGTGTGTGAACTCAATTATAAGCCCTATCACTGGGGCCCGTCTGCCTCTGAAATAATGCAAACAATGTTTCTCTTTGAACGTTCTCTTATCTGTGTCGGGCAGCCAGGAACCTTGAATATCCCAAACCGTTTATTTTCAGGAAATGGAAAAAAAAGTAGCCTACCTGAGTTCCAGTGCATCTACTGTAGTTATTATTTAGCCACAATTTCTTGTTAATACTTTAGCTTGTTGCGAAGGTTGCAGTTAACTATGAAATTGCACATTTCCCGTCAGTGTGTGTTTTTGTCACGCCTCCATGGTCACGTCTCGTGACATCACACCTCCATATATGCCTGGTCACACCTCGTGTCATCACACCTCCATTCATGGTCACGCTCGTGACATGTCACACCACCATATATGGCCATCTCCATATATGAAGATCACGACCCTGACCTCATCTAACTGGATTATCATAAGGGCAGCGGTGGCCGAATGGTTTGCGGAGCAGTCTTGATATCGAAAGGTCGCTAGTTCGTATCCCCGGACCGGCACGTTAAAACTACCACTGCTGAAGTGCCCTTGGACAAGGCATTGAACCCCTACCATGAAATGTTCTATGAGCTGCAGGGCCTGGCTGTAAACAAGTTATTGAGCTTAGTCCAGTTACCCTGGGTAAACATAGTACCTTTCCTTTTACCTAGATCTGTATATGGACTTATGGAGCCAGCAAGCAACTCTATATCTGACCTCAAACCCTTAGATCTCCATATACTGTATGGAGTTTGTTATAATCTGATCGCCCATGGCTGTGTACTTGTACGTAAGACACAGTGTACTTGATATGTATTGTGTAACAGTGTACTTGTTATGTATTGTGTACTGCCTGAACTGTAGCATACTTTATAGTTAGGCTACGAGAGACATCTCGGTGACAGCAAGGTCAGCCTTGCTGCAGTAGGCACGTTATTATGTCTGATGTCTTGTGGTCACGTCATTATGATCCAACACTATATGTTCCTGTTCGTGTAATAAACTTGCTGAACCTTTAGCGCGATACTGTCTCGTGTTGCGTTATTGTTCTCCCGGGCTCGACGCCGCTGTCGCCGTACCAAAGGTATACTTCAACCGGATTGTCACACACCACCCAGCCGGCACACACTACCTGTCTGTCAAACCAGACGAGGGTCCAGTACTTAGAGTTTACAAGAGTTGACCTGTTTTGACATTCCATTATGTTGATCCTTCCCCACCTGTCCTTCCTGTTCTGACATTCTACATGTTGATCTGACGTCATCAAACCCTGTACACTCAAGACACGCTCCATATATAGCCAGTACAGAGTACATCATTCATTCAATATGTTGATCTGACCCTGCATGCCAAAGTGCCAGCACTCGCCCAGCAGTCTGCCGTCTGCTCAGGCTAATGCGTGCACGCGACCTCAGGGCGTCTTACTGGTCATACAGTCGTACAGTGATGATGTGAACGAAGCAGCTGATGAACTGAATGGACAAAGCAAAGTAGCCCAAATAATTATGTTTGGATCAAGGTTGGGGGTTGTGCAAATATTTTATTTAGATTTTCCTTATCTGTCAAAGAATACTCACAATACCATACTGTTTGAAAAGCACTGAATGGTTTAGGGCAGTGGTTTTCAACCCTTTTCATATCAAGGTCCATTATTTATTCTGCATTACTATTTTTAATTACTATTATTATCTACGGACCACTATTTGATGACATTTAGCCTCCATTTGTGGACATTTAGTCCACAATTCCATGCTGTATTGAAGTTGGTACCATTAGGAAAGATAACAGGCAAACGATCAAAATAACAATTATTCTACATTCTCTAATTGTGTAGACTTGTGTAGACTTGTAAATTAAGTAAAAAAAAAAAGAATTTAACTCTTGAGAGTGTAAAATGAAACCAAATGGTTTCATTTTACACTCTCCAGGGTCCATGCATTTGGTTATCAACTCTCCATCATTTAGCTGGGGAGTCCCCAGCTAAATGATGAAGAGTTGGACCCTTATATGGGGACCACCTGGAATTCCCTCAGGGACCACTGGTTGAAAACCACTGGTTTAGGACAAAAATGGTTCTGATCTTGTGATCATCCCTCCTTATTGGCCTACCGGCATGTGCACCTCCAACTGATCCAAAATGCCACAGCTTGCTTGGTCTTCAACCAGCCAAAATTCTCACATGTCTCCCCCCTTCTCCGCTCTCCATTGGCTCCCGGTCGCTGCCCGCGCAGAATACAAAACTCTGATGCTGGCATTCAAAGCAACCAAAGGTATGGCTCCCCCATATCTTGCAAGTATGATCGAACCCTACAAACCCTCCCGCGCACTCAGATCAGCCAACGCAGGGAAGCTGGAACTAAGTACCCTCACTAGAAACGCCGGGACAACGCTTCACACGGCTCCAAAACTATGGAATGCACTTCCCAAGACAATCAGAACTGCAACCTCACTCCCAATCTTCCGCCGTAGTCTGAAAACCCACCTGTTCAGACTCCATCATGGCCCGTATCACTTACCCTAGCCCCTTGGCTTAGATGGCACTTTTATACAGACTTATAGCATGTGATATAGACTGCACTAGAATTGCATTGTATGTAGTCATAGCACTTCATAGTATTAGTATATAAGTATAGTATATGTATAGTTTATTTATATAGAGATTCCACTGTTACGTTCTTAGCTCACGCATGTTTCTTGAATACTACTTTTTATGTATGTGATGTATTGCCATGCTGTTTGTTCTTTCTTAAGAGCGTCTGCCAAATACCTAAATTGTAAATTGTATCATGAAGCTGCCTCTCAGAGTCTCAGGTCGTCTGGGACTAGGTCTGCAAGCAAAGAAGCAGCGTTCACCTTTAATGCACCACATATCTTGAATAAAAAATGGAGCTCTGAAACAACTCTCAGTATACTTTTAACAGTTTCCGTGCCGGGAATGGATTACTCCAGGTTACTGTCGCTGCCAACCTCGCTAATCGCGACTTTTGTTTTATGTGTTTAATCCGCCGTAATGTAATAAATAAAAAGAAAATCCGTCTTTGCCGCGGAGAAAGAGAGTAGATGCATTTGTTTTGATGACGAAACCGGAAATCGTCACATGCTGTGGGCTGCTAGGGCTTCTGGGAAATTGAGGCCAATGCAAACGAATGGGGTTCAACGCCTCATGGAGGAGGGTCCTGTGCTGCGTCTTCCGGGTGTACCAAGATGGCGGGTGGTGCGGTCGTTCATAACAAACGGGGGAAGCTTTTTGCGCTCGATTTTCGCGGATTAAAAGCCCAAATAATTCAGCGTATGCTCTAAAGGTAATACAACAATCTCGGCAGTGAAGGGGGGTTGATTAAAATGCGGGTTAAGCGTGTAAAACAGTCAAACTGTTTAAAGTCTGGCTTTTTGCTGTTGGCTTTTATTGAGGCTGGTTTTTATCCCCTAACCATTTCTTGCACACTGCAATTTTATTCTCTAATTTTCTCGAATATCCATATTAAGTGAAATGATGACTCCATGGCAAAACGTTCGTGCAAAAACAGTCAGGGCAGAAAAAGGACTTTGGCACCAGAACTTGGGAGTAAAGTATGAACAGAACCAGTTGTGAAGGCTAATTCTATGCTCACACGAAGGAAGAGGAATCAATACTGCCTGACATGGACTGAAACAGGAGGAGATATGAAGGTAGTGAAGAAGACAGAATGTGATTGGATGATTATCCACAGCCGTGGATACAGATAGCACGTCGCCAACACTACGGCAATAACTATTAACACTACTCCTGTTCCTGCTATCACCACTTCCACTACTGGATAAAAGAAATACAAATGAAATAATGGATACTAAATCACTTACTCCATTTAAACAGAAGACTTTGATAACGACTAAAAACAGCCCCTACATACTGTGAACAACAGTAGAACAATTAAATAAGATGTATTGATATTAACTTCAAGTCACTATATACTCGACTCTCTCCGCTCTCTACGTGCAGTAGCTGAGCAACTTGGCAGATTGTAAATCATAATATTATGAGAGCAACAAATGCAAGGTGAAGTCGATCCTGCTCACTGGCTCCTGCTGTAGGGGTGCGTTTCATGCCACTCTGAAGCACATCACAGGGAACAGCCCACTTTCATGTGAACGCACCCTCAGCCTGCAACCTCTTAGTCCCGCAGGAGCACAAAACCATAGAGTTAAAAGAATAGTTAAAGGCTGCTGCAGCACACTTTTTTTTCAGGGTTTTGGCAGGTCAATAAGAACAAAATGACTTCATTGCAGACCTAACGAACCAATGCAATGATTTGCCGAAGTTCATTTAGCTTGGTTCTCTTGAGATTTTCACAGAGAAACTAATGTGAACAAATGTGTGAAAGGTCAGACACTCAACAAGCTCGTTATTTGCTTTCTGCAATATACCAGCTTGAATGTCATGAAGAAGTTGTCTGAGGATGTTAGGAGGGGAAAACACCTCTGTAATCCTTCTCTGACGTTGATGTAAACAAACAGCGGGGATCCATGGTAGAAATTACTGACCATTCCAGCACTGTATATAGTGAGCGGGTCAAACATTCTGAACTCGAAGCAGAGACGAAAATGTATAACATACTAGTCATAAAAGGTCAGTTTGGAGTATGCTGCCATGCTCTCACATTCAGCGCCACTAGGATGGGTTCCTGTGAAATCAATACAAAATAATTCAATGTCAACAGCCTTCTCATATGCACAAGGGGTAATTGGCTTAACAATCGGGACAAACACAAAGGCTGGGTATAGCCTAGAGGTTAACAGACCATACTTCTGAGAGACAAAGGTTTGAACCCTGTCAAAGCCAATGTGTCAGCAGCATCCATGTGTTTAGTTGGTGGTAAATAGAACACGCAAATGTTATGTATACATTCAGAATGCTATCTTCCCTTCTTCGTAACAGAATGAGCTTAATTTCCTGCATGAGAAAGCAACCTGCAGTATGGCGTGCAAGGCCCAAAACAACAAAAGCCTCATAATAGAATGGAATGCAAACACAGCAGTATTTTGTGGAAATTTAACTCCTGAAAACATTGTTTTGTAACATTTATAGGGGATACAGTACAGTATGTTGCCTTATTGACACTATTGGTATATTCTTTGACTAGAGCAGACACACAATGTATTCTTTTTTACACAGATTTGAAACACTGAATCATGAAGTGCTATTTGAGGGAAATAGACTGACATGCAATGTGACGTGCTACGTCACACGATGAGGAAAGGTTGCTGTTCTGTTCTGTTTTAGTTTATTGCTTTGAAATGTTGTATTATGTGTATCTCGACGACACTGCAAATGAGGGTGACCTCAATGTCTTTCGAGAATAAATAAAGGTTTGAATGAATGATGGAACATTCACCTTTCATTTGGTCCTTGACTCAAGTGGACAGCTATAGATTCGGTGATAGAACAGACTTGGCACTAAGGAGACAGTGCAGTCACATTATATAAGACAGAATGACATCCTTCCACTGCAGATTGAACGTTTGAACGTACACTGCATGGGCCTGATAACAGCTTGTCTCTTTGTAGCAACTTGGTGCAACAAATATTAGTACACTTTGAGTTTGTCTACTGTACTTTAGGCTTACCATACGTCCTCTTTTGCTCGGACAAGTCCTCATTTGGGGGGCTGTCCGGGCAGTCCGTGGGGGTTTTATAAATTCCTTCAAATGTCCGGGGTTTTACACGTATCGCCTGTAGTGTATCACTATGCGCACAGACCATTCAGACCAATGTGTATTACAATGCACGTTCAATGGTTCGTAGTGGAATAACACTGTGAGAGGTGGACCCCGGAATGTGTATTATTCATAACTCTGCATGCGCTGCACGCTGACAGCACTATGGTCCCGACCGCAGATCAGAGAAAGGCTCGCTGGCTGCTCTGCTGTCAGTGTCTGCAGATAGACTTTTGTGTTGTCTTCTCTCCGTGAGGAAAGCTTGAAATGCCTCTCATCATTGACATGCAGAAAAAGTAGGCTACTGTTTTCTTAGCTTTGTGACTGACCAATGAGAAGCAGATTGTATTGTCTGGAAAATCAGGAACTACTGTATGTGTCTGTCACAAATAAAAGTTCTGTCCTGCTAGCCCATGTCATGTCAACAACACAGACAAGGCAGCTGTGCGCGAGGCGAGTCCTGCAAATGAAATTGACCCAATATTATTTTGTACAACCTAGCAAAGCATAAGATATGATGGTTTGGAGAATAGGCTGGTCTCTCTTTTTACAAGAGATAAGCCATTGCATACAGGTTCTCAAAGTTTAAAATTTCAAGGACCCCCATAACTCTGAGAGTAAAACCAAATGGACCCATAAGAGTCCCATTTGATTCCATTTGTACAGTATCAGAGTTAAAAGTTATAAAAGGGTCCATTTGGTTCCATTTGTACTAGTACACTCTCAGAGTTACAGACCTGTAAGGGTCCATTTGGTTCCATTTGTACACTCTCAGAGTTACAGACCTGTAAGGGTCCATTTGGTTCCATTTGTACACTCTCAGAGTTACAGACCTATAATGGGTCCATTTGGAACCCCCTCAAGGAACCATGAGGGTCCCTGGATCACAACTTTTAGAGCCACTGCTTTAAATAAATACATAACAAATATAGAGCATATTTGATCAAATTTAGGAGCATAACTTTTTTGTTATAGAATTTAATTCAAACAGAACCGCGCATGCACGACACATGCACATGCACGACGTGCACGAGCACATGCACGCGCGCATGTGTCCTCTTTTTGGTAATTCAGAATATGGTATGCCTACTGTACTTGCCACATTGATATGCAAACAACCAATTTTCAAAGGTTCTGTTCTAATGTATATTTGGAGAGTCTCATTAAAAAGAGAGACTTGGGAAGAGATGCATTCAAGAATAATACCTAAATACATTTATGCTGACTCTAATCTATTGATAAGAGGCAAGCTGAACTAAGATTTATTGATATGATATGCAGTGTATAATAATGAATAGTTATCCTAGTTACCCTTTTCCTGTTTGCATAATCATAAACCTGCATCTCAATGAATGCAAAAATATAATAGACACCAGTGAAGTGTATTATCTTAAGTCCTAGTTGGCATAATGCTGTTCACAAAGTCAGTTTTTGGAGAAAGGGTAGGCCTATATATAATAATTTGTGCTTGATAATAGCGTGAGAGCATCAGATAAAAGCGCTCTGAAAAGAAGGCTTACAGGTTACAGTAAATGTAAGTTTAGGTGGTGACTTAATGCAGCCACTTCTTTAAATAGATAAAGACAGTAGAATCCTCACTGTTACTTTAACTCTCTGAATTAAAAACCTAAACCCTATGTACTTCCCTGACATCCCCCAGTGCTCTATACTAGCCCCCCAATTATTTTCCCCTCTACAACAAATGTCTTTGCCAAAAAAAAAATGTGAACTTAGTAGCTGTTAAAGGTATATTCAGTGATTTCACTTAATTCAAATATCATTATATCAATATCATTTTTTTGTTTTGTTGTGATAATCCTCCCTACTATAGAGTGTGCTGACCATATAAGGAGTTCCTCCCTGTCCCCAGTTAACCCCTGGGGGTCAAAAAACCTAAAACTCTATCCTGATTGGACGAAAGGCTTAGGTCCCAGCCAAAAACGAAACCTAAGGTTTTTTGAGTGAAATCACTGAATATACCTTTAAATGAACACAGTACCTCTCAGTGTACTCTGTCTCCCCTTTACCATCTCCCTCTCCGATTTCAGCACTGCGTATGCTCTTAGCACAAAGACCCTCTTCTCATCTATTCAGTAGACCCGTCGTACTGCTGCTCGGGAGAGATATTTCACACAGAGCTGGAGGCGTCCAGGGCAACGGGGAATGATCTCTGCACTCCTCATGTCTGCCCCGAGCCTAGCTGTCTCGTCCCGCAAGCGACCGATCAGACAAATGACCTTTGACGAGGCCTGACTGTGCTCTGCGGGTCAAGCACCCGATGTACCAGTCTGAGAAAGCCAGTGGGTATAAGACTAACACACGGCTCTCTACACTGTACCAAGGAAAAGGTTCCAAAATAGCCTATAGGCGTGTATAGTTAACTTATACACGCCGGTGTTGTGCAACAAAAAAACGCTTCTGCACCGCTTTTAGATTTGCTAACTTTGGTTAAAAGACACCCCTGCCAACATCATTAGAACCCCATGCACACTGTAAGAAGTAGTTGAAGGCTGTCCAAAATTCTTCACTCATTCACTACTTGTACTTGAGTAGTACGTTATTTCGGACACAGACAATGTTATATGGATCTTGGTTGAGCGACAGTCACAATGTGTGGCCTGGTTTGATGACATAATCAGAGTAGCATAAGTTCCGATGTCGATAGATCACAGGATTTATAGACTGTGGGGGGTTACTATACTTGTGAGCTTAACTAAAAGTTTTACCTTATCTGGCCCACATTGAATTTGGTCTCTTTGCTCCAATTTAATGGGTCTAGGGCTATGAACTGCGCTGTAGATGGCTGTCTTATATCTTCTACTCAGTGTCCTTTCTAAGGTGGCTCCCTCTTGTCTCTTGTTGTCTCCATGCTCTATTGACACCGCTGCCATCTTGCCAGCAATGTGGTAACTAGGTACAATTTCCCATTGACAGCCCATTCATCCAAATAGAAAAGTCCTATCTGATTGTATTAAACAACGTAAAACTCACCTACATTGCAGCTGTACGAAAAGCTTGAATTATCCTCTTTATATCTGCAAAGTGTTTCTTTCATAAAAATCCACTGTATACGCAGGTACATGTTATCAGCTACTTCCTGTCAAGAAAGTGTTGGAGTTTGGAAGTGCTTGTTGAATATCACTCAATAACCCACCTGTTTTGAATTTGCACATAATGTAGGAGACAGCAAGAGGTTGCTTTACTGATAACGAGCGCTTCCAAACTCTGACACTTAAAAGTGATAAAAATTCAAAAATAATCATGTGCAAGACATTTCTTGACAGGAAGTTGCTCATAACATTCTACATAACAGTGGATTTTTATGAAACAAACACTTTGCAGATAGAAAGAGGATACGGGGATTTTTGTACAGCTGCAATGTTGGTGAGTTTGGACTTTTCTGTTTGGATGAATGGGCTGTCAATTGCACCTATAGGCCTAGTTACCATGCACCTTGCTGGCAAGATGGCAGCGGTGTACATAAGGTCAATACCAGTAGTTCTCAAACGTTTTTTTGTGTTAAGAACCTCCAAACCTATACATTTTATGAAAAGGTTTTGTGCCAGGGACCCCCAGAAGAGTAGATTTATGATTAAAAAGTATACATAGACATGGGAATGATCAGTATGTCTACGCCCATATCAGACTAGAATGGCTGTTTTAAAGTGAATTTCCTGCTGGCTGTGTTACTGTTAGGTACTGCAGGAACTGCAGAGCTCTGTGCTTCCATTGGCATCATTTGGCATGCATGGCATTTTATCAGTTTACAAGTGTGAGGAATTAAGCTGATATCCAAACCCAATGTCTTTTCAATTTAACCCATTCTGAACGGGCACCCATTTTGGTGTTGGCATCATGTTATGCTTTAGCTATTGGAAAATAGCAGATCTACAAGCTCATATCGCGCCACCGAGTGGCGCGATACGAGCTTGTAGGTCTGCTATTTATTTTTTTATCGAAGAACGACTGACATTTTTAGAATCTGATCTCAGGTCAGAATGGGTTAATCAGACCAGTGTGTGTCCAGTGGAAACCTCGTGTGAATCTGATCTCAGGTCAGAATGGGTTAAAATATACAAATTTGCTGCAAATCTGCATTCTGCACACATTAACTTAACCATGGCGGTTCATGTGTTACTGTCAACCGTGTGCTTCCAAGAGAACGAGTTTTCAGAGTCAAGAATTACTTTTTTGCTCATGATGATGAGTGGCACCTTAGAAGTTGCTGTTTTGTTAGATGTGTCCTGTTCCGCTGTAGCCCTGCCATATCTGTATCTGTCCAAGAACTCCCCACTCTGAGAGAACTCAGTGACAGGTCTGGAATTCCAGTCATCCAGCCAAAAATTGCTTAAACCCTATAGGCCAATACTTCGTTTACCAGCGGTCTATAGACAAAGCCTGCTCCTTTTTCTATACCAATTTAAGTAGAGCTTGTAGATCTGCTTGTAAAAAATCACACCCTGTGAAGTGAGGAGCGCTACATCATCTCATTCCGACCAATCACAATTTGCGTCCTCACTTTCGTCTTCAACGTTTGTGTTTACATAAACAAGCTGGCCATTCAAAAATGCTATTTCCGATATCCCTGAAGCCCCCAGAATAGATGCTAGAGTTAAAATCACAAGCTGACAAATCTGCTAGCTCGAATTAAAATTGCTCTGGTCTGGTGATGCTAGGCTAGAAATCACGACCCAATTTACTTCTCCTACCAAAGTTGCTGTGAGTAATGACGCTAGGCTATATCCACTGGATGAACAAAAATGATCATCGATCATGAAGTGAGATTTGCCACAGATACTCAGGTATAGCAGTTACACTACATGGGAGAATGTCTAGGAACAAAGACAAACTTCTCCCCTAGTTAATTAACTATACATTCAGATGTATTTGATTAATGGTTTAAAATGCATCTTGAATGCATTGGAAATTAACATAAAACTCACATCATGTGTGTGTATTTAATTTATGCATAATGACAATTAATGCATGATGATTCTGCTTTTAAACGTGTCTATATCTACATGTATACTATGCAAAATATTATAAAATCAATTATTGATATTTAAATTAAATCTCAGTGAATACTGGAACAGGCTATCACCCATTCTTGAGATAAGGGACAAAACTTTTTTCAAACTAGATTTTTTTTTTTTTTAAGATACATTCAAATCAAATAGATGTATTTGTAGACACAGGTCTCAACTACCAATCTTGAGAAGGAACAGGTTTTTCGCATAACATTTCTTTCTAAAATGGGACATTTATGCACTTAATACCTGATTCTTGTCAACTCCGTCAGACACACTAAAATCCCTTTTAATTGAATTTGATAATTTCAACAATAATATAAAGTCCTCAGTTATCTTATAATGGCTTTCAGTAATCAAGTTAAGTAATACAATTCTTTTAATATTGTTTTGTTCCAATATCACACTATTATGAAATATCCAATTTCTCAAATCCGTCATTTCAACCTTTATTTTCAATATTATAACATGAAAACTATGTAAAAAAAAAAAAAAAACATCATTACGTATCATTTCAGTTGGTGTTTCAATACATAAGCACAAAATATTTAACATCGAATTTTCTATTTCTTTGAAAATTAACAAAAACATCACGGGACGAACGTCTGACGGAGTTGACGAACATCTGACGGAGTTGACAAGTTTAACTGATTTAGGTTCTAGACCACCTAGGATCTTGATTCTGGTGACTAATCCCACATTTTCAAGGATGAGGAATACAGTGGTACTATTTATATTGGCCCTGTGACCATGGCAGCCATTTTCAAAATGGCCGCCACCTGCTGTTATTTTACAATAACTCAAGTTCCACACCACCTAGGATCTTGATTCTGGTGACTAATCATACATTTTCAAGGATGTGGGATACATTGGTACTATTTAGATTTGTCCTGTGACCATGGTAGACATTTTTCAAAATGGCCGCCAACTTTCTGTTATTTCCCAATAACTCAAGTTCTACACCACCTAGGATCTTGATTCTGGTGACTAATCCTACATTTTCAAGGAGGAGGAATACAGTTGTACTATTTAGATTTATCCTGTGACAATGGCAGCCATTTTCAAAAATGGTGGACCTGCTATTATTTTACCAATTTAGTCAGGGAATATTATCAGAATAATGTTAAATCTGTGAATACATTTCTTACCAATAATTTTTTCACCAATGTGTTTGTAAAGGTGTCTACTAACATATCCCACATTGGTTTCTATTGAACATTTTTGACAGCTGCTGAAAGTTGGGTACCATACCAAGTGGCTATGGCCAAACTAGGGAGTCTATGGCCAAACTAGGGGTCAAACCCCTTGGGCTAAATTCGGCCATATATCCACTTGCCCAAATGTGCTGACCTCATTTTGTGATGACGGCTATGGCCGTTTTCAGCCCAAGGAGTGTTCTTCGTGCATAGCTAATGTTTGGAATGCATTCAGAATCATGAAAACTCCCTAGTTTGACATGTCACATGCTACTTAAAGCATAATGAACATTTTGCCTTATATAGGTTGTTGATGGTACCCCAACTTTCAGCAGCTGTCAAAAGTTCCCCTAGGGTGGTTGAATATAAAGCAATGTGGGATATGTTAGTAGACACCCTTCCAAACACATTGGTGAAGAAAATTCTTGATAAGGAATGTATTACCAGATTGTATTAATATCCCCTGACTAACTCATCTTCTAGACCACCTAGACCCGACTTCACCAACAGAGACCCGATTGACAACTAAACAACAAGTTTGGACAGCCCCACCAATTAGTGTTACGGAAAATAGCAAGTGTCTACCCTAGGCCCAGAGGGAGACACAGAACTTAGATGCGGCTCACATGTTGCACGACTCCTCAACAAGCTGCCACCAGAGATGAGAGCTGAATTCTGCCGCACAATGCTCTGCGGCCCAGGAGCAACCAACACCATGTTGGAGTTCTCTGAGTGGTTGAAGCACGAGTCCTAGCCATATAGCCTGTGCAAAGGCAAACACCTTGAAGACCTGCTTGAGGTGAACATTGAGCAGTGAACAGTGAGCGAAAGACTGAAGACAGAAGATCTGCCTTCAGGACTATCAGGCAGGATGTGCAGACACTGAAGGCATCAGTGTCGTTCTGTGTCCCCAGCATGTCAACCAAAGCAATGTTACCAAATCAAAGGAGCCTTCACCTCAAGTCACCTGGGGCTGGGTGAGAAATCGTATCCTGTATCTAGCCTCACAACTAAATACAGACACTTGGCCAGACTGCCGTTTGAAAGGGTTAAACCCTTCATCCTGATTGGGGAAGACCACCCCACCTAATCACACCAACCGAACAAGTGAGTTTGGGGCCTCCAGGTGGGCCAGCAGCCATCTGCACAAGACTGGGCTGGACCCTGCAGGAAAGCAATCTCCAGCCAAGACAATGTAAGTTAACTATAACAGAGCCCCAGAACACAGAGGTCATGAGAAGGATGGAGAAACACTGGCAGGAGGCCACCAAGATCAACGCCACACTGCAGTGGCCAGTGAAGTCAAACTGTGCGTCTGTACCTGAAAGGGACAAGTCAAAGGCCAGAAAGCCCACCTCCTTTTAATGTCCTGTCAGTAGCAACTCAACCTGCACCTGAAATAAGCCCTGACCCCTCCCAGAGAAAGTTCATCCTTGAAAATGTAATGATTAGTCACCAGAATCAAGATCCTTGGTGGTCTAAAACTTGAGTTATTGGTAAAATAACAGCAGGTTGGTGGTCATTTTGAAAAACAATGGCTGCCATGGTCACAGGACAAATCTAAATAGTACCACTGTATTCCTCATCTTTTAAAATGTATTATTAGTCGCCAGAATCAAGATCCTAGGTGGTCTAAAACTTGAGTTATTGTAAAATAACAGCAGGTGGCGGCCATTTTGAAAAACAATTGCTGCCATAGTCACAGGACAAATCTAAATAGTACCAATGTATCCCACATCCTTGAAAATGTATGATTAGTCACCAGAATAAAGATCCTAGATGGTGTAGAACTTGAGTTATTGTAAAATAACAGCAGGTGGCGGCCATTTTGAAATATGGCTGCCATGGTCACAGGGAAAATCTAAATTGTACCACTGTATCCCTCATCCTTGAAAATGTAGTCTTAGTCACCAGAATCAAGTTCCTAGGTGGTGTAGAACTTGAGTTATTGTAAAATAACATCAGGTGGTGGCAATTTTGGAAAATGGCTGCCATGGTCACCACGAGACAAATCTGTGATGGCCCTATAGCCAAAAATGTTCCTTAAGGCATGCTCTAACTGTGTGCCAAATTAGAATACGTCCCATTATTCAAAAACTATAATTTTATTGTTTTAGGAACACTTTTGTCAACTCCGTCAGATACATGTCAACTCCGTCAGACACAAAACCTGACGGAGTTGACGTCTGACGGAGTTGACAAAATGTCATTTGTTTTCATCTTAACCCTCTGTAGTACAATGTAGCCATTTTGTTTTTGCTTCATTTGTTAGCTAAACCTAACCCTAAACTTTTATAATAAACATTATTTTGGAATTCTTAACAAAGATCATTATAATGTCCTGACGGAGTTGACATGTAAAAGCTGTGACCACCCTGATATCAACATTGTTTGTTTAAAATATCAAACAATTGAATGCTTGTCAGACCAGGTGCTCCACTGTTGCAACAAATACAAACGGGACTTGGAAAAGGAGTCTTCAGGCTAAATCTGTCGACAATATTTTCTGATTAATTTAAGACTTTTAAAAAACCTGACGGAGTTGACAGGAGACGTGGGACACACATTTGATATGAGATATCTAATGGAAAATATAAATTAAAATTATTGTGTATATTGTTTGCTATGTTGTTGACAATCTACTTTAATTTAGTATGTATATTTATGTGATTGTGACAGTATTAGACACTTTTTTAGCAGTTTGAAATTATGACCACTTGCTGGGGACAGGCTAAATACAGGCGTTTTTGGGTACAGTGCCTGCTTTTAACTAATTCAGATGGCATATGAAAACAATTATAATGAAATTAATGGCATAATAATACACAACTGTATTACATTTAACTTTGCAAGTGCTTTTATTTTTATTAAATTAATTTATTCTTAACAATAATAAGGCTCTTATGTGTGGGACATGTTTTTTCCACTTTTGTCCCTCATCTCAAGAATGAGTGGCTATAATTATTCTGCATGTTAAATTAATGAGCAAGGTAGATTTAAATATAAAGATTTGAAGACATTATACTGTACAAGAAGGATATTGCACACGCTGTAAATCAGTGTGCATTGCATATATTTTGAAGAAATTCGAATAACCCACTCATTTAAAGAAACACTTAAACAATCGGTTTTGTGAGGATATCTTTTGCAGAAAACGCATCACATACACTACAGCACTACAGCAGAAAATACACTAGTATAGAGCCCAGAGGGACTCCACTCAACAAGTATGGGCTTTAAGTGGTTATTAATCAATGAGAATTCAATTCTCCTCTTTTAAAGTGGCAAATGTGTTATATACGTGCTTTGAATGAACACAAAATTCAGTCAATGTCCATTAATTCATCTTAAGTAATGCCTGGCTTGGTTTTCAAGAAAGAAACTGTGCCCCAGTGACTATACACAAAGAGACTATAAGGTCACATTCCCACCTAATACTAGTAGACTCGATGCGAATGGGCGGAGAAGTTGCGATTCTTGCATATTTAATTTGCTGCGGTTTGCCTTCACACACACACACACACACACACACACACACACACACACACACACACTGTATTTGTGGTCATATTAAGCAGCAGGAGAACGCTATGCAAACGTGCAGTGTGGTCGTTAAGCAGCAGGAGGACGCTATGCAAACGTCACGTGCAGTGACGCTGTAACGCTAAACTAACACACACACACACACACACACACACACACACACACACACTGTATTTGTGGTCGTTAAAACAGTTTGACTGTTTTTCACGCTTAACCCGCATTTTAATCAACCCCCCTTCACTGCGGAGATTGTTGTATTACCTTTAGAGCATACGCTGAATTATTTGGGCTTTTAATCCGCGAAAATCCAGCAAAAAAAGCTCCCGTGGTTTGTTATGATTCGAGCGTATCATCCACCATCTTGGTGCACCCGGAAGACGCACACAAGACTGGTCTCAATGAGGCGTTGCACCCCATGCATTTCCATTGGCCTCAATTTCCCAGAAGCCCTAGCAGCCCACAGCATGTGACGATTTCCGGTTTCGTCATCAAAGCGAATGCATCTAGTATCTTTCTCCGCGACGAAGACGGATTTTCTTTTTATTTATAACAATACAGCGGATTAAACACATAAAACAAAAGTCGCGATTAGCGAGGTTGGCAGCGACAGTAACCTGGAGTAATCCATTCCCGGCACGGAAACTGTTGCAGGAAGACGTTTGTTAGCAGCTCAACCACTGAATTGTAAGTTCTCATGCTTTAGTTCTGTTGTCAAACACATACATTATTCTCATATCTGTTCTTTCTACTTTTCTACTTTTCTCCATGATTCTGAATTAATTTCACCCATTCTTGACATTATTCCGGTAGAGTATCTCAGCCCTAGCGGTCGCTTTATCGCTTTAAGGCGATAATATATTATTACTGGTGGTACATGTGTCTGTTTTTGAGGGCCGATAGCCCCTCTTTTGTCCAGCATTTTTGGTGTGTGTGTTTAAACACAAACTTTGTTCTGACACAAACATTAAATGCCATTGACAATGAATGGACAATTGTAAGTGCTTGTGTAAACACAAACATTGCATAACACAAACATTGAAGACACAAATTCTGATTGGCCGGTATGAGATGATGTACCGTGATAAGAGCGCCCCTCACTTCACACGGGTGTGATTTTTCTATTATTAGACAGTTATTACCGCCTGATTACGGTTTGCGAGAATGCCGTGCTGCGATCTGCGATGCGGCAGCCACGCCTCATGCGGCACTCCACAAGCGTCCCAAAAGCACAGCTCGTCGTGTTCCCCAAAAATATGAACCTGGTCACTTTTTTCTGAGTGCCACTCGCAGAAAGCAGCCAACTAGAGAGTGAGAAAAACGGGTCAGACTTTCCCAGGCTCAGACGTTAAGACACTTTTTGTATGCTGCCACTGCAGGGATTTACTTCTTTGGCAGGGTGTACAAGACATTTGGCACTGATCGGTCCAGCGGTTTGCTCGATTAGCTACACACGCACATGCAGGCACGCACGAACCCACACACGCACGCACACACACACACACAGACCCTAGGAGCCAAGACATAAAAAACAAGACATAGAATCTAATAATGGCATCCCTGTCCTATCTGTAAGTATCAATAGTAAATTACTACTCAATATGTGAGCAGTTTGTGAAATAATCTGCACAAATCACAATGCAATGTACAATGTTGGTGATGGCTTGTTGCTAGTGACAGTCAAAGTATTTTGGCCAAATAGAAATAGTGCTAAATGAACAAATAGCCAGTGAGGGCTTCTTATATATGATAAATATATCTGTGGAATTAATTAGGAGTACCGACAAGTGTACGGTGAGAACCTCATTTGAACATTTGGCCATAATCTGGAAACAAACATTAACCACCCATTTATATTTTAGAGTGCTTTTGTATCAATGAAGTTACAGGCTCACCCACACTCTCTGTCCGTGCGTGCGCGTGCGCGCGTGCGTGCGCGTGCGCGTGCGTGTGTGTGCGTGTGCGTGTGCGCGTGTGCGTGCGTGTGTGTATATGCATGTGTGAGAGAGATAGAGAAGGAAATGGTCCTCTAGCTAATGCCTATGACTCACTCACTTGTTCTGTCCCCCACCCCCAACACAGTGATTTTCAATCCTTTCTGTCCCTGTTCCATCCTTTTTATTCTTAAAAGCCCCATAAGCATATTGTGTGTGTAGCATCATTCACCCCTCCACATAGATAGGACATGAACCCGTGGCTTTCAGGACCTATACTACATTATCACAGATGCTCCTGTCACATAGGCTTGGTAATGTTTTACCCATCTAACATCATCTTTCCTGTTTTGGAAACATCTCCCAGAGAATGAAATCACTAGCAGTAGCTTTGTCTCTGTGACTGCATTGTAGCTGTGAAGGTTCATTTTGCTGGGGGAGATATGGTGTGGTGGAGATCTGTGTCTTTGCTTTTGATTCCCCCACGGGTCATTCATTGTTACGGCCAGGATGTTTTATCTCTGCTTCTGGTCAGACTCAATTAAATACATGCATTTCCTTTTGGGAAATGTGGACTGTCTGGTAGGCTATATGTTTGATAATTTCACAATTTAACAACTAAAAAAATAATATGTATATAAACCATTAACCCTGGCATCCCAATTTTGTCAAAATGTGTCAAAAAATGTGACAAGACATACTGAAGGGCTTTTACAAATCAAATCCCTGATTGTAACATAGAGTTGCTGACATGACAGCTACTTGTAAAGCTAGCAGAATGTAAGCTTTGTGAAGTTGATGAAAATTCAATATGCATTTAATTAAAGCTGCAATCCATATGTTTTCGTATAGGGGATTCACACCCGGATCTCCTGCATGAGAATCCACATTTCTACCGCTCAATTGCCAGATGGAATCCCCATTGCCCAGCGGTGATATTGTGATTATGAGCTTCAGGCAGTACTACACCAGTGTCTAGATTTCTCAGTGGAAGAGTTTTGGAGCCTCCAACCCTGCAAAATCGTATTAGTTATATTTTATTAACATATACTGTACTAATGTAGGCCTAGTTGTGTTCAAGGTAGGTTCAGTAGACTGTATGACGGCCACTCCCTGCTCTCAATCGCTTCCCGACCTACCACACTTGCCTTCACTAATTATGTGTGACTTCAGGAATAAATAAATAGCATTATTGATGATGGTGATGATGATGATGATGATTTTATATGAATCCCACACCCCAGGGCCATAGTGAAGTTTTAGTACAATCATACTGTGTTGACCAGCTCAGTGGCCTTGTGGTTAGAGTGAGACTGGGAGGTCGTGGTTCAATCCATGGCCGGGTCATGCCAAAGACTCTAAAAATGGGACCCAGTGCCTCCCTGCTTGACACTCAGCATCAAGGGTTGGATTGGGGGTAAGTCCCTGAGACATACTAGTGTCATGTCCAGGGGGTGTACTTGTACATCAAGCTGCCTCACGCTACATAAACAGGAGATAGGCTCCTGCCCTATGGGCCTCATGGCTCGGCAAGGCTACTCACACTGCATTGTGAAATTAGCTGAACAAAAGTCACAATCATTGCTGCAAAACTAATGACATTTAAGCCTTTTTATTATTATCTGGTAAGAGTATTCAATTTGAAGGGGGGTGGGTATTCCAGACAGTGGGAGCAGACACATTCATTGCCATTCAAACCTTGCCAAGGGCACCAAATGCATCAGAACACAATGCTGTGCGATTGTTGTCAACACTAGCTAATTACTGTATCCTCGTCCTCATGCTCGTGGGCTAAACCAGAAGTAAATGAGCTCGCAGTATATAATTAGATTAATTGAATGCCTGAACGTGGGTGCCGGGGATACTTACAGAGTTGGAGAGATTATCGACAGGATTGTGACGTACGGTCTATGAGCAATTAAACGAGAGAGATGTGTCCAGTCTAGCGTGTCCGAAGTGATAGAGCCCTTGTGATACCTTTCTCTAAAGTGTGGGAGACGTTGTTACTGTCTTTACAGATGGTTGACCTGAACAGATGCTATTTTCAGTAACACATCCTCCTCCATTGCATTCATACAGAATACAGATACAGTAAGTACACAGATACATTCTGGATGGATGGATGGATGGATGGATGGATGGATGGATGGATGGATGGATGGATAATTTGTTTATCACAAACCAGTAGCCTTATTTATTCACAAAGACGACAAGAAAATATTTGATTCAACACTTAATAAATAGATTAGCATTACTGTCACGGATACCAAATGACATGGTTAATCCCACAGGGATTTCCCCATATTCTGATACATCTTTTCTGCTCTACTGGGCAAGACAGTACAGGGAGACAATACAGAGATGGAAGAGTCTGATTCAGTTCAGTCTGAACACAGATATACTTTCTTGCCTCGTTTGCAATTAGAACGACAGTCTTCTACTGTCACTTAGCAACACCATTGGCATTTCCCCCATCATTTAGGCTTTTCAGATCTATTGGACAGGACAGTAGAGGCAGGAAAGCGACAGAGAGCTGGAAAGAGCCGGATTCAAACACAGATATACTTTTTTGCATCGTTTGCAATTAGAACTACAGTCTTCTACTGTCACTTAGCAACACCATTGGTATTTCCCCCATAAGTTAGGCTTTTCAGATCTATTGGACAGGACAGTAGAGGCAGGAAAGCGACAGAGAGCTGGAAAGAGCCGGATTCAAACACAGATTTTGCATCACTTTTTTGCATCGTTTGCAATTTTAACTACAGTCTTCTACTGTCATTGAGCGACTCCACAGTGGTTTCCCAGTATTTTTTACTAGGGCCTTTCAGCTCTGTTGGACAGGATAGTGTGAGACAGGATAGGAGTGGACAGATGGGAAGAGCCTGTTTCAAACAGATACTGTACTTTCTTGCCTCGTTTGCAATTATCACTACAGTTTTCTACTGTCACTGACGGTTACGCACCGCCATTGACCAACTCCACTGCAACCATTTGCATAATCAACTGCAGATATTTATTTTTACGACTTGAAGTTCATTTAAAGGTAATACAGTAGGCTAAAAGTGTTTTTTTGTGTTAAAACAAAAGGTTTAGATTCTTATGCTAAAAGTCCTATTCTGATAGTAATCACTGCTATAGGGTGTTTATTCAGTGGGGTCTGAGGCCTCATTCACACGTATCAAACACCCCCCATTCAAACAAAAATGTTTGGTTAAACCATGTGACTCCCATTGGAAAAGCATTGTGGTGGCCTAAAAAAACAAAACAAAAAAACGACCAAACATTTGCTTGATTGGTGTTTGAGAGGAGAGAGAACCCCTCAAAGATAATTTGCAATATGTTTCTGCTTATTTATTTGTTTCATCACTTCCAATTTCAGTTTGTCTTGTATTCTGTATGTGTTCTCTGTTCTCTCTCTCCTGATTGGATGACATTGGTATTTCCGACCTGAACATTTTATGTTTAGCTGGAGAGACTGTTGCTGAACAATCACTATAGCAATGATTGCTATGGGAATATGGAGCTATTTAACACTTAACTTTGACACAATATTGCATTGTCATCTTTCTTGCCCCTTGTTCTCTCTCTGTCACTGACGCACGCATGCACGCACGCACGCACGCACGCACGCACGCACACAGCAGTTTGCATTCTTACAACCATGAGAAATGTGCAGGACGGCTTTCACATTTTTCGTGGAACAGATATTCTGTAAATAATTCCGCAATCACAGAATACTCAGAGAGTATGGTGTCATAATTTCACAGGACTCTCAGACTCAGAGACACCAGTTGAACACATTCACCAAGTAGCTATGCCTTTAGGACAACCTGTTCTTTCCATGAACTGACTGATGGAATAAATCCAGGTGAAGACCATTAATCCAGGGGTCCCTGAGGGTGTTCCAGGCGTTCCCTAGAATTATGTTAGTATAGCATCCTATTTTATACTTAGGATATAAGAAAATAGTTGATCTACTTTATTGTCTCCACCAGGGCGAAGGCATGGGGGAGAGTATGTTTTGCACTCCGTCCGTCCGTGTGTCCGTCCGTGTGTCCGTCCGTGTGTCCGTGAGCAGCTAATCTCCGGCACCGTTAACCCGGTCGATGCCAAATTTTGCACACACACTCCCTGGATGCCAACGATGAACCTCTGCCCCAAAATGTCCAGAACGGCCTGTTATAGCGCCACCAGGAGGCCGCTTTGTGCAAAACAACCCGGTCGATGCCAAATTTTGCACACACACTCCCTGGATGCCAACGATGAACCTCTGCCCCAAAATTTCCAGAACGGCCTGTTATAGCGCCACCAGTAGGCCGCTTTGTGCAAAACAAGTTTTTGCACAGTACACCTACAGATTTTGTCCAAACATCGCGCAAATTGGTACACAATCTCCAGCCATTCAACGAAACAGGTCTTTCAGATTTCTCAGACTCCATCCTGATTGGTTAAGATTGGCTTCCAAAGTTCACAGGAGTGCTCAGTTTCAAACAAAATGCTGCAAATCATAATCGCGTGATTTCTGTGAAATTGTGCACGCACATTCCCACTAGGCAGAGGAAGAAATGCCACATGAACAATTTCAACTCAGCCTCAAGGTGGCGCTATAACTGGCCGAAAAGTGTTTTTACCTCTAATTTACTTTTGTTGCCCTTTTATCCAACCACCAGATGAAGGCAAGCTGCAATGTCCTACATTCCTATCCTGGTGGAGACCTGTGCCCAGAAGGGCACTTTTTTAGTTTATTTCTGAAAATGTCTATCTTGGGAGATTGTGAATAATAATAATAAGAAACTTTCTCTAATGGTGGCCCTCTGCACCATTTACTTTTTCAGCTGGGGTCCATGGCCGAATACATATTTGTTTGAGAAAAACCGAGTGGTGCAACTCCCCCCCCCCCCCCCCCCCCCCCCTCCTCTCTCTCTCTCTCTCTCTCTCTCTCTGAGTGGGTGTGGATGTGCTGCTGAGGGTGTGAGAAGCGTTTGGTTTGTTTTCCTAAGTTTGTTTCTTTCAAACTTGCCTTTTCTTTTTTTTCTTTGATTTGTTAGTTAGTAACAGTTTTCACAGTGGGTTCAGTTTAATTTTGGTGTTCCGTGTGCGGCCAGCCGCTGTGCTGGGCGCATTGTTAATTTGTTTGGTAAACAATGAATGCGGTAATACCAGGACTGACAAGGAAACACGGCATTAAGATTGCCTCTGCTATTCCTTGTTCAGTAGAACAATGTGGGTTAGCTGTCGGAGAAGTTATTGGGTACAACAATGTGAAATCTGCCGCGCGCATGAATGGCGCGGTGGTGATTTTTGTTGACAGTGTTGACAAAGTGCACGTTTTAGTGGAACGTGGCGTTGTGATAAACGGATCACTTGTTTCTGTGTCTCCCCTTTCTACACCGTCCAAAAGAGTCATGATCTCTAATGTCCCGCCGTTCATCAATGACGCCGATTTGGCGAGAGAATTGTCCAGGTATGGAAAGATTATTTCATCGATAAAAAAGCTACCGTCGGGATGCAAGTCCCCGCTACTGAAGCACGTTGTTTCGCATAGACGGCAGGTCCTTATGATCCTGAATAGGACAGATGAGGAACTTAATCTGGCGTTTAGCGTCAAAGTCGATGATTTTAATTATACAGTGTATGCAACTTCTGGCACTATGAAGTGCTTTAAATGTGGACTGGAGGGGCACTTGGCCCGTGCGTGTCCTGGAGGAGACACAGACCCACCCACTGAACGGGGGGAGGAGGAGGGGGCTGCGGGGGGTGCGCAGCAGAGTCAGGATGGTGTGAGTGAGGAGCAGATAGTCCAGGCACCGGTGCCTAAGGCTAGGGTCAGGGCTAAGGTTACAGTTCATGACCAACCTACCCCTGTCGCAACGGGGACAGAGCAGGCACCTGATACAGAACAGGCAACGGGTTCAGGAGAACAGGAGAAACAGAAAGACAGTGAAAGACAGGCACAGAGCACAGCAGGTGTCAGTCAGAAAGGAAGTGTGGGTGTTGATGAAACAGTTCAGATGGATACAACTGCAGAGGTTAATACTCTCAAAAGAAAAGGGAAAGATAATAAGGGCACTCAAGCCAAAAAAGGATTTAAGTCAGATATTCTCACCCAGAAGGAGAAACAGACAGAGTGTGTGTCTAAAGACATAGAGGTTGAGGAGGTGGTGGAGGAGGAGGGGGGGGGAGAGGAGGAGGAGGAAGAAGAGGAGGAGGGAGGAGTTGAAGAATGGGGGGATTGTGATGACAGTGAGTTGTCTCAATGCAGTTTTCCAAGTCAGCCTGTATTTGGTCCACTGTCTGTTCAGGATAAACATTATGATATCAGGCAAATTCAAAGGTTTCTGCAGACAACAAAAAATATGAAAAATGTAGAAGTTGCAGAACATTTTGGGGATGTAAATCTGTTTATAAAATCTGTCAGATCTCAGATGAAAGACAAGTCAGAGAATGGTTATACCTCTCAAGAGGTGTACAGACTGAAAAAAATGGTTCAGAAGCTCAAATCCAGGTTAAATGGAGGCTCAAATGCTAAACAAGACTAGCTGTCTTCTGTGGGTTTTGTTTTTGTTTGTTTTTTTCACATTAGAAGTCATGAGTGATTTCAGGGTTGCCACACTTAATTTAAATGGTGCCAGAGGTGTGAAGAAAAGAGCAAGTTTTTTTGAATTGGTCAAGTTAAAAAATATTAATGTGTGTTTAGTGCAGGAAACGCACAGTGACACTCTGAATGAGACTGACTGGAGGATGGAGTGGGAAGGAGAGGTTATTTTAAGCCACCTTCATAACAACAGTGGTGGAGTGGCACTTCTTTTTTCCAAGGACTTTGCGCCAAAATCATTTGAGGTTGAGGAAATCGTAAAGGGCAGATTTATAGTTGTCAGGGCCAAGTATGAATTATTTTCTATGGTTTTTATTAATGTATATGCTCCTAATTTGGGAAATGCTAGAGTTCATTTTTTAAATGAACTCAGCAACTTTTTGAATCTGTGTGGGCCTGAGGAATATTTATACCTGGCTGGTGATTTTAATTGTACTGAAAATGATCAGGTTGACCGTAACCATGTTGAGCCTCATGGTCCCTCTAAAGCAGCCATGCAGCGGCTGGTGGAAACAAACAGTTTAACTGATGTTTGGAGAGAATTTCATGGCAAGCAAAGACAGTATACATGGGTCCAGAGCAGAGACAGTTATTTTTCTATGGCCAGATTGGACAGATTATATTGTTTTAAGCATCATTTTAGCATTTTTAAAAAGTGTATTATACTGCCTGTTGGGTTTTCAGATCACTCAATGGTACTGTGTAATGTTTTTATTGCTAATGTAAAGCACAGATCTGCATACTGGCATTTTAACACTGCTCTTTTATTAGATGTGCATTTTAAAGAGAGTTTTATTTTTCTTTGGAGTGGGCATCAATCCAGAAAGAGTGATTTTATTTCCTTGAAACAATGGTGGGATTGTGGAAAGGTGGAAATCAAGCAGTTTTGTCAACAGTACACTTTCAATGTCTCCCGTGACATCACCAGATCCATGAATGATCTGGAGATTGAAATCGTGGAGCTGCAGAATGTAGCATCCACAGGAAATCGAGGCAGTATTGATGACCTCAAATACAAAAAAGCCGTTTTGGCTGACCTGCTGGGCTCTAAGGCGCAGGGGGCGCTGGTCCGGTCGCGGTTCCAGAGCGAGGCTCTAATGGACTCACCGTCAAAGTTTTTCTTTGGTCTGGAGAAGAAGAAGGGACAGAGCAGGTTCATCCATGCTCTGCGCTCCGACGACGGACAACTGCTCACTGAGGCCAGTGACATCCGCCAGAGAGCAGTGGACTTTTATTCCCACCTGTACAACAGTGAGTACAGCGAGGATGAGGAGGCTTTCGATCTGTTCTGCAGTGGGCTGCCCAAGGTATCAAAGGGGACCAACAAAGAGATGGAGGGTCCTCTGACTACAGAGGAGCTACATGCAGCGCTGCAGAGTATGCAAGGGGGTAAGGCCCCTGGCATAGATGGACTACCACCTGAGTTCTTTAAGGCTTTTTGGGACACTCTTAAAGGAGACATTGTGGATGTCTACAATGAATGCTTTCAAGACTCTTTTCTGCCCCAGAGCTGCAGGAGGGCAGTATTGACTTTATTGCCAAAGAAGGGTGACCTACAGGAGATAAAGAACTGGCGGCCGGTCTCTCTATTGTGCACGGAGTATAAGCTGCTTTCCAAAGCCCTGGCGAACAGGCTGAAGAAGGTGTTGGAGCAGGTCGTCCACCGGACCCAGACATACTGCGTGCCCGGCAGGTCCATAGTTGACAATGTGTCACTAATTCGGGATCTTTTGGACGTCTCCGGTTCTTTGGGTTTAGATGTCGGGCTGGTCTCATTGGACCAGGAAAAGGCTTTTGATCGTACTGAGCACTGTTACCTCTGGAAAGTGTTACAGAGGTACGGCCTCAGTGACGGTTTTATTGCCAGGATCAAGGTGATGTATGAAGACATTGAAAGTGTATTGAAATTCAATGGGGGTCTATGTAAACCTTTTAAAGCAACACGGGGAATTAGGCAGGGGTGTGCAATGTCTGGTATGCTCTACTCTCTGTCAATTGAACCCTTGTTGCACAACATTCGCTCCAAGGTTAATGGTTTAAGTTTTTCTAATACACGTTTTATTTTATCTGCATATGCAGATGATGTTGTTATCATCATTAAAAATCAAGATGATGTCACGAAGTTGGGGAATATTGTTGAAACTTTTGGTAATATTTCCTCTGCAAAAGTGAACTGGGCCAAAAGTGAGGCCTTGGCAGTTGGAAGTTGGTCTGCAGGTTTGCCTAAGCTGCCAGGAGGGTTAATGTGGAGGAGGGGAGGCTTGAAGTACCTGGGGGTTTATTTGGGCGATAAACAAACCGAAGAAAAGAACTGGGAAGGAGTGGTGGAAAAGGTGGAGGGAAAACTGGCAAAGTGGAGGTGGCTATTACCACAAATGTCATACAGAGGAAGAGTTCTGATTATTAACAACCTAGTGGCATCAACTCTTTGGCACAGGCTGAAATGTATGGAGCCCCCTGCTGGTCTGTTAAATAAAGTGCAATCAATAATGGTTAATTTCTTTTGGGACAAACTGCATTGGGTTTCACAGAGTGTACTTTATCTGTCAAAAGAGGAGGGGGGTCAGGGGCTAATTCACCTCGAAAGCAGAACAGCAGCTTTTAGGTTACAGCACGTACAACGGTACCTCACGGGAGGCTCTGAAGTGGTTTGGAAACCAATAATGGACATTATTTTAAGGAAAGTAGCAGGGTTGGGGTTAGATGCTTCTTTGTTTTTGGTAGACTGTAAATGTTTTAGGTTGTGTGATTTGTCTCCTTTTTATCAGGGGCTTTTTAGAGCCTGGTCGCTTTTTAAATGGAACAGACTGGAGCCTGCATCTTCGTTGTACTGGCTCCTAGAGGAGCCTTTAACGCACGGGGCCCGACTGGATGTGCAGGATGGAAGCAGACCGGGGCTCACACAGCGTCTGGTGTCAGCTGGGACAGTAAAATTCAAGCATGTTGTGGATGTAGCTGGTCCAGGACTCTACAACACAGAGGCAGCAGCCTCCTTGCTGGGTCTAAGATCAAGGCGGCACACAAGAGACATTCTAAACGAATGGATTAAGAGGCTGAGTAAGGAGGAACTGGATATGCTACCGGACTATTTTAGTGGGGTGGAGCATCCTGATGGAGGGGATCCGTTCCCTGAGTTGGGTCTTGAAGTGGACCAAACTGGTTTGGTGGGGTTTTTTTCGAGACCCCAAAGTGAGACCACTACAGACTTGTACATGCTGAGGGGGAAGGCATTGTACAAACACTGTGTAAAGGCTTTGAACAAAACACAGCTGAGTGGGAAAACAGACACTGTATGGAGAGAGACTTTAAAGATGGACGATGTTCGCAAACCAGTTTGGAGGGTGCTTTATAAGCCACCTCTAAACAAGAGATCAGGAGATCTACAGTGGAGGATTTTGAAGGGGGCGCTGGGCGTTAACAGTTTTGTCTCTAAGATAAATCCCTCAGTGTCCACTAAGTGCCCTTTCTGTGATGAGCCGGAAACCATTTTTCATTGTTTCATGGAATGTTTCAGGTTACAAGCTTTATTTGACACTTTAAAAGTGTTTTTTTCATGTTGTGATGAGGACTGGTGTGAAATGGGTTTTATTCTTGGTGCTGGTTACAGCAAGGACAATGCAAAGAAGTGGCAGGTTTTAAATTTTGTAGTGGGACAGGCTAAACTGGCCATTTACAAAACTAGAAAGAACCAAATGTTGAATGGTTCAGGGGTGGAGCTCTTGCCAATGTT
Organism: Protomyctophum parallelum; assembly: GCF_964188405.1. Classification (NCBI taxonomy): domain Eukaryota; kingdom Metazoa; phylum Chordata; class Actinopteri; order Myctophiformes; family Myctophidae; genus Protomyctophum; species Protomyctophum parallelum. The sequence continues at coordinate 8,791,210 of NC_139717.1, forward strand.
TAAGGCGTTGGTAAAGGCCAGAGTCAGAGTGGACTTTAGGTTCTATTCACTTATGAATGATCTCGATTTTTTTGTGTTTCAGTGGTGCTTTAATGAGGCGCTGTGTTCTGTTGTGGAGGAACAGTTGGTTTTTAATTATGTATTGTTATAGGTTTGAGCTATTTTTGAATTGATGTCATGCTTTTAAAACTATTGTAATGTAATTTAATAGAAAATAAAGGATTTTTAAAAAATCAAAAAAAAAATCTCTCTCTCATTAGCAGGCAACAGTGCAGCACTGTCTCTCTCTCTCTGTTTCTGGCACAACAGCGCCCCTACTGGTACTCATACTGGTGCTCATTAACCAACACAGGTGAACAACACATAGGTGAACAACACATAGGTGAACACGGACATTGCTGTTCCTTGGAGTGGTCGCACCACTCAAAAATGTCTGAGAAGCTCTGCAAACCAGAGACTTGGATTGCACAAAACAACAACAACCCTGAATCTTAATGCTAGGGCAGCATTGCCACAACTTTTAAAAACAAGTGTCCTATTTTAATGTCCCTAGAGCAAGAGGCAGCATACAGCTTAACTGAAGTTTAGCATCGCATTGCAGCTAAAAGCTACAGTACACCATTTCTTGGGAAAAGACAAATTGCATTCGTCACAGAAAAGAGAATGCAAATGAATTAGCAAAGAATAAAAGGCCTTGATGTCCTGTGCATCCCTTAATTTCAATGTGATATAGATGGGAAAGCAATAACGGAAGCCTTGATTGCAATTATGTGCGAAAGAATTGCCCCTCAACTTTAGGTAAGCACCCTTCATCGTCTGTCAGGAGCAAGTAAGTGCAGACGTTAATTTGAACGAGAGTTCCAAAATGAAGGATGCGATTTAAGACGGAAGTAATTTGTCTTCACCGTCGGCTCTCATTATACTGTAAGTAAGGACAGCCAAGTCTAACAGAGATGATAGCACATTGTTATTCGTGCCCTATCTTATCTCTCTGTTCCCAACAACAATACCTTTGAATCGTACAAAATAAATGGTTCTGTTTTGTTTAGTATACTGACCGATACATCGGTTTGGCTGATAGAGTAATTCAGGTATCGGCAATTATGCAGCTGTCACGGTTTTTAACCACTTTCAACATGGTGTCCCTAATATGGGCATGCTATTCATATGGGAAAAACGTTCAAAAATAGCTGCTCTACAAGCTCTCAATGTATCGCATCGCAACGCATTGTGAGCTGGAATCAGCTTGAAATGCGATGAAGCATCGGGATCGCCAGAATCGTCATCGGACTCAAAAATCAGTGTGACTCAATCAATCAATCAATCAATCAATCAAATTGGTCTATTTGATTTGGTTCCATTTGAGCGAACTGGATACATTAACACCAAGTATTGTACTGTTGGATATTGTCTGTTCTCTCTGCCGTCTCCCTTCTGTCTCTGTCCACTAACCATATATACGGACCGGCCATTTTGATCTATACTTCACATTCAGACAAAATAGCCAATATAGCCAGTGAATATGGTTGATTGTGTCATTGAAAGAGCTGCCATTGGTTTCTTTAGAGAGAGAAGTTGAAAACCAAAGTTATGTCGATCCGACGGATGAGTAGACAGGCAGTTATTTCCTTTTAGCGTGGCTCCTCATGTGGGAGCGTATAGCCCTATCTATCCCTGGGACCCACAGTCCTCCACAGATCAAAAGGTCCCATGCACACATTTAAACATCACAACCACTCCACAAGAATGCAAGATGACACGGTGACTTTGAACATATTGGATTACAGATTCAGAAACATAGCTTAAGATTTATACCGGTATAGTGGTGTGACCGTGTCAGTGTGTTATTCAAAGTGCAGTAGTGCCTATCGGTTCACAAAGTGAGGTCTGTGGACACCCAGGTCCCAGGGGTCCTTGAATGGAATATGTACTACCCGCTGATGTATTTGAGTCACAGAGTTTGTAAAACATTCCTTAACCGTGAATGAAGAATCCAAATATGACGAAAATCTAGATTAATGGAATTAATTAGAGATCTGATTTAACAATAACTAAACTATTGACAAATTATTGACAAATGCTGACTCGCTGGCACAAATATATTTTCAGATCAAGGTCTGTGGCCGAATACTTTTTTTAATTAGAATTTGGGGGTCACCACTGAGGTAGTGAATATTACTTAAACATGCATACTTATATCTGCAGACCTGAACATATTGGACATCCAATTGCATTATTAGTTTCATCTCACTGGGTGTTTGTAGGGATCTGTTATGTCATGGATGCATCATCTGCCTCTCTCTCGCCTCTTGTCTTTCCAAAGCCTGAGTCAGCCAGGAAGGGCCAAGGTCTGTCTGTCTGTCTGTCTGTCTGTCTGTCTGTCTGTCTGTCGACAGCATCCACAATGTATTTTCTATAATAATAATACATATATGCACCAGCAAATCCCTAGAGTTTGGATGTTTATCAATATTTTCTCTACAACATTATTAAACACCTTCCTCCCCTGCGGAAAAAATAACAATAGTGTCTGTCTGTCTGTCTGTCTGTCTGTCTGTCTGTCTGTCTGTCTGTCAGTCAATCCATTTGTATGGCAGATTGTCTATCAGTCATGCTGTCACACTGATATTGAAATGCATTTGGGATGGCGAGATGGGAGAAATATCCATGAAATCATGATGTACGACTTGCAGATCCCATAGTTTATTATCTTAAGAAAGGTATTGTGAGAGACGCATTGATGCACTCCATGTCAAATTATGCCATCCCCTTTGGGCATTAAAGGGGAATGCAAATTGATGTATAGCCACTCTGGGCTTTGGATATGAAATTTTTATAAGCACAGCTGAGCAGTATTCTCAGCTGAGACTCTGAGTGATGTCTGATGGACAGCCTCACGTACAGAAGTGCCTATTCACACGGTGGCTAATGAAAAGTGACAGTCATAGGTCAGCAGTTGTATTTATTTCAGAAGTGTCAAACTCAGGGCAACAGCCATTCATTTTACTCTAGGGCTGCAACTATCAATTATTTTCTTAGTGATTATGCTATTGATACATTTTTTTGTTTAATCAAATAATTATTTTTATTTTTATAATTGATTTAATTGAATGATGACTTATTAACTATCACTGTTATGTCTCTTTTTCTCTATTATCTTACTTTCAATGTTTCCTTACAGTGTATTTCTTTCATGTTGCCGTCACCATCTGTTTTTCTGTTTGTCACTCCTGTCCATGTATTGATTAATTTATGCTGTGTCCTGGTGTTAAAAATAGCAGATCTATGTCTCTGCATGTCACCCTTATTATTTCTCTCTCCCTCTTTCACTCACTCGCTCATCTGCTCTCACACACACACACACACACACACACACACACACACACACACACACACACACACACACACACACACACTCACTCACTCACTCACTCACTCACTCACTCACTCACTCACTCACTCACTCACTCACTCACTCACTCACTCACCCACTCACCCACTCTACTACTGATTCTCTCAATCTGTCTGTCTTTCTTTTTCTCCCCCTCATCATGCATGCACCTGACCTGCTGCCTGTCTCACAGTTCCACACAAAACCGCTGCTGCTGCTGCTGGGTTCTGGAGGAACAGCTAAGCCATATGGATATTGGGCTGTCGGTCACTTTGATGCAATTGGAGACGTCTTGTAAACTCTATTACGATTTACGATTTATTATAGGCCACAGCCTAATAATATAACCTATAGTGCAGACCTATAATCACCAGGTAACAGGATAAAACCAGGAGAAGACTTCTCTATAGGCTATGCTATGTTTTCCATGGAGATCTGATCTGGAACTCAATTTACTCAAACGAACTGCACTTTCCGTGGATATTTGCGTATTAACTTTATGGCCATTCTAATTGCATAAGCTAGATCAAATCGTATTATACATCCACTTTTTTTTTTAATGATTGAGGAATTCCTGCTATATGGAGTATGGACATAAGCCTATAAATCAGACATAATCAAAAATATGCGCGTTTGCGCGTTGCACGCACCGATGGCGCGCGCATATTGTTGCCATTGATTAGCCTACAAAAGCATAAACAAACAAATTATTAAATGTAGGGCTTGCCGCTTGACTAATCAGAGAATGCGTGTATAGTAGGCTACAATATTATGTTTTGCCTATATATACGTGAGCACATACCAATTTCGAGTCGCCATGAATACAATTAAGTTATAGTTCGATGACGATATAGACTTCAATATATTTTCAAAATTAAGTTTAACAATTAAGGATATATAGCCTGAGTAACTTCACCTGCGTCATGCAGTCAGTGTGCCACCTTGAGGAATACAAATGTCTGCAATTTCTTTTTCAAATGAGTAAAATGACCTGGACACGCACAATATGACTTTTAAAACACCCCATAAAATGTTAAGGCCATGCACTTACTTGCGCTGCCATGAACGAGAGATCCATGCTGATTGGGGTTTGATGACAGTCTAAACTAGAATAGTGTCGATTCGTCCTGGTCGACATTAAAACTCGCTCGCAGTCAGAAACAGCATCCTCCAGTCTAGCCTGCGCGTCGCGTTGCGTTGTAGTGGCATAAATCGGTTACCGTGTCTTTTTTGTTTTACCGTAGAGTGCGTAGACTTTACATGGAGGCTGAGAGCGCAACAGCATCTCAGAAACAGAGATGGAGCGCGCCACCGAGGAGAGAAGTGAGAGATGGAGGGAGACAGCTAGGGGGGAGAGAGAGCGAGAAGGAGAGAGAGAGAGAGAGAGAGAGAGAGAGAGAGAGAGAGAGAGAGAGAGAGAGAGAGAGAGAGAGAGGGAGAGAGGGAGAGAGGGAGAGAGGGAGAGAGGGAGAGAGAGAGAGAGGGAGAGGGAGAGAGAGAGTTGAATTTACTCCATAAGTGAATAGTCTTTATGTAGCCTACAGTATGACCCACAACAGGCATGTATTGTAATTTGTTCCCGTTAAAGACTATAGGTCTATAATTATGCGAGGTAAGGTACAGCTATTTTAAAATATGGCTATATTTAATGAAGCTATTTTCACCTTCACCAAGTAATTCATCATCATGTCCTGTTCCAGTGCAGCGGTAAGACAACTGTATGATTAATGACTGTTTGATGAAGGAGTAAATGTTTAATGTGTCTACTCCAGTCTATTTCCAGACACGCAATGATTTTTCTTTCTCTATATCCTCACTCTGACGCACAGCAACAAACGCACACACACGTGTGTGTGTGTGTGTGTGTGTGTGTGTGTGTGTGTGTGTGTGTGTGTGTGTGTGTGTGTGAGAGTGTGGGTGTGTGTCCCTTATCTCTATAAACTTCTTTGGCCTTTTTTACTATTTTGAAAAACATCTTTGAATAGTTCAAATTGCCAATCACAATGTGTTGATATAGAATGTAGATTGGCTATAGTTGAACAATTTTCATGTTTTTTAAAATAGTAAAAAAATATAAAAAATAAAGGCAAAGACGTTTAGGGATAAGGGGTTTAACACTGACGAAAATAGGGCCCCATAGTCTCTGCGAAAATAGCAGAGCTACAAGCTCACTGTGCATCGCATCACGACATCATGCAGTGAGCTTGTGATGTGTTATTTTCTGAGAATAAACGTCTGCCTATATTTACCCCAAATGTTCCCCTAATATGACAGCAGGCCCAGCAGGGATAATAGGGTTCATGCATGTGGCTAAGAGCGACAGGGTGGCCTAGAGGTAGAATATTTTTATAACACGGCTAGTCGGCTACACACCATAATGGCTAATGTGTGCTCAGTGCATGTCTCTATAGCAAGACCTCCAACGTTGCTCTGGGTAAAACCATCTGTGCAGTGAGTTTTGAGTCTGGGTCTGTCTGTGTATGTGACTAACTTCAAGTTGTTGCCTTCTTTGTCTCTGCCCTGACTAATTGTGAATTCCTTGTCATATAGTGCCGTCACTCCCACTCATCTGCTCACTCCCAGTCAGCCAGTCAGAGTGGAGGTTCACACCTGCACTCCATTCGTTTGACCCAGTGACTCAGCCATATTTAAACCCTGCTAGTGTTCTCTGGCAGATTATATCCCTGCCCTCTGCTCCTCAGTCCCACCAGTTTTCCGGCATTTAGTTTATTTTCTTTTTTAACCTGGATATGCCTGGATATTGACATATATTGGATTTGTTTACCTATAGGATTTTTTGTGGACTCTGTTCATTTATCTGTGAGCTGCTGAATTTCAAAAGAAACCCTGTTTAACCTTCAGCCTGTTTCTGTCCGCTTCTGGATCCAGAAATCATATCCTAACACATCAAGTCAAATCACCTTTATTTATATAGCACATTTAAAAAAAATATATACTGCATGATGGTTGTACTTGTACGCCTCTCTGCCAACCAGCCACCGTTTAATTTCATACTGTCCCAGACTCAGTATATGTAGTGAATGGAGACTTTGAAGGAATTTAATGGACTTTTTTTTTTACGTCACAGTGATCTTGACCTTTGGCAACCTATAATACTTCTTCTAATCAGTTCATCCTTGAGTCCAAGTGGACATTTGCTGCCAAATGTTGTGACCTTCCTTCACGGCGTTCCTGAGATATCGTGTTCACAAAGTTGGGACTGATAATCGGATGGACAACCCAAAAACATAATGCCTCCGGGCATGGCAGTCAGCCGATGGAGGACTTCAGCTAAAGTGCTTTCCATTCAAGATTGAAACATGACGACAAAAGCATTGAGGTACTTATTATTTCCTTGAACTCCTGGCAGTGTGCACAAGAAATTTGGCGCCGCTCAGTCCAGCCCTGGAAAAACACATTATCGCACATAACCTCCCTTCTTTCCTTCGGCCTAGGAGAGATAATTATAGTAGAGACTACTGGCTAAATAATGCAGAAACAAACAAGCACTTGATGTTCTCTGAGACATCTATATTTTACTGTACTCTATATGTCCAAATTATATTTTTGTCATGATCAGTCAGACAGTTACAGTCAGACACTTTCACCAGGATAAATCATTTATTGCAATGATATTGCATTCAATGTCATTTTCAAATAATCTATGTGGGGTTAAAGAGTAACTTGATGCTTAACTCATTTAGCTGCAGGGTTAGGTACCCCCTGGAACCCTCCCAAGGACACCTGGGTGTCCCCGTTACCCCTCTTTGAAAACCACTATATTACAACATCCATCAGATTTGTTTTGCATGCAAGGATTAATTTGCCAGAACAATTCCATAGACACCCAATCTCTTAAAATCATCAATATTTCATGACGTGCCTTGACTTTTTATTCTCAGATGCTGGGTTCTTTGAGGTTTGAAAAAGGAACCCTGCAGAGTTACGAATAATCCTCCAAAAGGTATAGAAACTTTTGAAGGAGAACTAACCAGGGAAGATGACATTGATGGATCTCATCATCTCAACATCTTCATTGTGTCACCAGGGGGGCTGGTTGAAGCATGGACCTCTTGAGTTGTTGGTGCTCTGTAATGCTTTTCAGCCATTAGCTGTAGCCAGGGCAAAGTAGAGGTTAATTTTGGAGGAAAGTTTGATTCACTGTTTTCAAGATGTCTGCCACCTAGTGGCGACAGAAAGTACTGCACCAGTATACCGGGCATTTTCTGTGTTGTCGGGCAGATTCATTTCTGTGTTACCGGCATGGAAAGCGTCATTGTAACGATCGGCTATTATTAGCGTTAGCTCACGCTGTTTATCGTTCACCACAAACGTTAACATGTTGGGAGCGATGCGGTACAAAATCACAAATGACATCTGAACCTCGGATGAATCATGAAAACCATGGACAGCGCTCGTAGTTTCAGAGACATGAGTCATTGAAAATCCTACTTTGACTGGAGGTAAACGGGGGGCTGTGTGCAAAGATCCTGGTGCTGGGCCTGATTTTTGGCTAAACCACTTCATATGGTGTAAAGCAGGGGTGTCGAACTCAACTTGGGGCGAGGGTCAAAAGGTCACTTAATGGGGACCACAACCAGTTGTGGACGCACACTCGATGTCTGTCAGTCACTGCTATAATATATATCTATCTATCTTATCTATCTATCTTATCTATCCATCTATCCATCCATCCATGCATGCATGCTCAGACCCAGCCAGCAAGCCACACACATAGTGCTCAGACCCAGCCAGCCAGCCACACACATAGTGCTCAGACCCAGCCAGCCAGCAAGCCACACACATAGTGCTCAGACCCAGCCAGCCACACACATAGCTCCGTAAGGGACAAAAAATCTTCAAAAAACTGAAGAGGCTACTGGAGATTCAAGAACCTGATTTGGACATGATCTGATGCAGGACAATATTATGTCACTATGACAGAAAGAGAAGATGGGTCTGGCCACATTCATTCTCCCCATAATCTCAGTGGAAATTGGGGATGGGGAATATGTTGACAATAGTCGACAGCTTTGCCGATTAATAATCGATTCATTGAACCCACCCCCCATATTAATCAATATCAGATAAAACGTATAAGATTTTATATTATGCACATGCCATGGTCACATAACCATTATATGTTGAGTGCATGCTTTGATGGTTACAGTTTTATAATCAGTTTTGATGAGTAAACCTTTGTGGAGATCTTCTCAGTTCTCATTGTATGCTAGTTACTGCCATTCAGGATGGAAAATGAAATCCATTTGGATTTCGGGAGAAGTAGTTTCATAAGGGGCTGGTATGAAGTACTTGATATAAAGATAACATGTTCAGTTCACTAGTCTACACTCTACTCTACACCTGGCAGAGAAGACTCAGAAGAGTGGCTTTGCTCAACTTGATTTATACTTATATTCTCCACTCTGATGAAGGTACATGTTCGATATATCATGCAGCCTTACTTATTAGCCTATATTTTAGCTTGAGGCAGGCTTGAGGCAGGCGGGCCGCAGAAGACGATGCGGCCAGCGGATCACCAGTTTGACACCGTGAGTGTTACTCTACTGTACTGTACTGAACTGTACTGAACTGTACTGTACTGTACTGTACTGTACTGTACTGTACAGCTGTACTGTACTGTACTGTACTGTACAAGCCCTCCCTGACCTGTGTGTGTGTGTCTGTGTGTTAGGCCGTGCAACAGTGACACTTGGTGGTGAACAAATGCTATAACGCTATCTTCCTACTTGGACAGACAGACCCAGGGACAGACAGACCCAGACCCAGGGACACGCATAGCTGTCTATAGGAGTGGTTGTACCACTAAAAAAAAAAACACGTGTTAGTAGACCTATTAGGACTCACTGTTTACACTCTCAGAGTTAAATAAACACTGAGGACTTTACTGTGGTCTTATTTCCACTAGTTTCTAGAGCTGTTATATATCAGAAAACTGCATTATTGCATCTTACACAAGAAATCCTTTTTAGTCCGTCTCTTTATTCCTCTTCCAATGACTTCCTGACTGTATGGTTAGTAAAAAACCTATTTTCTGTGATATTGGCATCTCAGCAACTGTCCCTCGTAAACACGGCTAATCTTTGAAGCAACAGAGAATGTTTCTCACACACACACACACACACACACACACACACACACACACACACACACACACACACACACACACACACACACACACACACACACACTGTCTGTCCACTTTGGTCATGAAACATCTTGAAAACGACTGGCTGTGCCATGGACTTTGCTTTGCAACTTCATGCTTCATGGCACAGGTGATTTTAGTGACCAAATATTAGTATTGTCACCATTACGACAATAGTTCCACTTGCACACAAGATATCTAAAAATTGAACTGGTTGCCATGAAACATGCTGAGCGCATTAATGCTGCCTGTATGATCAACCCTACTGAATTTGGTAACCCTCTGGCCTTTCCTCTAGATTCTCTCTTAGGCCAAAATGTCCACTTTCTCAAGTTATATTTCAAAATATATTGGGTTGATTGACGTGAGTCTTGCTGAACACATTGTAGTGGCAGTGGCTCAGGAGGGATAGCAGCCACTTGGGAATTGGAAGGCTCCCGGCTCCATCTCCTCCTGGTTTAGTGTCAAGTGTCCTTGAGCAAGATGCTTAACATATACTATAACTATACATATAAGTGCACCATGTACTATATTTATATTCCCTGGAGGATAAATCCTCCTTTCTTCTAGCCTTAGGCCAAAAGACACTTTAAAAAGCATGGTACTTCACTTGAAATAGTTTGCTGTACAATATTCATTCATCCATTCATATTTTAAGGATGGCAATGTGATCAGTTCAAAGTGGTACCACCCACCCGAGCCTTTGAACAGTGCTTTGAACTGATCACAAATTTAGAGTGACGTGTTGTGAGCTTTTAGATCGGCTTGTCATCGTGCGACATGATGTGCAAACCGGGAATAAATCAGTCTTTATATCCTTCCTTCCCTAATCCCTATAGTGTATGTATGTGTTCCTCTCCCTGTGCCAGCTCGTCTTTGTACGCAGTGTCAAGCTTTCAAGCCTTTTTTCTTGCCTAGTTCTATTGCATTACGTACCAATTGTCGTCAGTTAGCATTGGGCTACTGTAGCTTGCTTTAGAACTGTCAACTTAATGCGGTAGTTTTGCGAGTTTAATGTGCAGTTGGGGGTTTTCTGGTTCACTGTCCTCCCAGTGTAGGCTAGCGACAAATAGTAAAAATAGCTGATCTACAAGCTCACATTGTGCAGAAAAGACATATAAGATCTGGAATTTTCACTAATACATTTTATTGCATTAAAAATAAAGTACCTGCCCATCACCACGGAGGTTGTGGGTTCAAATCCACTGTGTTTCATACGAAATGTAGTTGAAATGCCATGTTGAGGAAAAACACAGGGGGTTCAATTAAACGGCAATTAATTTGTTTGTAACACCTGTTTGGTCCTCAACATGGCAGGTTTAAAACTGCATTTGCAACCCATTTATAGAGGGTATGCACGTGACATCATCATCATACCCGGAAGTTTTATGCGGGAACACATACTGACAAACAGAAAAGTCCTATCTGATTGCATTAAACAACATTAAAGGATGTTAAATTCACTTTGACTGTCAGTTGATTTGCCATGCACTTAATGCTTGCAAATTCCTTCTATTGGCCCGTGTTCGGGCGAGGAGGGTGATATTGGTCATTGCACATACTCCTGTGGCCTGGGGGGCGGCACCTGTCAGCGGGGAGTGTTGGGCAGGAGGACTAGGATGAAGACTCTACGTCCTCCTGGTGGAGGCTCCTCACTGGCAGGTGAGTCAGTATAGGATACAACAGTAGTTGGCATAACGATTAAATTGGGGCGAAAAAGGGCTAAAAATGAATTGGCTACTCTAAATTGTATTAAAAAGAATAATAATAATAATAAAATTTTGATTTATTTGCCTATAAGGACCACTATAAGAGTCTTCCGTGGCCAATTGGCAGCTGAGGATGGTTGCTTTAGCCAGAATACTGCCACTTGATACGAGACACATTCTCCATGCGTATATTAAACCTTGGAACTTGTCGTCTTGCTGTCCGGGTCTGCTGTTTGCTTACAGACGAATACTTAACCTTGCTGTCTGAGCCTGCTGCTTGCTTACAGAGGGATGGTGCTTTAATAACTGCACCGAGGGTCTACAAAAGCCAACAGCACAAACGATCAGCCTTGTTTACTTTCCCTGCACACTATCAGACAGACATACTGTATATATCAACATACAATATGAACAGAACTGAAGTAAGATGAACACTAAAACAATAAATTCAATAAATCAAAAAGGAATATAAATATAATTTCTGTTAAAGTATAAAATCTTTGGTCCGACATCTAACAGTCCAACACGCAATAGTCAGAGACCCTACCCAAAACCCTAACCTAACCCTAACTGCACGCGGAAGCACACTCACACTCACGCGGGTGAGTCTTAACCACCCATGTATGTTGCAGTCACGGGTGAGTGTTAACCGGCCACATGCGTCTTAACTGCAGGCCGTGTATGTCGGAGCCACAGGTGTGTGTTAACCGGCCACGTATGTCGGACTATTGGTACATGGGACTTACTTATGCCCCCCAGCCCCTTGAGATGCAGCATCTCATATTCAAGGGGGACTCATAAAACATGAATGAAGATTCATAGAAACATACAGTACACACACACAGATTATTGCGACTGTAGGTCACATTTACTACCAAAACCTGCATTTCCTGTTCATTCCATGTTGATCTGACGCCCCTATGCCAAAGTGCCAGCACGCACACGCATGCACGCTCGCACACACACACACACACACAGCTTGCTCACCCTCTTATATACATCAGTGTATTGTACGTATATGCCATTGCTGGTACTTGTCAGTTTGCCGTAATAACCAATGCGAGTTTGCCGTGCCGAACGTTGCAAAGTTCTCCTTAGCCGACTCAGCACTGTTCGTTATGTACGATACACACAGAATCGTAATTCATGTTTTGGGTTGAGCGTTTTCCCCAGCTGTCACTCAAAGTGGCTCAAAGTGACTATTGATATAAAAAAGGTTGAAAACAACTGACATAAGGGAAAAAACAGGGGCGCCACATGTACACAGACAGACACCGTGATCGATGACACCATGCACTTTGGTGAATTTGACTTGAATTCATATAAAAAAACCGAATACAAAACTCTAAAACTGCTGTTAAGGTAATGACAGGGCAATAGTGCGTCGAGCCAAAAATGTTGTCCAGCCACACAGGTGCCTTGGGATTTCGTGTAAACCTAATATAGTCAATATAGGCCTACTGTATGCATGTATTAATACCAGTAGGGGGTGCCAGAAACAGAGAGAGGGGTAGTGATGTCACTGCTGTGCCTGAGAGAGAGAGAGAGAGAGAGAGAGAGAGAGAGGAATTGCACCACTCGGTTCACACAGGTGTGATTTTTTATATAGACAAGAGATAACACAAACACCAGACTTTAATGCATAATGAACGAGTAACAGACCTAGCATGATGTTAGAATAAATACAGCAGTATAAATACAAAAGTACAGTTTTGAAACATTAACAATAAAGCAACACAGTGGAGTCGAGATGACTCATAATAGGGCGCCATTATGTGTTAAAATGTTGCTAAACTGTTGCAACGCAGCCGTGTATCAAGGATACAAATTCGTTCTGCCATCTAGAAAAACAAGGTACTGTAGGAGTCTTCCACTCTGTTAAAATAATAACTCGCTCCAGATCTCATCAGACAAATCTATGCCAATGTCATCCTCCCAGGCAGACTTGATATGGTTTGGTGACGGCACAGTGAGACAAATTTAGAGATGAGTTGTTTGGAATTAGGATGCTGTTTCAATAATGCATAAAAACAGTGCTCCTGGGGGAAATTATTAAAATGATTTTGATCAAAGTGTCTAAATCAAAGTGAGCTTGTGGGATGGAAAATGCTTCTTTCAGCTCAGTAAATGATGTAAAAGATTCTAAAGATTTTAGAAAATACCGAAAATAACAGATATAGGCCTACAAGGCAAGCTGTAGATTATCGTCTTCTTAGGGCCAACCACTGGAAACCTAGGCTAGAGGTTTAAACTAATTGAGGGTATGTGCATGTATAAAGTGAGCGGCTTGTAGATCGGCTATTTCCGGCGTGGTTAAGATGGTTAAACTTGAGATAGACACATCTCCCTATAGTTGCAGTTCTCATTGCATGTTGGGTCGCACAATGAAATTGCTTCAATGGTGAGAGTTTGTTATGACCAAATGGATGGGACAATGTATGAATGGAACATTCAGCTATGGCCGGGGAGGCAATAGCCAATAGCTGAATGGTAGAGAGCCTGCCTGCAGGGAAGAAGGTCCCAGGTTTGAGCCCTGACAGATTAATAGGGGATTCACACTGAGACGGACTGAATCCGTTTCATTGGAACCGTTTCCGAATACGGTTGCCTGGTCCCCGATGGCCATGATTCACATTGCCCGAGATTCAACAGCGCACCCGGGTACACTTGCATAACACACTTTAATCCTCCTGATGGCGGTTTGCTTGATGGCTGGCGCGCACGGACACTGACCATCAACTCTGCGACATTGTCTCAAATAAATCCAGACACACTGCATTGCATTGCCTCTTTGGCTTTTTGCCGTTATACTACTTCACTGTCAGCCTGCCTGCTATTCACTGTGTCAGTCAGTTCTGTGCTCCAGTGTATTAGTTTGGCAAACTAATACACTGTTTGCTATGGATTCTACTTCATCATTATTATTATTTTGTTTTACTTTGGAAACTGTGCCAAGCAAAGCCCAAGAGCCACGTGTAGTCCGCAGAATAAGGTCAGCGCGTACTGCGGTGCTGCGCGTATACGCAGATTCAACAGGAGACGGGCGGCGTTGAGAAATGCGCTGGTGTTACGCGTCGTGCAGCGGCTGTGTTTTTTTTTGTTGAGGCTTGGCTCGTCGACTAGAGATCATGTCACGTTCTTTAAAAAAAAACAGTCCACTTCCTTCTTTAGGTACGCATTCAATCCATTCATTCACATTGGAACGATCCGTATCTGAATACACTTCAACGGTCCAGAGACCCGCCCCCCATGCGGTCCCGGGGACGGTTGGGCGATCCGCTCCCGGGAACGGTACGCATCATTCACACTACCACAACATCTGCCAAGTGGTCCCGAGTGCGCACCCGGGACCATAGTGTGAATCCCCTATTAGTCATTATGTCTCTGAGCAAGACACTTCTAATTGTCTCCACCAGGCCGAAGGCATGTGGGGAGAGTATGTTTTGCACTCCGTCCGTCCGTTTGTGTGTCCGTCCGTCCGTGTGTCCGTGAACAGCTAATCTCGGCCACCGTTAACCCGGTCGATGCCATATTTTGCACACACACTCCCTGGATGCCAACCATGAACCTCTGCCCCAAACTTTCCAGAACGGCCTGTTATAGCGCCACCAGGAGGCCGCTTTGTGCAAAACAGCCACCGTTAACCCGGTCGATGCCATATTTTGCACACACACTCCCTGGATGCCAACCATGAACCTCTGCCCCAAACTTTCCAGAACGGCCTGTTATAGCGCCACCAGGAGGCCGCTTTGTGCAAAACAAGTTTTTGCACAGTACACCTACAGATTTTGTCCAAACATCACGCAAATTGGTACACAGTCTCTCTAGAGCCATTCAACGAAACGGGTCTTTCAGATTTATCAGACTCCATCCTGATTGGTTAAGATTGGCTTCCAAAGTTCACAGGAGTGCTCAGTTTCAAACAAAATGCTGCAAATCATGAACACATCGTGTGATTTCCGTGAAATTGTGCACCCACATTCCCACTAGGCCGAGGACGAAATGCCACATGAACAATTTCAACTCAGCCTCAAGGTGGCGCTATAACTGGCCAAAAAGTGTTTTTACCTCTAACTGCACGGATCTGTGGATAACCTGGTGGAGACCTGTGCCCAGAAGGGCACTTTTTCTAGTTATTATTGTTGTGTGTATTAACCCCAATCCAGTATACTCCAAGCAGATTCAAATTAATTAATTAAGAATTAGTGAGCTATTATTTGACATTATTAGTGCAAGTGTGACTTATACAGCAAGATGATTTATTATTGGGTGCTTGTCATTCCTCACCCCCTTGTGCCTATTTTGATTCTTATGGTTTTTAACTTGTTTAATTAGTTCCATTAAATGGACTGTTTGCTTTTGGAGCAATAAAACAAAAGACCAAGGTTAATGTGTTGATTCACCCGGTTATGTGACGTAAACCGAAAAGTGTTTGGAAGCACTCCCTGAGGAAGATATACAGTAGTATTTCGATTTGCACACTTCATTCGTTCATTCATTCATTCATTCACTCTTTGTATTGTTATCGATTAAATCATATAATGTTTGATATAATCTTTCACATGTGTATTTTTCACTATACCATTCCACAAAAACAACTGACAACTTCTCTAAATGCTATTAAACACTAGGTATTTATAATTATTTGCTGCATTTCAAAAGTGACTACCTATTGGCCAGTAGTCACTTGAGTGGCAGCGTGACGTAACGAGCCTTCCACTCTTCCTGCGTACTTCCTCCCAGTGTAAATTCTTCCACCCTCCCGTCGACACACATGGCTCCAACGAACTGCAGCGGCCAATGAGGCATCTATTCTTTTAATATCTATGGTTAAAACGGGTGCTATGACAACGTATATCATTAGGTTCCCAAGTTGCATCATTCCCAAGTAGGCCGGTGGCCGACTGTGACCGGCACGTACAGGTCTAGTTAAGATAAATTGGCCTTCTTCACTCCGTGTATGTGTACTTATTTCCATTAAATGGACTGTTTGCCTCTGGAGCAATAGAACAATTAGCAAGGTTAATGTGTTGAGTCACCCAGTTAAGGGTTTAGAAGTACATCCCAAGAAAGATAGCTTTTGGATGTACACTTGTTTGCTTGCTTTCCTTCCTTCTTGTCAAAGCCCAAACCCAAAAATAAAAAAAATAAAATACTGTAGGCCTACAAACAAAAATATGTACTCATAAAGGCTTACAACGCATCGCCACTTCTTTTCAGAACATGCTTTGTTGGTGACAATGCAGGTGAAGTTGAATCTGTAGGAGACTGGGAATTTCCTCCAAGTGGCGTTCCTTTCCCACTGAAGGGAACAAATTCCCTGATGTACTGTAGGCCTAAGCCAGAACCTGAGGTTGTGTCAGGGCTCTCACTTTTTCCTAGAGATAATGCAGGTGAAGTCGAGTCTGTCAGAGATTGGGAATTCCCTCCAAGTGGGGTTCCTTTTCCACAGAAGGGAAGAAATTCCCTGATGTACTGTAAGCCAGAATCTGAGTTTGTGTCAGCTGGACTCTCACTTTTTCCTGGAGATGATGCAGGTGAAGTCCAGTCTGTAGGAGACTGAGAATTTCCTCTAAGTGGGGTTTCTTTCCCACAGAAAGGAAAATCATCCCTGATGTCAGAACTTGTGGTCATGTTGGGGCTCTCACTTTTTTCTGGAGATGATGCAGGTGAAGTTGAGGATGTAGAAGACAGGGAAATTCCTCCAAGTGGGGTTTCTTGACCACTGAAAGGAATATCACTCCTGATGTCCTGTAAGCCAGAACTTGTAGTCGTGTTGGAGCTCTTTCTTTTTCCTGGAACTTGCTTCCCAGGGATATTCTTTCCTTTTTTACCTCCTGCCTTATGTTTCTTCCCGTATCCCTCTGGCTCCTTCACCTTGGTGTAGGTACCTCCGCACCTGCGTTGGTGGTCCTTCCACCAAGGGTCAGAGGCAGACGGTGCCCGGTTCATGGCCCTTTTCACATAGCCAAAGTAGGGCTCGTTGTACTGGCAGGGTCCATCACACCGCCACCAGTGCTTCCGGTAAACATCCATCTCATCGTGGAAGTTGTGGTAAATAGTGATTTTGGCTCCACTAGCCTGGCTGATTCTTTTCCTGTGTTTGCAGAATTCCTGTCCATGGTCCTGTCTGTCTCGATTGTTCTGGGTCACAAACAGCAGTGCGTGGATCATTTCATGGAGGAGGGTCTGCACCAGGTCACACCTGGGTCTGAGCTTCAGTAGGGGCTCACTGAGTCTGATGGAGCACAGTCCACCAGGACCTTCATAAGTACAGATACCTGCACATTGTGTCATTTTGTGGCTCCATTTCACCTCAATCCCGTTGAGTTTCCCCCAGAAGAACATGTCATTGAACGCCAGGAACATAGCTCGGATGTCAGGGTTGGGGTCCAGCATCTCCCACGTCTCGTCCACGATGGATAACGGCCTCTCTGGGTCTTCTGTGTTTGGTGGTGAGTGAGGTCCAGGGACACTGCTGTGACCAGCTCTTGACTGCACTGTGGGGTTCTTACTAAGGCTACTTTGACCGGAGTCAGTCGACGACTCTGCCTTGTGTTCAGCATCGAACTGCTCCTGAAGCTGGACGGCGAGGATATAATCTTCATCCATGTTCAACAGAACCGGAGGTGTATATGGGTGTGTTGTGTTGGAAATATGCAAAGTAGCCGTTAGCTAACTACAGTAGCTAGATTGTAGGGGTGGTTTAGTTTCAAACATTGAAAGACACCACATAACTAAATTAAACAAAACCAAACTACATAAAACACCTGAACCGACTAGCAGCACCTCTCTCCATTTGTGATCGAAACACAAACCCTGTCATTATCAGTGTTCTGATGTATCAGTATTGATGATGTAACTATTCCCAAATGTGGAGATGGCTTGTCTATAGCTCTCTTTCTCTCTTTTTCTCAAAAGGGGTACACAGTATTGTATTTTACTTGTATTATGTTTAATGATAAAACATTATGACAAACTTTATGTAAGTTTTAAATCAAATAAAGTACAATTATAAATTTACTAGCACAACAATGAATAGAGAACAGTATTTAATTATTGTTATACTGTTAGGTCGGACATCAAAACAAGACCTACTGAAATCTTATGTCACAGTTTAAAATAAATCTGCTCAGGGGGATCACTAATTGCAACTCTTTCACTACATTTTGAAGTTGTGATGTTATATTCTTCAAAATGTGGATTATAACTCATTCATCCATACAAACTATAGTTTCCTCCTGTGGTTTTCTAAACAAAAAGTTGTTGTCGGCTGAAGGGTATTAGGGGCACTTGGCTTCAGAACTCAGGGAAGGGCATACTGAAGCCAGAAAGGGTTTAGATTAGAACCACTGCTCTACTTACTGTACAGTATTACTGCAGAATATCAATGGCAACCAGTCTGTACAGTACAAAAGCATACCAGCATACCAGTAGATGCAGGATAAGGGGGCCTTCTACCATGGCTAACGCTAAAGCTGCAATCAATCCAAATCTTATTTTAACAAATACAATGATATTTCAACTGAGCTGTATGGTAGATTTAATATACAATAACATAATCTGCAGTGGTTGCATCTGATAACATTTCTCCCCATCTGATCACTCAACTGGTAACACCCTGTGTACTCACCTGATTTTAATCTGACCTAATAACGGATCCTTACCTCGCTCATATGTCGCCAGTCCCTCTTCCATCCGATAACAACTCCATCCATCGCTCACCTGCTGCCTTTCCTACTCCCCTCTTGTTAATCAGTGAGGTGTATTCCGTTACTTGTTCCTCCTCACCATTGTTGTCGTCCCACATCCTCCCTTCCCGTTCCACCTCTCCTCTGCCCACCCTCCCTCCATTGTTCCCCCACACCCCTTCTTCCTCTACTCTCATCATTCTTCCCTCTCTTCATACACTCCTCACCTCACCCCTTTATCCCCTCAAGGCCTATACCCAGCAAGCCAAATGATGTCATGATGACAGTTATGATGACGTCCTCCGATTCAGGATGTTCAGGACTAGGCCAGATCCCAGCTCATATGGCGATGATCTTTACATCATTTTCAGGGCCGTCTCCACCAGTTTAAATAATATAGTTTATTCTGGGACAGATTTGACTAGTTGACTAGTAGACCAGATTTGACTAGTATATGACTTAAGTTTATTTGTCCTCGTTAGGACTTTCTCTCATCCAGGACGTCCGTCTTAGTGGGCAGAACTTCTGTTGAAATCAGGTGATATTCTGGGCC
Source organism: Protomyctophum parallelum (assembly GCF_964188405.1). Taxonomy (NCBI): domain Eukaryota; kingdom Metazoa; phylum Chordata; class Actinopteri; order Myctophiformes; family Myctophidae; genus Protomyctophum; species Protomyctophum parallelum. The sequence continues at coordinate 8,810,723 of NC_139717.1, forward strand.
AGATATGACTTGTCTTGGTTTCAATTGATCTGGCCCCCAGACACCACCAGGTCCTGACCGTGCTTGCTGGGTACTGCTACAGTAGAACATATGCCATAAGACTTCAATAGCAATTAGCAACCATGTAAATCACAATCATACAGGTGCACAAACTGCACATCCAGCTGGTTCCACAGCCCCTCTCTTTGCAAAGCTATACAATAATGGCTAAAGAATGCTTCTGCCACACACTCCCCCAACCCCCCCCCCCCACACACACACACACACACACACACACACACACCTGGCTCTGAGTGCTCTGCCTTAGAAGACCTGAGTGTTTCTCCAGAGAAGAAGCAACTCTTGGGGGAATGTTTTTCTTCACAGTGACTGCACAGCCGTGTGTGTGTGTGTGTGTGTGTGTGTGTGTGTGTGTGTGTGTGTGTGTGTGTGTGTGTGTGTGTGTGTGTGTGTGTGTGTGTGTGTGTGTGTATTGGGGGTGTGTATGAAAGAAGGAGGCATATTGAAAGAGGAACTGGGGGGCATCTGGGGAGAGAGAGAGACAGAGGGATTTTACTTGAGATGTGCGTGTGTGGGCGGCACTGTGGCTGTGTGCATTTTTGTGGATCTCAGTGCACCTATATGCACTCTAGTGACAGTGTGGGGGCGCCCTCCTGTTCAATGCATGCACCTCATGCATAATTCTCCAGTGTCCGCGTGGACGTATATATATATATATATATGGATATATATATATATGCATATATATGGCGGTATATATATATATATATATAATAATAATAATAAAACTTTATTTGTATAGCACCTTTCATGACATGAAATGCAGCTCAAAGTGCTTTACAGAACAATGGAGAATAAAAGAAAAGCAAGGCAACGACATTAAAAAACAAGCAGTAATGCAGTACAGTGAGGACATGAAAAATAAAAAATAAAAGATCAATTAAAGGCAATGTTGTAGAAGTGGGTCTTGAGCTGGGCTCTGATTCGTGCAATATTTCTAAGGTGAAAAAAGGCAATCTTGGTGACATGATTAATGTGTGAATTAAAGTTCAATTCAGAATCAATAATAACCCCCAGGTTCTTTACTGTACTGTTAGTTTCTACAGTTAGGTTGCCAAGTCTGCTTATTATTGATTATTGATTGATATATATATATATATATATATAGCCTACCTGTGTATATATTTATTTATATTAATATTATATTAGGGTGACCATATATTCAGCTTCTCAGACAGGACCCTTAATCATATTCAGACAGTAGTTCAAGGTTCAAATACAGAAACCTTGAACCACTGCATTTTCATGTTTTCTGATTGGTTAGGTGAGCATACATGAAAAGAACGTGATAAACGTCTATGCAACCACTAGAAAAATCACACTTGTGTGAAGTGAGTGGCACCCAGATGTTTTGGAGTATGATGACATTCTCACGTTCGTAAAAATGAAAAATTACATAAATGTATTAGCTACAAAAATATATCAGCCAGATGACGTCTTATGTTGTCCTTATGTTGCCCTAAACAAACATTGCAGTCCACAGACTTGGCTGGCCTATGACATCATTTTGGAAAGCCGTGCATTGGAGGGCTATAGTGCCCCTCAAAATAACGTATTATTTAAATTATGGCGAAAACCGGGACATTTGTGGGACATATTAGTGTTTTAAAAATAGTTTGTTGGGACTCGGGACATGTAAGAAAGCTTGACATTGGGACAATCTGGTCACTTTGGTCATTTACTTGACTTTTTGCAACAAAACATTTGTCATCATCCGTTATGCTCTCTTTTGTTTCACTTCAGGTAATGAAACTAATAAACTATGAATGTGTAAACAATTATTACAACACAGTGTTTTATTTGAAGAGCTGTTCCCAAAATGCTATACAGTGTACAAACCCATCCCCACTGAATATCTTCATGAGGAATAGCCCTTACGCTGTAATGAATCAATATGAAAAACCAAAATCAAATCAATTGTATTCATTTAATATCACAGAAAGCACAAGTGCAAACTTTAACAATGTATCTATGTCTACACTTATTTAATTTCAAAGACTCCTCTCACCTAATTGCCACCCAGACAGGTCAGTGTGGTGAACAATATCAACAGAGTCTGGAGAAACCTCTGCTATTATTCTGCTGAAAAAGTTCCCCCTCTATGCCCTCCTTAGAGTCAACAATGTAATGGGATTTGGCATGGCAAATAACTCTACCTAATCACTGTGGACAGATGCTATACCTCACGCTAATGCACAACGTGTGCAAGAGTGAGAGGACAGAGATTTTTTTTTTGTGTTTCTGTGTGTGGCCGAAGAATAAATCCCACCCTTTTCACATTGGCCTGTTATAGCGCCACCAGCAGGTGGATTCTTTCACAATACATTTTTGGAACAAAATGCTACAAATTGTGAATTTGAATGTCCAATTGCCATAAGAAGAAATGGCATACCCTTTTCACATTGGCCTATTATAGCACCACCAGGAGGCCACAATAACCTACACTACTAGTATACCTGACCTGGCGGAGACCTGCGCTCCGAGAAACACTTTCTCTAGTTTATGCTCTGTCGTACGACAGTGTCGCACACCGGAAATGGCAGATATGCAGGCACTCAACACATCGCATCTGTGATGCGTTGAGTGCTTGTAGATCTGCCATTTCAGATTAGACAGTGTTAAAGGGACAAAGGGAGAGTGAGCTTGCGTGTTGTGTGTTCCTGGCATCTACGGGTCGAAGAACAAAGTGAGATAGATAGGGTAAATTTTTGTCCTAGTGACATTTTAAGACACTTTGGTTTCACAATTTCCGTGGGCTTTGTTCAAGAGTGTGCTTGTGTTTTACCACTTAACCCCTATATGTGCTTGGATCCCAGCTTTTTTCCCCTCTACGAAAAATCTACAAGCCCACAAACAATGCACGTGTGACTTAAGCTTTTAGATCTGCTATTTTTCCCAGGATGTTTGCCAAGTTCTGTTGAATTTTCACCCATTACGACATGCCCAGCATAGTGACACTAGGGCTCATGTGGTTTTAAAGCACTTTCCCCATAAAGGATCAATGTTGTTGTATTGTATCTATGGTCTTGGTACTGTGGCTCTGGCGTGGCTTGCTTGTAATGCTGGCTTAGGAATTCACGGTGGACATCAACATAAGTCTTGATTTGATATCAGATGTAGCTTGTACATTACGTACATTGTAACTTGAGAATGAGAATTACAGCATATCCTTTGACAAATTGACATGTTTTTGGCGCTATAGTCTGTTGTGATATACAACATGCTGTGTACTGATAACAGGTACTTGTACGTGAATATGCAATGTACTTATAGTATATATGTATGGTGCACTGAACTGTAACATACTTTAAGAGCTGCGTTAGGGCACGCTGAAGGCCGCGTGCTGGCAGGCAGTGATTGTGATGTCTAGTCAGTGACGTCAGTAGGACATGAAGTATCCAAGCTATATAGTATATATGATCCTGTATGTGTAATAAACCTTGTGAATGAATTAATGTGACCAAGTCTCTGTGTCATGTTAATCTCGTTCTCCCGGAGCAGGCCTGCCCGAATGTCCGTCTGTCCGAACCATGGAAATGTCAACCGGGTCGTCACACACCAGAACCAGACGAGGGTCCAATACTTAGAACAGAGTTTTATAACATAGTCTTTTATCCAACCGCTGTAATGAATTACTCTGCACGGTACAATGATAATGATCTTTGGGCTGGCAGACAGGTGGAGAGATAATAGACTTTTAAAACGATGTCGCAGCTGGCTGGCTATATTAAATAGTCCTCAACTCAGCATGTGAGTGAGACCTTGATACAACACTAATGCAGACTATAAGCGTACAGGATACATTCTCAGTGCTAGAGAACAAATCATGAATTCAGTTTCAAAAAGTCAAATCATGTGGATCTCGATATCCACAGACCCTCAGACTCCTGCAGTGCCATGCCTTGAAAGGGAAAAAAGGGGGGAAATAGATGCTATGTATGATTCTAATATCGCTATTCATCATGCATAATGTATAGGGCATAAGTGGCTAACATGCACCAATGCTTAGGATTTACAATTGATTACAATTTAGTATTTCTGGTTGTTTTGCAGCACAGTGTTGTTCCTGTAGTGTATACAGTCCATTCGTTGAATCATCAGTGGGTATTTGCAAAAGACGTCAAGCTGGAAGGGGAACTCAATGACATGCAGATGCTGGTCAATTACATCCACTTTGCATCAACATCCCTGCTTGAATGTCACACAGCAAGATAATCAATGGCATCTTCCCACACAGTATAGCCACGTGGTGCACTGGGACAGTAGAGCAAGGTAACATTCATCTACTATCATGACATCCACAACGGCATTAGAGCTATTTCTCTGAGGTGACCCCAATTTATTACCTTTATGTCCCCCAGGCGGGCAAGCATTTCATCAGATAAACAAAGTCAAGAGAGAGAAGTGAGTCATGCAGCTGCACAGATGCACTTTCACAAAACTATACTTCACTATTTTGGAATTAGGTATAACTTGGATTATGGACAGTTCACATGTTGATACTGTATCATTTGTAGTGATACAGTAGCTACCAGATATGTATGCTATGTACTGTATAGTATGTTTGAAAGTTAATCAGACTGCTGCTACTGGGATCTTGGACTAATTTTGAGATTCATTACACAGTGAATATTTAAACAGAGTACTGATACAATACAGTATGAACAACAATTCCTTTCTTACAAGCACTGTCTGCTGCAGGGGCACAAGGGATTTCCAGAGCTTCCCTCAGCTGGGGTTGCTATGGCAATCAGTTCGCCTAGGGGGATCAGATCAACAGTTATATGCGTCCCTGATTGGCCAACCCAACCCATCATGTTAATATAGGAGGTACTGAGCAGTGTGCTCAGTGATCCCAACTTACAGTAGCACCTAGTAACAGATGTAAATGACTTTTTTATGTATTTGGAACTTTTTGCAACTTTTGACAAGTGACCAATACGCTAGAATTAATGCATTTCCGATGACATGGAAACTATTACTTCTCAGTCACAACACATGGTCTGTTGTATGCCTCGCTGCAAGAGCGCATTGTTAGTGATGGCTCAGGCACAGGCACCAGCAATCACTGCTGACATACTGCAGCACCAGTAAAAGATGAATGTATTGTTTTTTTCCCCCTGTTTTCTGTTCAGAGTACAATTGTTTGGTTAGGAAGTCACATGGTCAAAAAGATGTGGAGCTTGGAATCCACATGGGAACGGCATGGCTCTCAGACTTAATGTGGCCAGAATGTGACATATCAGCCATCCATGACTTTAGTCATCTATGACATTTATTATGATGTACTAGAAGCAGGGCCCATACATACACGCCTAGAAAACCCCCAAATCTGTACATATGACACTGAAATCCTCCCCATAGACGATGATGGAGGGGCGCCGTCACGGCAACGCTCGACACGGCAAGTTGTGGCCCTTTGGGGCCGCTCGGTGGTGTCTCCTGTGGGGTAGAGCCAACTCAGCCCTGTCCAAGTTGTGGCCCTTTGGGGCCGCTCGGTGGTGTCTCCTGTGGGGTAGAGCCAACTCAGCCCTGTCCAAGTTGTGGCCCTGTGGGGCCGCTCGGTGGTGTCTCCTGTGGGGTAGAGCCAACTCAGCCCTGTCCAAGTTGTGGCCCTGTGGGGCCGCTCGGTGGTGTCTCCTGTGGGGTAGAGCCAACTCAGCCCTGTCCAAGTTGTGGCCCTGTGGGGCCGCTCGGTGGTGTCTCCTGTGGGGTAGAGCCAACTCAGCCCTGTCCAAGTTGTAACCTGATATGACTCACTCAGCCTGATGCCTCCGTCACGGTCAAAACAGTAGTCATGTAATTGGTTGCTTTTAATGGCAGACCTATACCCAGCAATAAACAACTAAGAGACTCCAGCAACAACAGACAAGAGGAAGTGGTGAGAGCGAGAAAAAGTGGGGCAAATAATCGTTTTAGTCTTGTGTTGGGGCCGCAGTGTTTGACACATGAGACAAACTGCCAGCTCCACATTTTGCTTGTATTGCTTGCATTGTGCTTTGTATGAATGTTGCTTGATTGCTTCCGTTCGCTTCCTTCACCCTTGACCATAGCTCTTAATGTCTGTCTTTATAGGGTTTAATGGCAGTGGTTTGTGTTACATTACCGACTCTTCCTCCCCTGTTATCCTCTCCTGCGCTAATTATCTTTTTTAAAGTCACCTTTAGCTCCCACCTCGATCAGCTCATCCACCATGCCATCTGGTGTTGAAGTAGAGTTCATAATAGCATATTCCACAGACTCATCCTCCTGGCAATGATCACATAAACCTATAGGGTGTTTGCCAATCAAATTCAATGTTTTATTAATACACTTTCCCAGTCTTAACCTTGTTATGATGACCTCCTCTCTCCTACTTTCCATATTGTAGCCTACTTCCTGCTGTCAACTTGATTTCTTTGAAAATGCCTTCCTTCTCCTCCATCCCAACATTAATGCCATCACATTCAGTGCCCTGTTTTGGGTTATGAGCACTGAAAGCGTTACCTTGCCATAGGAAATTAATGACAAAATAACATCAGTGCTACTTTGCTATTTTGTGGACGGTAGTGTCACTAGTGTGGCACTGGTCCGACTGCTCATTAGTCGGACCCCAAACCCTAACCATAACCGCATGTGGACGCCACAGGGTGAGTCTTAACCAGCTTAACCGGAGATTGGGCAACGGTTGGTGACTTCACAGCTTGTGACATTAGAGGAAAGGCCGTGTTCAGCAAAATCAGTAGGCCTAAGGTTCGTCAGCAAATTTGCCAGATTGATTCTGACATAATGTTATGGTCTGTTCTATTAGTCATCCAAGAGTTACAATTTTTAATCCCTATTTAAGTGGATCAGATATAAGGTAGTTCAAAATCAAAAAACATAATTGGGATCATTTTGATATCTGATCTGTGATCGTAGAATTATCTCAGCAAACATTACATACTACTAAGTATGTCATAAGAAATCAGATAATATCGTTAACACCCAAAATTCTAATTTGACACACTCGCGAAGGGATTCAAAGTTTTTAACTCTTCGGCCCATGCATGGATCATAAAGGTGCACAGCAACCCAACTGTAGATTTCGAGTTTGGGACCAAAGTTTGGGACTTGCTTGCTGTAGGCATTTTTTTCACAACTAGTGAAGCACAACAAAAACAAAAGATTTTCCAACAATGAGGGAAAGTCTGCTGTTTTCAACAACACTTAGAGCAAATAGAAGAGGGCCACTCTATGTCCCAGCAAATACTACATATGAACAATCCATTTGCTTTTAAAGAGTGACTTGTTTGAGTGGCTGAATTTGAAACAGGCCAATTCATGACCCCTTTAGGATGATTTAAACTACTCAGAGTAGGCTAAAGTCTGATGAATTGCCATGCCATCTGCAATTTGAAAGATGTTTTTAAGAAGCAACGGAGGCGCAAAGTTGATTTACGACCTGACACGGCGACCTTAAGAGACTTGCGAATGGCCTGGGCATTGTCCTCAGGTGAAAGGCAACATGGCCAGTAAAAGCCTAGTCATTCATTCAGTGAAGTGATCTACAGGAGATCAAAACATGGATTGTGCCAGCCAGACAGACAGACAGTCATGGACAAACATTTGGCACACAAACGGAGGGAAATGTTGGTGTCTAGCTGTGTCTCTCTGATGGCTCTATATATCACTGTCTAAATCACTGTCCCATGCTTCTCTCTCTCTCTCTCTCTCTCTCTCTCTCGCTCTCTCTCTTATCTCTCTCTCTCTTGGACTATTGTATCACTTGTTTAATCTCACTATCTCACTCTCTCATCTCTCTGTCTCCCATGTTGCTTACAACACTCTTTCTGTTGCCATCACTCTCTTATCTCCATCAGTTTCTCTTTATTTGTCTCCTACTCATTTTCTTACTTCTCTCTCCCCCATTCTCTCTCTCTCGTGTTCTCAGTCTCTAGTAACCACCTGTCGCCAAAGAATCTGCGTGATTGATTTATGATTTATGAGTCTTCCCACTGTGTTGCTTTTAATGGCAGACTTATACCCAGCAATAAACAACTAAGGGACTCGAAGAGGAAGTGATGAGAGAGAGAAAAAGTGGGGCAAATAGTCGTTTTCGTCTTGTGTTGAGGCCGATCTTATTTTAATGCAAATATACAGAGGTTCAGGCCTCCGTTTATTCAGGTTTATGTAAATTGTATAATTAGGCAGGGGTCTCATCTCGACAGGATCAGCTATTTCCACATTGGGATGTAATGGATGTTATCAGAGGCTGCAGGTGCCTGATAGGATGGAGAGAAAGCCGCCCAGCCTTTATCCAGAGATGAAAAACTGTTGAAAATGAAAGAAGAAATCATTTCAAAAAGTGTTTACTCCTGATCTGGTCTAAACTATTAGCAGCAGTCCTGCGAGGAGATATCAAGGCAGAGAGAGAGAGAGAGAGAGAGAGAGAGAGAGAGAGAGAGAGAGATACTCCCATGACCATAATTATGGTCATACATCCATGCACCTACCTACAGATATGTCTATCTACTCGTCCGTCCAGAACAGACACAATGTCTTTTTAAGTTACGTTTTTTGTGCTTTTTCTGCCTTTATTGATAGGTTGAAAGTAATCTGACAGGAAATGGGGGGGGGGGGGGAAGACACGCAGCAAAGGCCGTCGGGATCGGGAGTCGAGCCTAGGTGCCCAGACGGTTGAGCTAACCGTCCGGGCCTCAATGTCCACTTCTGTACACAGTAGTAATATGTGATTACATTTCTCCCTTTCCCCATAGATATTGTTTTTGTGATGTCTTTGTAGAGTTTTCTTGCTAATACACTTGTGACACAGTTTGTTCACCTCTTTAGAGATTTCCAGTAGGCGTCTCCTCTGTGATCGATAATCTCACAGCTAATTAACATACCATTCAATAAGGGGTGATCAAGGTGTGCACTACTAACCCTATATAATATGGTCCTAATTATCGGCTTGGAAATACAGCACACTTTTAATTACCCCAAGCTGATGTTACTAAACTAATCGCCATTAATTGTGTGAGTGTTATTGTTTTGTCCGCATGGAGTTGCACCACTTACTTCACACGGGTGTGCTTTTTCTACTACTCGTGCAAAACACTTTTCTATAAGCCATATCTCAAAAACTAGTGGGTCAAACTGCACAACCAGTATATCAATTTGAAGCTATGATTCTCTGCTTTCATATGAAATTAGCCCTGGTCAATTGGTCACATACTGTATACAGTCATTGACAAAACCTGTAGTATGAAATATAGGTGGGGGAAACAGTGAAAGGCTGTCTTCCTTCCTACAATAAACCACTCATAAAGCAAGAAACATCCGGTTACCCTTCGACACTGACTCATACCCAGTCAACATATAGGCTATTTGAGGCTCCTACAAACCAACCATTGCACAGACCTGGAGGCTCTGTAAACACAGAAAACACATTAGCCTAAGCAGGCCCTACCTATACTGATTACGGCAGTGTCCCAGGCAGCTCCTCCTCATAAATTGCCACACTTGCCGAACTCTGTAAAGGGGATATAAAATCCCACAAAAAAGTAATCATGTTGCCAAAATGAATTACAAAAGCAATAACACTTCACACATTTCTTTACCCAGTACTATTATTAGACTGAATAATCCCAAGCCTCCAACTCATTCCCCAAACACAGGCTTTGGGCCAAAAGGAAGACTGCAAACTTGGTCAACCCTTTTATGCCCTTCTAGTGCTACATGGATTTGCTCTGTGAGGTGCAACAGTAAGGGCTGCTTCCATCAAGGTGTATTTTTTCCCTCAGTGTGTGGGAAACAGCAATAACGTGACACATTGACAATTCACTGAGCATCAATTCTGCCCTGTGTGTTCATGTCTGCCATTTTGATCTGGTTGCCGACAATGCTGAGTGTTAAATGTTCAACTGTGGATGTTTGTATGAGAGTTCAAGAAGTGTAGTGTTTTCAGTTGTTGTCTTAGCCCCTAAAGCATTAGCAAGCGTGAAGTAAGTAAATCAGGGGCCTGTGCAGTACCCATACCCATATGTGTTATTTGCTACGTACATTTTAAAATGAGTAGGCCTACATATCCCTAATGTATGCTCCGTCAAACAACAGTGTCACATGCCAACAATAGTAGCTTATAAGCTTTAAGCTTAAAGGACTATAACATAAAATTCAACTTTTTCAATTTATTTTTTTGGGGCTCCCATGTGTGTTTTCTATTCCACAAATAACCAATTTTGAACAATCAGGCTTTCATATCATAATTATGGGTGCTTTAATGGAAATTGCTCTCAGGAACAGCTCAACTGATTTTGTCCTCATCATGATGTCATCAATGTCACCCTACTTTGTATAATTCCTCCTCTTCTTCAGTCTTCAGTTCCGAATTTGCATTTCCACTTTGTTTACAATGTCCGCCATTGTTGATTTTCCAGGCTGGCATGTAATGGAAACAAGCCTGGTTTTATCTAGCATCAGTATAATAATGACTCAAATATTAAATAATCTGCATATCAGCACCCCCGCCACCAGGACATTGTGGTATTGCAGCTAAAACTGCTTTCAAAGTCCAGAAAGAAATGACAAGGACTGGTTATACCAGAGTGGTGATTGAGGGTCAAACCATTAGAAATAAGTTTGAGGGACATAGACAATATGATATTAAATATTAAAAGCAGTATTAAAATGCATGTTATTTGCGCTTTAAGTTCACAATACTATGCAAGTTGTCAGGTTTTTATGCAGTTGGCTGTGATGGAGCCATGCGGGTTAAGTGTAAATGCATTCTTTTAGAGCCCGACATGAATACAAAGACGTGATCTTAACAGATGTTGTTTTCTGCGACAGAAGCAGAACACAGCTTGTCTATTATGTCCTCTCTAGCACTCATTAAAAAGCAACATGCTGTGAGACATGCACTGACTCCATCCCACCAAGAGAATGCAGTGACGATCCCTGACTGCTTAGGTACGGTATAGTAGTTTCGTAAGACAGTAAGCGCCACCAAATTAGAAACAGTAAGAGAAAGAAAATATCAAGCTCAAAGCATCACTTGTACAACCTGCTTGATTGTACAACCTGTCAGAATGAAAAATTCAACAAGATGAATTGTATGTCTAGAAAACAAAAACAAAATTAATTGAAATAGCACTGACCGACGCAGAAGATCAAATTAATGAGGGAGTGAGAGAAAGTGTATGCATGTGTGTGCGGGTGTTTTGCAAGCTGCAGTGATTACTTCATGTCATTCAGAAGGGTACTTCGACATACTGTAACTTTATACTTGCCACTTCCACATAGCGTAGTAGCGCTCCTTTATCCCTCCTGTAATGAAATATAGCTACAATTTCAGTTTTTAACAAGGTATAATAGATTGAAAATGATTGAGCAATAGTAATTATATTTTTTCCAAACAGAAGGAAAGTGTGACATGTCACTTCCCTGTGCTTCCCTGGGCTTTTGTCCCAGTTCAAGCATCACATGAATTGCACAGTCTTTCGGAGATGCTCTAAAGCGGCCAGTGGATCCTTCTGCTTGCATCCGAATGCTCTTCAGACTTTTAAGTCTAATGAGACAAGAAGGGAAGAGTGCACTTTTAAGAAAGGGGCGAGACAATTATCAATAATGAGAAGGAAGCATTTGCTGTGATGGGATTGTTTGCCAGTGAGAATCTGCTCAATATTGATGATGGCTTTTGTTCTTGCACAGATGACACATCTTTTGATTTGACATTTTTGTTTTGTTTTTTTCTCTCCCCCCCTTTTTATTGCTTCATGAGATACAGTCCTATCTCCGGCTATAGTCTCCGGCCGGAGACTATAGGGCTGTATTTTTGTCTTAAGTACCAGGTCGGTCTTATTACTAAACGTAAGACCTGGAGGAGTGATCAATGACATTTGGCTATTCTGAGTGGCCAAAGAGCATTGACCACGCCTCCAGGTCTTAAGTTAAGTAATAAGATCTGGTACTTAAGACACGCAAAATACAGCCCTATAGCTGTTATTACCGGCATGTTTGTGCATGTGTGCGTGCGTGCATGCGTGCGGCAGACAGACAGAGAACCTGCCGCTTTTAAGGCGACCGTGCGACCGTGACCACCCGTTTCGGATGTTATCACCTGATAATCAAGAGAATGTTCATTATCAGCACCTTAGAAATACCCCCAGTATGTGATAATCAACATAGCCTACTGGGAAATCCGGAACTGAAACTATGGGAGCGTTTGCTTTTTGTGTCAATGACGGAGGTGCGCCGTGTCTGGTGGCCTTGAGCCACGTGAGGCACCGCCGAGCGAGGCACTAGCCGAGCGAGTCGCCGTGCCGAGCGTTGCGAAGGCCACCAGACCCGACTCAGCGCCGTCCGAGTTACGTCCCGATAGGCAGAGAATAGTAAATTTTAGTAGCCCTAGTTTCCATGCCCCGACAATAGAGTTGGAAATGACACGTTCAGCAGGGGGAGTCCTTGACCAGGCTATGCATGCGTGCAGTCCGGGTGAACACAGCCAAACACCACATTGTCCAGTATGCCAGTATGGCCATATTTGAGATTTACAAATGCTAGCACTTTTGACACACTGATGGAGTATAGTACATTGTGGGTTGTATATTGAGATGGCAGGTATGTGACATTGAAAAGGACAAATCAAACATATGGGACACTTTATTAGAGCACAAAATCTCTACAGCCTCAGTACCAGTGAAATGAGGGTATTTTATAGGGATTGCATTGACAGCTCCAGTACACCGTTCTAATGGATGCGAATGAAATGTGCAGTCTGGAAAGAGATGGAGAGACAGGGAGACCCCTGTTACTACACACTATAACAATGATTAGGCTACTATGAATATAGTGATTTAACTTTTTAACAAAAACCTTTTGTTTTAAGCAAAACATATCACTTAAGGCTCATACAATAGTCTGGATTTTCGGTGGTTAGGTGACCACCGAACTACACCATGACGTCACGAGCCGCGGTGAAGAGCAAACCACCGCCACCGCTCCAGCCCTTCTCTCTGTTTTTACTCACCACCGCTCAACGTTATTTCAGCTCCGGTGGTCAGCTCACCACCGGAGCGGTGGTCACCTCACCACCGAAAATCCAGACTATGAATAGGCCTTTACACTACCTTTAAGTAGCTCTATGCACCTTGGGATTCTATAGTAAAGACTAAGTCTTCAAAATGTATTCAGTGGATTCAGTATTCTCTCTCTCAGATTTCTGGTAGTCTGTGGATCAGCACATCCTCTAGATGGCTCTAGAGCCTCGCCTTCTTACTGTACAGGTATGTGTTCACCACCTTTGTAGTTGACTGACATAATAATGGTGCTTTTACAGACAGACCTCCTCACCTCTGTGTATGTGTAGGCTATAACTTCTCTTTGACTTTGTGGAGTAGAACAGTGATCTAACTTCAAAGAGCCTCAAACCTAATGGCTCATATCCAGGCAAGCTATAAAATGCAGAGGCAGGAAGGAAATAAGGCAATAAAACGTGAGGTCGGGGGAAGAGAAAAATAATTAGAAGATACTTCAAGATAGGGAAGATGATGAAAGGGGTGTCAAAGAGTACTGAAAATACAGAGGTGTCAGAGTGGCATATAAGGACATTTTTCCTAGGAAGAAAACTGAAGAGGAGCGCTTAGTTTTGTTATTTCAGCAATCCAGGTGTGACTTTTGTTACTTCGGCAAGGCAACAGCACAGCCCGGTCGAAGGCCTTCGAGTGGCCACATGGCCCACATCGAGCAGCCTATGTTCGTCTGGGTTGGCAAGCTGTGGTAGACAGAATCGTGTAGCACGGTATGCAAAATGAGACACTTGTTTCCCGGTTCAAATCTGCTGTCGAGCCAATCAAACAAAGCTATACTGTCGGAAAATGAACCGTAACAGGAAACGGGGGGGCTATATGGTTATGTACAGAACTTATTGATTCAGTTCCTTTAATAATGATTTAAAGTAGGGATGTGCCGATGAGACATTTTGGCCGATATCGATATCCGATATAATTAATTGCTGTTATGGCCGATAACCGATATTACCGATGCCGATATGATTTTACTTTAATACCTTGTTTAATCGTCCGATTGATTAATCGAAACGATGCTGATTCATCTAAAAACAACTAGAATTGGCCGATACCGATGTGTTTTCCGATCAATCTCCCATCACTAATATAAAGTGTCACCACAAAATGTTTTTTGAATAAACGATTAAAACTCGTAAGCATGAATGTCCATAACAACCTTGAAAAGATCGTCTCTTTTTGGTTAAGATTTTTGGTGTTGAGGCAAACGAGGACAGGACCGCAAGTATAGACCCCTGGGGGGCACCATTCAATGAAGTATACAACGTTTTAAGTGGTTTAAGAATGTATCGCATGTCTATGGAAGGAGGCATAGGGACAACTTGCCGACTCGAGTTGGCAGAGAATGCATTTGTATCCCACTATAATCCCATACCCTTGGATAAAGGTGGGTTGTTCCAGTGGCAGTGGCACACATGGATTTGTTGAGAATGACAAATCCGGTTTTCAGGTCACTAACTTGAAGCAATGCACTTCTTCCTTTATTCCACTGTACAATGGATGGAGACAAATCCAATGCTGGGTATGTCTCCTTCAGTTTGCAAAGAACTCGGCATATCCTTTTTTATCGTGGGTGTTAGCTGTCACATTTATATAAAACCAAGACTGAAATTAGCTCTGTGTGAGTGCAACATGAATGTATGGTGCTCTGTCATTAGTATTTCCATGATAGATGTTGCTTTTCCTCAATTGCTCACTAAAAGAACAAATTATTGTCACTCCTAAGTGCAATTATTTGTATTTCAAAAACCAAATTATCACAGCTGAGACTTTCGGCCTCATTCAGTGTCTAGGTTTCAGATTTCTATCTGTATAGTTCAGGTCTAGTTATCTGCATCATGATCTGTCTGATCTGTCTGATCATGAATAAACAGACACATGCCTGGCTGAGTCTGTTTATTTATGAGGGTTCCCGTCTTTGTTTACCTGTGTCACCTGCATAATGAAGAATTACTTATATCAGTCTAGCCAATGCTTATCATTATTTGTCTTTTCTGCAGCTGTTGTGTCCCATTATATTTAAATGTAATATTAATGTTTTTTTGATCTATGAAAAAGTAATTCATCTTAATTTATTTGTTTGCATATGTTTATTTTTTAAATCTATTAGACAATTGTGCACTTTTTCCAACAGAAACTTGGTATTTAATGGTCTAGCACAGTGGTTCTCAAAGGGGGGTCCTGGGAGCCCCAGGAATAGGCTACTTGAGGGGGTTCCAGCCGGTCACCACCAAAATTAGTTAATATTATATTCAAAATCAGTTTTACCACTTTAACCCCACATCAGCTATTTGAAAGATGTGTTGCATCAATCTTGTATGGGGGTCTCTGGCACAATATTTTCAGATGGGGGTTTGCGTCCAAACACATTAATGTGCCCCTAATCCTTGACCACTGGTCTGGCTGAGCAGCTTATTTTGCCCATATTGTACCAATAATGTAATTATTTATATTTGCACAGCATGCACTCTAGTTATTTGCACAGTATATTTGCACACAAAGGAAAAGCAGTCATGATGTTAATTGGTTTATTGGAAGTTTGTAAGCACACACACACACACACACACACACACACACACACACACACACACACACACACACACACACACACACACACACACACACACACACACACACACACACACACACACACACACACACACACATGCGTGACTTTAACTTGAAGCGTACTTGAAGCCGCACACTAGCATCATTACCATCCACGGTGATCCACCAGAAAGAGACGCCTGTTCTAGGTGTTTTTTTGACACCTCATGATGCTACTGTTTGGTCATATACCCTCAGTCTTAGTTCAGTGATTGGACATGGTGGAGCTGCACACTAACATGTCACCTTTTTGCTGCTTTTGCCATGTCATTTTTCCATGCCCGTAACCTTTGGGAATGAATCACGGTTTGGTTGCATTTTGCTCTGACTCAGCTGTGCTGATTTCCAGCCGGGCCAGCCTCGATCAGCATTGGACCCTGATCTGGCACCTCTAATTAAAACACATCCATGCAGTCTTGGGTTTTAACCACGCAGCTCCTGCCTCACTGTCCTGCATTTGGTTCCTCTCCACACCATGGCAACACTGAAGCCCAAATATGCCTCCTCACCTATAATGAGGGCTGCACAGTGCACACATTAATGTTTTGTACATCCACTGAGGTATCAGAGAGCATAGCCATTTCTTCATTCCATGGTCTCCTGCTAGGACGTTTCGGCCACTAACAGCGCCTGTGGTGTCTGACCTGATTCCTGTGATGTGTCACTAATCCACACGGAGATGGCATAGCATTCCCCAAGCTTTGACAGGACGTAATACAAAGCATGCCGTTGCCTAGCAACCGGCTCATGGGACCTGCAAAGTACCAAGCTGCTTCGCAAGCCTGTCACTGTTTTCTTCCTCCTTATTTTTTATTATTATTTTCTTTATTTTACACAGAAGATACAGAATACAGGAAATATATACTGTATGCCCAAATGAGAGTTAAATATTTAATTCATCAGTGTGCTCTCGCAATAATATAAAGGACGTATACAAAATCATATTGATATATGCCATAGTGAGAACAGAGCCACATGAGATTTACTTTTAATAGTTTGTTCAGGAAATGTCATTTGGATATCCACTCACAGAAACAAATATAGAAATACAGCCAAGAATGATGTGCTAATCATCTTTTAATCTTCCACTGCCTTGATACACACTGATATACAGTCTAACATTTTGCTTTGTGATATTAAAACTAAATTGTATTGCATTGTACAAAGGCTTCAGGATTTAACACATTGTGATGATAATAACGGTGATTTGTTTTGCCACTGTTTTTGGATGAATACATATTTATTGGAAAAATATGTCCAGCATCCACAATCTTTTTTCCCCCCAGTTTAGTTAAAGGGTAATTGAGTTTATTCAACACAGCAAAATACCAACCAGCTGCTAGTGTTGAATTACATTCTTGTAATTGTAAGTGAGGTAATTGTTGTTTATGTCTGTAGCAGCGTATTGTAGCACCATCTAGTGTTGTAAAACACATTGTTGTAAAACAAAAGCATTTCATGAGCTAATAAAAGCTTCAATATTATTTTGTAATGTAAGGGTAATGTAAGGGTCTTAACCTCAATTAGTAGTAGTAAGGCTTGGAAGGACTAAACCAAAATGATAAATGTGAACTTGAGGGGTCCATTTATTTTAGGCTACTGCTTCCAGAAACGACACAGAACTGACGACTGAATTGCTAGAGTTGTGAGCTGCTTGTGGTCATACCTGAATAATCGATCAACAATCAATGGAAGTGATGTGAAGACACATGTTGTAGTAACATGTCGATTTGCTCAGACACATATGACTTAAATTCTCCATTCATTGTCAATGGGAATTTCATCTTTATAGGATGAAAATAGCCGATCTGCTCGTCTACATGACGTAAATTCTCCCATTCAATGTCAATTGCATTTAATGTTTGTGTTAGGACACAAATCTACACTATAGCTGTATATAGGGAAATACTCAAGTAGGTCAAAGTGCCTCAAAACTTCACTCAAGTAGGCTACAGTATAGGCTACTTGAGTAAAGAGAAGTATTTAGATGCTTTCCACCACTGCTGAGGTGGAACAATGAGAATAGTCACTCCATTTTGCCACTTATGGCAAATGAGATTTGAGATTTGCTATGTGGCCAAACTACGGATGAGTCTCTGTTGATTAGCCAGGGTCCTCCTCAGCTGTCTCTTTCAGTCAGCGAAGCATGAAGACTGCGATTGCCAATGTGCCTGTCAGCCATGTTGCCAAGTCTGCTTAATATAAGCGACTTTGGGCTTGTTTTACTGTAGTCGCTTGACGCTTGTACTGTAAATATTGACAGTATGAGGCCAATGACCCCATACAAGATATATGTATTGAAAAGGTATATTAACAATTTGTCCTTCCTTGTCTTTTGAGGGGCGCTGGGCATAGGGGGGCTAGCGCAATGATTTGATTGGCTGAGCACCCCATATCAATGATTTGATTGGCTGAGCAAAGTGAGGACGCAAATTGTGATTGGCCAGAATGAGATGAGATGATGTACTGTATGATGATGTATGATGATAAAAGTGCCTCTCACTTCACACAGGTGTGATTTTTGAGGGTTGATAGTCCCTCCTATGTCACAAAAACACAAACGCAAACATTGAAGACAAAGGTGAGGCCGCAAATTCTGTTTGGCCGGAATGAGATGATGTATGATGATAAGATCGCCCCTCACTTCACACGGGTGTGATTTTTGTATATACAAGCGCACAACGCGTCGTAAAGCATCGTGTTGTGAGCTTGTAGATCGGCTACTTTCAAATAGCCGTTTGTGTGTGTGCTCATGTGGCCTATAGTTAATTGCTCCTTTTTACTTTTGGGCTTGTTTTCGTAGACCTGACCGCTTGTTTCCCTTACAAAATCTGGCAACACTGCCTGACAGTTTGTGATTACATATGCACTCACTCACTGAAGGAGCTTTACATGTGTTTAGTGCTGCTGTAAATCCCCTCGTTTACAGAGAATTGGGTCTGTGTGAATCTTATGGTGAAGTGGAGATATTTTACAAAACTTGCATTTTCTACCATTGCTTAGCGATACAATACGATACGATATGACGAGAGCTGACCACTAGTTGCAGTTAACTAGAAATGCACTCTGTCGAGGTGCCAACTTGCACCTTGCACACAAGTAGGCCATACATGGCCTACTTGTGCGCAAGCAGAGCGTGCAAGTACTGCTTCTAACTAATGTATATTACAACTGCTGTTCTAAATCCTTTAGACCCATTATTGACCTTTATGTCAGACCACCATTCTTACCCAGACATACATACATGGTGGGTCTTTCATTACCTTCATGGTGCTCAGTGACATCATAGAAGGTAGGTTTGTTTCCCTGCCCAGTGTTAAGGGGCACTAGCCCCTTCTATAAACAGCTTTTGTCCCCACACACCTCAAGATTTGCCATTGACAATGAAAGGGGAATTCCGGTCAAATGTCCGCTAAATCTTGTCCCTGCCAGTCTCAATATTTGCCCTTGACAATGAACAGAGAAATGGCGTCAGAATTCCGCCAAATATGACATAAATTAAACATCAAAACATTAAACACCATTGACATTGAAGTCGAGCAAATTATTAAACATTAAACGAGCAAATCAGCCAACCAATCACAGGCAACAAGCATTCTGATTGGCCAGTATGAGATGATGTATGATGATAAGAAATGATAATTCTGCAAAAAATAACGTCACGTATATGTAAACGAACAAATCAGCTAACCAATCACATGTTGGTTGGAGCGCTTGGCCAATAAGGGACCACCTTATGTAGCAATGTCAAATGTCCGCTAACATAAATTGATGTACGATGACAAGAGTGCCCCTCATTTCGGGTGTGATTTTTTTTCTACAGGCAGGTGTTCGGATACATGCCTATGATGTGTTTTTGGAGACACCTTCCCCTGTCCGTGGAGATACAAACAGCTTCCAACCAACTTGTACAAAAAGCGCAATCATAATACAAATTCATATACACTTGAAGGAACTTGGTTGACATCAAAGAAGCGCTCCTCCTGGTGTTTGTCTGGTGATGGCCTATACATGATCTCTCTAATACCCAGGCTACATGCCAAATCATTGCTGAAAATAAAGGACAAATGAAGGTCCTAGGATTAAAATACACTATTAGTCTATTATAGAGACATTTAAATGTAATTTATTGTATATAATTAATTGTTGTGTTTATAAATGTTGCAGCTGCGTGAAACACGAGTTGTTCATTCTATAAATAGATAGATATTGTGACAAGTCAAGGGCCCTAACTATCAAACCTTGTAGGAGAGACATAATAGCCGTCTCTCCTTTTAAAGGTATATTCAGTGATTTCACTTAATTCAAATATCACTTATTTTTTTGTTTTGTTGTGATAATCCTCTCTACTATAGAGTGTGCTGACCATATAAGGAGTTCCTCCCTGTCCCCTGTTAACCCCTGGGGGTCAAAAAACCTTAGGTTTCGTTTTTGGCTCTCTATCCTGATTGGATGAAAGGCTTAGGTCCCAGCCAAAAACGAAACCTAAGGTTTTTTGAGTGAAATCACTAAATATAAAGGTGGACTTCCTTGAGAAGAGAGGCTCCATAATGCCCTTAGATAAATAGTTAAACACACAAAATGCCTATTATTATGCACATTGTGTCTTAACCTGTCTTCTCATCAAAGAGTGATTTCTGCTAAATTTTCACGTTTTAGTTGTTCATTACAATTTTTATTCATACATTTTAATTGTAACAACTCGTCAAATAGCCTACGCCCACTTGGTCAAGTGTGACAAGTTGTGGTGAGAATACAACACACTGAGTACCAGACAGTAAGACGCCTGAGGGCGAGAAGCGACCTCGTCCTGAAGGGCGAGGGCGAGTTCCCGTGCACACATCCGCCTAGGTGACAGCAGACTATGGGTGGGTGCGCCCATAGTCGCCCCCGCTTTTGCATGGGGGGGTCAGATCAACACATGGAATGAATTCTGTACTGGCCACATATGGAGTGTGTCTTGAGTGTACAGGGTTTGATGAGGTCGGATCAACATATGGAATGTCATAACAGGTCAGCTCCATATATGGAGATCTAAGGGTGACAGCGGGGGCAGTGTCTTGAGTGTACAGGGTTTGATCAAAGATGGTCTATTTATGAAGATGGGCCAACTTCATTGGAGCCACTATAGGCGAAATGGTACACAAAGCCTACTGGTCTCCTAAATATAGTAGGCGTGGTTTGCTGACCATAAAGTTGCGTATGTTCTGAGAGGCGTGGCTACCGTTACAGTCTATGAATGGGAGCCACCCCCCGTTCAGTCAAAATAAAAACCAACGAAGAGTAAGGGGGAAAGTCCCGCCTCGTTGTCTGGGCCAGCCAATGGCCAGCTGGGCCCAAACGGAGCCAGCCAATGGCCAGCTGGGCCCAAACGGATCTAAAAATATGGCGACTTACGTACAGTGCAAGGAATTACAGGCTTCATTTTACGTCCATGTTAGACCCGGGGAACGCTTTGTCCATATTTTTACAGTCTTATGTTCCGGACTCATCTCAAATCTCGCGAAAGTTTGTTGCTGGGATAAAGAAAGGTCGATAACAAAGTAGATTTTCTCCTGATTTGTCTCGCTAAAAGAAGCCATTTTACTATGAATATCTTGTAAATATTGTGTGCCTTGTGATGATTGGGTCCAGTATTTAGTTCAGTGACCATGGAGTTAAGGAATGGTTCAGAAGCTGTGTTCACTTTCATTCTCCCATTGGAAATGAATAGACTCCAACATTCTTCCCATCTCCAATAATGTTACCATGTGCACCCACCTCACGCAGCAAAGTTGGCCCCTCTTGTTAATTTTCCTCTTGGGTTTGATGAGGGCCCAGCTAGGGTCGGGCCTTATGATGTCACTTGATGTCACGAGCCCTGGGCACCATGGGCTTTCCCATGTATGGGGATTTTGAGTGATACACTGACGGACAGGAAATGCACGATTAGTTAACTGCGAACTTTGGTTGCAATAATATAGCCATTCTAGAGCTAGGCTTGATGACTGACTTTGTGGGAACAATGATGGGTGTACCTGTATGTACAGTATGTTAGATATTGACTTTCCATTTTTGTATGTATTCCATGAGTGTGAATGGGTGTCCTCTATGAGGATGGTATCTGGAGTAATGAAAACCCACAGCTCTGGTCAACATTGCCCTCTACTGGCCGGTCATGTGAAGTGCAAGCTGATTGAGCTCTTCCAGTTACTTTGTTCTCAAACACATATCCAGGCTTATATGAACAAATATACAATTCAGATACACCTCAATATCGATCTATATATATTTTTGTTTTGTTTCATCAAACAATTTGCATGGCAATAAGTATGGGCAAATGGGCCTAATATGAATACAATTATTTAGAGAGTGCACTTTTCTCATTCTAGTGATTGACTCAGTCCACTGCTGGCGTGGTAGGTCCTCTCCTTCAACACCATCACCCGGGTCAAGGATGTAGTGGTGCATACGGATTACGGGAGGGCCCAGCAGACTCCCACTCCTGCTTACAAAATGCCGCCAGCCATGCACTGGTGGATGAGTCCTCCGGGATGGAAGTGGAACGTAACATCTCTTGTGCCGCCTTGTTGTAAGGGTGGCAGGACTTGAGTCTGTTTCCACTGTAGTGTTGTGTAGGATCAAGGATGTGCCAGTCGTGTATTTTGGCTTTCCTTGCTAGCTTGATGGTAGCAGCCTCTTGTCGGAGGCCGGCCGGGGCAATTCCTGCAAGAACTGGCAGGTAGGAAACAGGAGTGGGCTTCAGGCAGCCAGTTATGGTTCGGAGAGAGTTGTTACTGTGTCCACCTTTTGGACATGTGGGCTCCTACACCAGACTGGGGCACAGAGTATTCAGCTGCAGAGAAGACCAGGGCTTGGGTGGAAATCCGCAATGTGTTGGCGGAAGCTCCCCAGGTCGTACCAGCGAGGCGACGGATAAGTGAGACCCTTGATGTGACCTTTGCCCTCACGTCTTCAAGGTGTTGATTGAATGACAGAGTTCTGTCCAAGCGCACACCGAGGTATTTTGGGGCTTGTTGGAAGGTAGGAAGCCAAGATGTCCATGTCCTGGTCTCTGGAAGGTCGTTGATGTATGTCTGTTTTAAATAGACACTAGTGCTTTCTAAGGTGTGATTTGGGGCCCTACAGATGAATACAAAGTCAATATCAATATTGTAATACTGTCCAATACTTAGAGGGAGGGGGTGAAATTATGACAGGCAGTTGTTGTTAAAAAAAATATGACTCCCCAGTCAAAAAACATTTTGTGTTTGAAGTAGACACTCATGCTTTCTATAAGGTGTGATTTGGGGCGCTAAGGATGAATACAAAATTAATATCAACATCCTAATACTATCCAATAATTAGATAGGGAGGGGGGGTGAAATTATGACAGGCAGTTTCTGCTGCCAAAATATGAAAAAAGATGTCTGTCTGTCTGTCTGTCTGTCTGTCTGTCTGTCTGTCTGTCTGTCGACAGATTATGCAGATATATTTAAATTGGTTATCTGGCGCCACCTGCTGGCGGAACTGAAGAAACAAAAACAAAACAAAAAACATGCATGCGCGTTCAAGTGGATTCTGACGAGAGTCAGAAGAGATACAACACTGGCTTCTTCGGGGAAGAGAAAAGCGGGGAAGAGAAAAGAAAGGAGGGATATGCATTTATGGTAAATGGTAATGCAATGAACACACACACACACACACACACACACACACACACACACACACACACACACACACACACACACACACACACACACACGTACAGACAGTCTGACACTCACACACACACACATAAATAATTTAGACTGTACTATATAGTGCTATCACTGCTATGATTTGTTTTTGTTTGTTTTCCATCCTCTTTTTTTTAGAAGGGATTAGGGGAACGTCTGGCTTTGAGATTAGGCATACTCATATTGCAGCCAAGTCGACTTTATGTTTGTTTAGAGCACTTTTCAAACAGAGTGGCAGCCACTGCCAGTCTATATATGAACTTTTAATGTTTGTTTAGCACTTTTCAAGCGGTGGCAACCCACTGCATGCCAAAAGTAGCCTTGGTCCAGTGCTTGACTCCAGAGAGACTCGCTGTAAGCACTGGACCAGGGCTAGCCAAATATGGACTTTTTATTAGAGCATTTTTAACAGTTGCAGCCAAGTCTATGGACTTGATAGTAGGCTGGGGTTCATGCCTGGTCATTAAAATCCCTTTTATTCGAACGGATATCCTGTGACCACTCCAACACACGACACAATGCATGTTTATATTGTTTATTATGTCCATGCACTAACATGTCGTCTGTCGCCTATGGCCTATATGCCTATGCCTATCTAATCCAGAAATTGACAATGATCGCATAGCCGTCGACCACATCTGAATGGACCCGAATGGACCCACCACGTGACCACAGTCAATGTTCTGTCCAATGTTTTTGCAGCAGACATTTAATTTCACAGGATAGACCCCATGCAATAGTAAGATAATATTCAGAGGCCAGTCCGTGTTATTATATTGTGTTGTCTTTGTATTGATCGAGTTGTGCTTTCATGTGAAATGTACCCATTCTGCAATCAGTCAGCCATGTTTATTTTTGAACGGAACTCTTCCCCCAGGTGGCAGTCTTGTATCATATCACAACAGGGCATGCATGCACATCCCCAGAGGTCCCCAGCATAATGAGGAACAGTTTAAACACTTGTTTTTGCCCTGTTTTATGTTATGGCTATTTGAAACAAACTTGGAACATGAGATATGCTATTTTTATCTGTTATTTTAGGAAAATATTGACACATTTTGAAAGATGTTCTCTTATGGAGTCACCTGGCACAAAACATTTTCAAACGGGGGTCCACGGCTAAGAAATACACATCAATTTGGGATCCACAACGTGAACATGCTTGAGAACTGCTGCCCTAACCTGTGTGTGGGGAATCCGTCTTCTTGCCCCTTCCCCTCTGTGATAAGCTGGAGAGCATGAGCGGCACGCTCAGTTCAGCCTCAGACTATCTCTCCTCTTCACACCATGAAGCCACTTGGCCAGTCCTTCTGATGCCAGCAACCATCAGGCTCCACAAACAAACTTGAGCTCAGATTTGACTGCCAATGTTGGCTATTGACTAGTAGTCAGGCAGCCGAGGTGGACGGCTTTTAGTAGCATGTGACATGTAAAACTAGGGGATTTTCCTTATTCTGAATCCATTCCAAGCATTAGTTTTGCACAAAATACACTCCTGGGGCTAAAAACAGCCATAGCCACTTGCCCAAATGTGCAAAACTAATGCTTTGAATGGATTCAGAATCATGAAAACCCCTAGTTTGACATGTCACATGCTACTTAAATCATAAGGAATGTTTGACATTTTTGACAATTTTGCCTGCCATAGGATGTTAATGGTAGGGTCACAAGAAACCCCTATAACTGCCCAATACTGACAGCCGGTCAGCAAGTGGATTCACAAATGTATGTATATAGGCAATATTTTAGGCCAATAAAAAATACTATATACAAAATTTCCCACTTTAAACAAAAGAAGCCTGTCTGCTGCCGGACTATAGTTGCTCTTGTACATGGCCAGTTGACAATGCACAGTCAATGCTCACTTTATTGCACTACTCATTGCTGTTATATTCACTTTACAATTATGGTTCATACTGCTACTATCTATCTATCTATCTATCTATCTATCTATCTATCTATCTATCTATCTATCTATCTATCTATCTATCTATCTATCTATCTATCTATCTATCTATCTATCTATCTATCTATCTATACCCATTCATGATGCTGTTAACTTGCTAGGTTCTACATCTTTCATATATTAACATACCGGTACTTATTAAATATAACTGTATAATATTAATTTAGAGACCCATTGCAGATATGTATCTTATCTTATTTTATTCTGGCAGACAGCCAAGGAAGACCTAAGCGAGATGGGTGTCAGCTGGCATGAGCAAGAAGGGTCGCCAGGGACTGGAGCAAATGGAGGGAAATCGTCGTCCAGTGTTCCAATAGGAACGGGAGGAACTAAGTTTAAGTGTGGTAAGTAAGTGTGCCTTCACTGTATTTCAACCTCATGTTACCCTTGTTGTCAAGGTGTTAATCATTCCAATTCCACACACATCTCAGTCATCAGTGCCTGATTATAGGCATTGGTGACCAACTACCTAAAATGCCTGTGTGATTACAAAGCCAAAGCCTGCGTCTCAGAATAAATCAGCAGTCTAGTAATTCATCAAGGTTTAAAACATGGGTTGTGTTTTGTGACAGCATCACTGTCCATGGTGCTGTAGGGCACCGTGCACTAAAAACAGTACCTACAGAGAGGAAATGAAAGCCCTGATTCCACAAGACAATATGCTGTCAAACATCATAAAGCTTATTTCCACTGTGGTTCTGGAAGTGTTCAGAATCAGAGAATGACAGCTCTTCAGCAGGTGTCCATATGAACAATAATAATTTTAATGCAGTGGTATCTTTTGACAGACCAACAAATATGCTCTCCTAACATAACAAAAATGTTTTAACAGGTATGTCAGTATACCACTACTACTCAGGAAAAAAATATTTTAAAGAAAAACTTGAAATGAATAACTTCTTCTCCCTTGTATGGGAATAATACGG
Organism: Protomyctophum parallelum; assembly: GCF_964188405.1. Lineage (NCBI taxonomy): Eukaryota > Metazoa > Chordata > Actinopteri > Myctophiformes > Myctophidae > Protomyctophum > Protomyctophum parallelum. Next base: position 8,837,046 of record NC_139717.1, read on the forward strand.
CGTGTTCCCCTGATTATGTCTCTGCCCAGGAGGGGAACTTCATGTAGTTGTAGGATTTCTTTCAGAAGCTAGGACTTCACTTGTAGATGTTGCACATCACTTTGAAGATGGATTGGAGCTGTAACTAAGGCTTAAGAGGCTAGAGAGTCCTCAAACTAAAGCCTAAAAGCATGATTGTGGTGGTGAATAATTTTGTACCTTGAACTGGTGATGCTGTGAGGTGTGTAGTCTTTTGGCCAAGAAACGGGATTACCTTCAAAGCAAACATTTCCCACACCGAATCCATAGTCCCACAGTTGGCATGGAAGTCACTGCTTAGATATGGCATTCTACGTCTCTGAGAGGTAACACAGATTTGTGAAAGTGTCACTGAGTGTCTTTTTCTTTTGCTTCAGAAGGCTGGCCTGGGTTCTCTGTGAGGTTCCCATGAGCAGTGTGGACATGCGTGTTGTAGTGCATAATCAACTTCAGCCTCAGATATTTCCTTCACTTGTTTGCTTGTTTGAGACATCTACGTGTCAAGTCGCTGAAGGTCAGACATGTACTAAAGGACATTGGATGCATAGTTAGTAGAGCTGGCAGATGGGATTGGGGCCTGACTGGCGATTTCTTCATTTTCAGCTGAGACAGGAAAATCTGTCCAGCAGTGTCAGCTACTTAAAGGAATTGATTAAGATGTTGATGGTTCTTCGGATGTAGTTATGTTGAGCCATAGCACTTAACATACAACATTATTCATTTAAATGATGATCATAGTTTTGGTTGGTAATGGCAATGTTCTGCCTTTATTGTCATATCACACAAGGGGTTGAAATTACTTTTTGTACAATCTGCCAACATTAAATACTCAAAGAAATAGAATAGGGGGAGAATATAGAAGGAAAAACTAAACAAAACAAAAATAATAGCAAATGGCAACGGATACATAGCGTATCACTATGGAAGGCAGAAATGCTTCTTATGCAGGTGAAACATATCCAGAACAGCAGCAGGTATATCCAATCACAGTAGGGCCTATCAGGTACATCGTTGAAGCGACATGGTTCATTTTGCACCCATAACCCCCTTCAGTTGGCATTCGACCAGACCACCCATGACGGCATTCGAGGCCTTGCATGTGGCTTGTGTTCTGACTTATATTTACTCAGGCTGGGCCCTGGAAAGTGAGAAAGCCTATCTATTTTGGGGAAATCAAAGAACATGATCTCATTCTCATCACCATTGTGCTTTTGCTTGTGTGTCCCAAAGGAGATGTTATAATAGGCAAACATTTGGGAAAAATCACAGATCTACATGCTCACAACTCTTCACATCAGCTATTCCGGCAGAGATGTGGTGCTCAGGGAAAGGGGAGGGGACTAGGTATAGCTATATCCCAGTCAATTGTAGTTTAAGACAAGCGGTTAATATACCTGAGCTTCTACACATTAGTATTAGTGATCACAAAATAAGAAATAATATAATATTTCTCTCTCTCTTACAAGCAATGACTTCAGTGAGTGTGTGTGTGTGTGTGTGTGTGTGTGTGTGTGTGTGTGTGTGTGTGTGTGTGTGTGTGTGTGTGTGTGTGTGTGTGTGTGTGTGTGTGTGTGTGTGTGTGTGTGCGCGCGCATATCAAATTAATGAAAACAATGAATTGAAAGAAAACAACACATGAGAAATATATTCATAGAAATGTGTTGAAGGAATGGTAATGGAAACATGGCAAATGTTGGAACACAGATCTGTATCTACTATGATTTATTTCCAGATTATTATTGTGTATAATCTAACCCAGGGGTGCCCAGAAGGTAGATTGCGATCTACCACTAGATCACAAAGGCTTTGCAGGTAGACCACATAACATGGCCCAAAATATATATCATTAAAAAAAACTACTTGAATTAAGGTGACTGATTGAACACAAATGCAATACAAATACAAAGTCATATACAAATAACTACGAATTCCATTTTCCTCTCTCTATTTCCCATTCCAAGTGTGTTTGTCTTATAGTATGTAACGCCAGTGCTGCTGTTTTCAGCAATGGGATAATACTTTTTTGGGTGAGTAGATCTTGTTGAGCTGGTCATTGTGAAAGTAGCTCTCAAATCCAAAAAGTGTGGGCAACCCTGACTAACCCATCATCCTGCATTACACTTTGTATTTACCAGAACTACTTGTACATGTTACAATTTGAGTGATTGTTGATGTGCTGGAGCAGTTGGTCACAGTAGAAACGGCTGCGATGTTTGTCCACCATCACTAGCACTTCCCTCTTCAGCAGAGCCGGGCAGACCAAACTGCCTTTCTTCAGAACCTCTAGCACTTGTTCCTGCACTGCGGTGTGTGGGTCATCCAGATGTAGGAGGAGTTGCTGGAAAAGAAACTCCAGGTGCTGGGGGTTGTACTCTTTAGTCAGGCTGGACAGCCACACGTCTAGGGTCCGCAGCGCCATGGCACGCACCTCCTCATTGCTGTCATCCAGACGCTTAAGCACCTCTGGGTAGATCTTATTGAGTGTATCCGGATGCAGACCAGGCCCTATTAGTCTTAGCATGGTGTAGAGGGAGCGACAAGCAAACAGTCTTGCCATGTGAGAGTCCTCATCCAGGGCAGACAACATCTGGGGAGTCAGCTTCTCTTCCACACACAATAACTGCGTGGGCGTGATGGCCCCTCCATGCAGTAGGGCTAGCAAACAGCAGAGAGCAGCAGTGCGGATGGCTCCTAGCGTGCGGCCTCCACGCCACACCAGGTTAGGGAGAAGCGTCTCGTGCAGAAATGTCTCTGCCTCAGCACTGAAACACTTATGTGAGTCCAGTGTGTTGGCTGCATCCAGCAACAGTTTGGCCAACATGGTGAAGATCACCAGTCTCATCTCTGGGTCTCTGTCTGGATGCAGACAGCTCTGGAGCAGTGGCATCAGCTGGGGGACAAACTCGCCTATCACTGGTCCTGACTGCGTGGCTATGACCTGCAGCTGTAGCCTCTGAGGGGAGTAACTGGACCAGTTGCTGACGGTGGCAGCAAGCCAGGCCAGCAGTCGGTCCATGTGACACTTGTACAGCTCTGGCACAGATGCCAGGTTCTGCACCTTACACAGACACTGAACACTCTCTAAGGCCTTATCACTAAGCAGTGGCTCAGTCGACAGGCTCTGTACTGTGACCAGTACCTGTAGCAGCTGTAGACTGACTGGGCCACAGTCTGGCCCACATTGATACAGCAACACATCCACACAGGACAACAACTGCTTCAAATGCTCCACCCGTTGATACACCTGGCAGACATTGGGTTGGGACAGTGTGTCAGCAATCTGTTGAAGGTGAGGTCTGAGGAGGGGTCCAGAACAGCCCCCCAGCACTGCAGACAGCACCGCCAGAGCGGCCCAAGTGCAGGAGAACGAATTGTTCTCCACCTGCTCCAGCAGTAGCTTAAGGAAGGCCTCGGGAGGTATGAAGGTGCCCAGCAGCTTAGCAGCTTCCAGGCAGTTGGTGGCCACCTCTCTCTCTGTGTGGGAGCAGGCCTGGTACAGGGTGGCAAGGAGGCGCTGGAGGTGCTCGGTGCATCGGTCCTCAGCATGGAGCAGCACCACGGACAGCAGCTGGGAGGCCTTGATTTGCGGGCCTACCAGCCAGTCGGTCATGTCGCGGGTGATCCCTGCCACCATCCAGCTCATGTTCCTGACTACCAGCTCCCTGCAGCCCAACCCTGGACGCTCCACACCTGCAGGGTAGAGGGGAGGAGGGGAGAGGAGGAAGTCCATCTTGTCCTTAATATTGTCTTCGTTCTCCTTCTCCCACTGAGCACCTGTCTGTCTCCAAAGGTCAGCTGCCAGCAGTCTTATCTCTGGGATCTCATCGCTGAGACCGCACAGCAGGAGGGGGAGGAGTTTGTTGAAGTATGAGTATCTGTCGCCCATGTGCAGCAACCAATCACCAACCACTACGGTCACTGCTTTTCTCACTTGTGGTGAGTCATCAAGTAGTCTCTCTGCCAGGCAAGGCAGCACATCATCCAGGCTCTTTGCAGGGCCATACTGAATCACAGTCCCGGTGGCTTCAATGACAGACACCCGCACTGTAAAGCGTTGATGATTAATCGTTTGCATAAGGGGCTTAACTAGACTGTCGGCCTGTGTGTGGAAATTCTCCGGTACGCACTTTGCTAAGTTAACAGTGCATTTGCAACTTTCCCTTTTGACGTCCGGGAAAGGGTCGACAATTGTTCTCTGCAAGATGTTGATCATGTCATCCAAATATGGCACTAGATGGCTCCCGCATACCTCCACAGTTAGAGTCAGAACGTCCATGATAGATAAACGGAGTTCCTCTGCTGGCTCCACAGTCTCTTCTCTCCCAAGTCGTTGTGCTAAACAGGGAATAATATATGGTAACGATTCTTCTGGGCGAGGAACACAACAAATAAACTCTCCTAGTAGGCGAATAGCAGTCTCCCTGCATCTTTCCATTGGGTCTGAAAGGCATTTCAGCAAAGACTTAAGAACACAAGAGAAAACCTCCTGCAACACTGCACTGGAAAGCCCTTTATCAATAGTTTCCTTTTTGATGGCTTCAAGGGCCATTTTTCTTTTAGTCTTGGTGTCTTCATTGAGACAATTGAAATGTCTAGCTAGACTTTTCAAAACTTCAGCAGAGACACATTCGTCAGGTGTCATCGCTTCCATTGAGGCCATCTCTCTCTCTTTTCTATTTAGAAGGATAAATAACCTGTTATGTTGATTTCAACAAATCAATTAGGTCATTCAAAAGACACTGATTATATACTGTATGGTGTTGAACGATTACGTCACCAAGAGTGCTACGACAGTTTTATTGAATCCCAATGCTCGTGTTATAAATGACTCAGTTTCTAACAATCAGGAAGCCCACACATGCTACAGATGAGTTGACTTGGTCTCAATCAAATATGGACAAAGCGTTCCCCGGGTCTAACATGAACGTAAAATGAAGCCTGTCAGTCCTTGAATTGTAAATCGCCATCTTTCTAGATCCGTTTTGGCCCAGCTGGCCATTGGCTGGCCCCGACAACGAGGCGGGACTTCCCCCTTCTTCTTAGTTGGTTTTTATTTTGACTCGAGTGGGTGGGGAATCCCGATCATGGACTTTTTTAAATAAATGGGACCATAATTTTGCAAAAAGAATATTATGACATTAGAAATGAGACTTTAAACTAGTGACTGGAAGCAGAAAGTATTCATGACCATGTTTATTAAGGTAATACAGTCTAGGTGAAGTTGGGCCCAAATACATGGACTTCTATGGGGCTATGGGTTTTTTTGGGCCCAATGACAGCGCCACAACAGCCACAACATATGAACTTTCAGGAAATCCCGATTTCCTTAGTGGCTTCACAAAATATCTGTCTGACTGCCCCCCTCGTCTCAATGAGGTAATGGAAAGTATGTCCAGCGCAGTCACTGGGACGATATTATGTAAGAGCCCATGAGCAGAAAGTTACAGACTGTGTTGCATCACAACACAAGAGCTTGTAGATGGCTATATTCACCATTGTACAGCAAACAAAGTATAATCTCAGTTTAGAGTTAAGTGGTTAATCCGATTCATATTTATTTCGTGTCAATGACCATCGATGATGCTAGACAGGAGGTGTGCAGGACAGCAATCCAGGAGTTCCGAATATGTGTTGTGTTCCACACATGGGATTTCAGAATGTCTGTCCCTTTTATGCACATATCTCAATGGGGATATACTGATGTCATCAATGTGACATCATGTCATAATTAACGTCATACACTGGCCTCCAAGTTCTGAAAATGTCTGGGTCTGTCTGTCTGTCTGTACGTACGTACTAGCAGGAGGTTCCTACAGAGCCAGATACTGCACAGCTAGAACTGCACATACCCTAATTCTAACCTCACGTCACCAGGTTTCCACCACAGAGAGAAAGAAGCCTGGTTTACATTCTAAAACTGGAGCCGTGTGATCCGGTTTGGAAAAATTAAAAACAAATTTGTTTCGGGTCGTAGGCTACTAGGCTGCACATTGCATTATATTGGTTCCCCACCAGTGGTGTAAATATTGACGGTGCACTGCAACCGATGCGCTGCACCAGGGCCCAGACTCTGTGGGGGCCCATGTAGCTCTGGTCCATAGCCTTACTGCTGCAGTAAGGCTCTGCTACTTTCGCTTTTAAATCTCACATGGAACTCAGACCAGCCTCTCCTCTTTAGCGTAAATAAAAATAACTGCTATACTCACCAAAACAAAGGCGGGTTGTGTCATTAGAAAGCCTACTTTCATTAGTGGGAGCACTCTGCCCCCCACCACACGTATAAACGATACTTTTTGGCCAAAAAGGGATTTTGTTTCCACCGGAAAAAAATTACTTTTAGTTACTCCAATGCGCCCTCTACCGATATTGCCCAGAGAATTGCCTCATAGAGAAGATCTTTCCTCCAGTGAATAAAAATCCCTTTCTGGCCAAAAAGTACCATTTATACGTGTGGTGGGGGGCTCAGAGTGCATCCACTAAGGAAATTAGGCTTTCTAATGACACAACCCGTCTTTGTATTGGTGAGTAGGTCAAACGTTCTTGAGATTTCCACTAAAGAGAGGAGTTCCATGTGAGATTTAAAAGCGAAAGTAGCAGAGCCTTACTGCAGCAGGCTGTGGACCAGAGCTAGGGCCCATGAAGGAATAAGTCAAGGCGATCCAATTTTCTCAGATGAAAACCTGTGTGCGTCCTGGAGTTGCATCATGCGTGCCCATGTGGATCTGCTCATGCAGCCCCTCCTCACCGCCCCTTCTGGCAGTGAGTTTAAGTGTTATTTAGCACCAACATTAGGACAAATCAAACGGCGAAAGTAGCCAATCTACATGAAACGCACTCTTCCGTCCCACGATACACTATTTGCGAGCTCACACGCGAGTCACTTTGTGCCTTCGGAGGAATGCGACTCAATTAGTTTAGTTTTGCTGGTCAAGCTAAGACGCTCTTAGGTTCCGCCGTGGGCTATATCCACTCTAGACTGGATCAGAAGAACAAAAAAGGAGTAGATCCCAGCCTGGCCTACCCTAAACCTAATCCTTAACTTCAACGTTAACTCTGACCCGAATGCCTAACCCTAAACCCTGAGCCCAACCTAATCCTAATTTCAAACATGAATTAAACTACATTGCTGTGCAGATTCAGGCATCAATTGCAGTTCTCCGGCTCTGCAGGTACTGCTCTGTATGGCTCTTGTCTCCAGTGCTGGATTCACAGGAGTTGAGGCCCCTGGGCTAGAGTAATTTATTAGCCCCACAAGCCCCTTACGGCTGTACGGCATTGCTGCGTGGGCGTCCTTTTTTGCCGAAAAGGTTTGGGGGGAGCGGCAGTCTAAACACTAACTGACTAAACACAAATCTCACTTGAATTGGATTGCAATCATTCATTCATTCCTTCCTTCCTTCCTTCCTTCCTTCCTTCCTTCCTTCCTTCCTTCCTTCCTTCCTTCCTTCCTTCCTTCCTTCATTCATTCATTCCTTCCTTCCCCTGGCCTGCAGCACACCCTAGCCCAGTGGTAAATCTGTCCCTGTTTGTCTCCATGTGCATGCATGTGTCAGGCGGCAACAGGAAGGGGTAGGCGGAGGATGATGAGAGAGGAAATAAGAGGAGGGGATTTGTAGTCAAAACTATTAGGGAGACAGAAGTAGTATAACAAGTAATAAGGAGTGGGTGTGGAGTGACTGTCTATTTAATCCATTTCCTGTGAAAAAGAAAAACAAACACAACACACTAAGCCATTACAGATCAATTTGTTTCGCATTGAAGCAGTATCTGATTTTTGAATTGCTTAAAAGCACTGGTAAATTGGTAATGTATTTCTCTTTTTCAAAAACACTGCAATCTTTTTCACAGTAGCCATATTGGCATATTAATCTGACAGGGAAATGTAATGTTACTTATCCTTCAATCCGTTCAGGTCAAACAGTCATTTTTGCATAGCAACTTCCTTGTTTGTGCAGGCAGTGCACTTTCTTATTATTTGTTTAGCTAGGGATTCCATGGGGTATTTACTATTTAGCTGAACTAAAATCACTGTAAACCACGGCTTCTTGTGGCTTATTACTTTTATTTCTTTCTGTTGTGCCTACACAACAGTGGTTCTTTTCATGTCAAGATATTTGGCCGCGGAACCACATCTGAAAATATTTAGTGCCAGTGACCCCCTTTCAAGATTTCATTTAGGCTATCAATCATTTAGCTGGGGACCCCCTGGAATCCCCTCAAGGATCTCTTGAGGGTCTCCGGACCCCACTTGGTGGTGTTGTAAATGAATCCTCCGGGTAATTACTCAATGGGCATATACATATATCCTTTATATAAACAGTTATCTGTTTCCTGCCCGGTGGAAGCCTGGCCTTGTGGTCTTCTGATGCGGACTCTTGATGTGGGACAAAATGACATTTGAAAACTGTAGCCTGGCAACCAGGTGCATAACTGAAATGACACAGGAACTGTAGGTTTGTTAGTTTGCTAGTCTGGTCTCCATATGAAAGTGACTCTTATGCAAGGGAGCTAGTATTGATTGTCTGTCAAACTGAAAGGTTTGGATACACAGAACACACACACACACACACACACACACACACACACACACACACACACACACACACACACACACACACACACACACACACACACACACACACACACACACACACACACACACACACACACACAGTATATTACTACACTTGTGAGGACATCAACATTTTAGGATTCATTTTATTAATGCCATTTGTTTTCCTGACGCTCAAACCTGAGTTGGATTGCAGGCTCGTGTCGCACAGGTCCACGAGCTCACTGCATGTTGTGGCGCATGTCTACTATTTTGTCTCTAAATCTAGCATTTTTATAAGCATTTATTTGTCTTCTGAGGACCAGGGAAATGGTTCTCCCAATATTTTTGTGGGGGGAAAAAAGAGAAAAGGAATTTTCATATGTTAATTTGGTCCTCACGAGTCACAAGTATAGTAATACGCACACACACAATTAATTTCCCCATGTTTTGCTCACATTTCCTCTATTCCCCTACTCCTCTGACAAGAGGCATGTCATGCTTCTCAGTCTAAAGGGAACTTTGTGTTTGTAGTGTCAGACGGCAACACAGGGAGGTGTGCTGTTTGCCTTCGTCTGGCAATGTAAGCAACTGTGTAGTGTAGTGTGACTGTACCTTCATGCACATACGGTATGCAATATAGCTGTACCAAAAAACTAGTGTTGATGGGTACATTGATAGATGAATAGATAGTACTGCTGATTAACGCAAGTGAAATGGACCACGTTTGGAGCACCAGTATTTTAAACGTTTGTATCATATGCCGTTTTTGTTTGTTTTGTCATATTGAATTTCAGCAGGAAAGTAAATAATAGTAAATAATATGAACAAAAAAGGATATGCATTCATGAAACACATTTCATAACTAGATGATGTTACATTATCACCTGCAGGTGGCAGTAGACACCAACATCTAAAGGCTAACTGGCAGTCATAGCTCTCTCTCTGTGTGTGTGTGTGTGTGTGTGTGTGTGTGTGTGTGTGTGTGTGTGTGTGTGTGTGTGTGTGTGTGTGTGTGTGTGTGTGTGTGTGTGTGTGTGTGTGTGTGTGTGTGTGTGTGCGTGTGTGCGTGCGTGCGCGTGCGCGCGCGTCCGCTTGACTGTCTGTCTCTCACTCACGATGCACAATTATACATAATATCTTAAGGGCTTCTTATTTTTGTAATATGCATGTTTAACCTTGGTTGCTCAGCTATGGAAAGTAACGCCTCTGTCATAGTCACGCATCATGTGGGGTGCGTGAGTGGTGAACCGTGAATATTTGACACACATTTGAATAGTTTGCATACGCCCACCACAGCATGGTACATGACCCTCCCCCTAGCACTCCTCCACCCACTCCATCTCTGAGGATATAAAACCACCATGAAGTCGTCCTCCTCTGGTGGGTTTTATAGCTGCTCAGCGCTGTGAGGCAGAGGTGTGTGTGTGTGTGTGTGTGTGTGTGTGTGTGTGTGTGTGTGTGGCTATACTTGTGCGGGCCAAACGTCTCCACGTTACAAGTATACTGAAATTTGAGAAGCATTGTAGAAGACATTGTGAGTGCTATTTTCCTGGTCATCATAAGATAAATGATGGTTTAATGGTCGAGACAATTCTTTTTAGAGTTTGTTTCACCGATTAGGAAAGATTCAGGTTGGGGTTAATAGGATTAGGCATTTAGAAGTTAGGTTTCAGGGTTTGGGATGGGATTTTGCCTCATATATATTTAGTTGCCTGCCAGTGAAAATAGGTTACAAGTTCACTTGAAACTTGAAAATGACTCGATACCACTTTCATCCATATTTAACATCAACCCTGAAGCTAAAAATGTCAGATTAATAAATAGGCATTCATAAAAATACCATCCTAAAAAAAACATTATGTTGATGTCCTCCTGTAGTATAGCAATTCATTGAATACAAACTGTGTGTGTGTGTGTGTGTGTGTGTGTGTGTGTGTGTGTGTGTGTGTGTGTGTGTGTGTGTGTGTGTGTGTTAGTGGCGTTCATGAGTAAAAGTAGGCCGAACGGCACTCAGTGAGGCGTGCTGCCACGGTGTCTGACATGCAGCATGTGTGTTCTCAGCTGGAACGATGATGCTCACGTGTATCCCACTCCTAAAGGCCAGTGGTGATTGTGGTTGGCATTGAATCAGGAGCGGCGGAGTGGGGTTGGGGGACATATCTTACAACCATCTTCCCTCGCTATAGTTTTCTCTCCGCTTTGGTTCAAATCTATGCTAAGCAAGGAGAACTGGTCCCTGAGGGATGATGGGCTAATCAATGATCACTTTGAAGCCCTGGACATAACGTAATATATTCACATAAATTTGACATGTTTTACTCCTTTTGCCCCATGTGGATTTGTAAACCTTGGTCAGTAGAGGATGGAATTAACACTTGAAGCGTTAGAGGTTGATTCCCGCTGAGGCCATCTGTATTTTGCAAAGGAATGCGTTTTAGTCCTGTGCGTATGGCCTCTTGGATAACGTATACCAGATGGCTTATAATATAGTCGTGAATATGCACATGCCTTGACTGTTTTGGCATCTGAAACATATCCATTTCAGTTAACTTCGGTGGGGCTATAATAGCAGGGCACCATCAACGCCATTACACATGCAACACTTGCAAATGGATTCATATGTGCAAAAAAAAAGAAGAAAAAAAACCCCATACTTGTTTATTTCACAGATAATAGGTTGGAAGCCAGGGCAATGGTTGTGCTTTACTTAATGTCCAGTCCTCATCATGCAAACACTATTCACCACGGATGAATATGCATGGTTAGTCTACTACACATCATAATGTCTCAGCCTAAGCCATTTGGCTGTTTGCTACGTCAATAAAGAGGTCTACCCGCCCACCAGTTATGAATACTTATAAACCAGCTGATTAATGAGCAGAACTCTTGCCGTACTGTGTCTTTAACCCATTCTGACCGGGCACCCATTTTGGTGTCAGCATCATGTCGTGCTTTAGCTATTGAAAAATAGCAGATCTACAAGCTCATATCGCGCCACCGAGTGGCGCGATACGAGCTTGTAGGTCTGCTATTTTTGAAAAGTCGAAGAGCGACTGACATTTTTAGAATCTGATCTCAGGTCAGAATGGGTTTAATCAGACCAGTGTGTGTCCATGTGGAAACCTCGCATGAATCTGATCTCAGGTCAGAATGGGTTAACTTTGACTTAAACCAGGCAATGCGTTCAGAGTTGATAGCCTTCTGCATTCAGCACTGGAATGCTAGTCAGAATGATTACATAATCACCCAAACATAATAATTTGAGCTAATCCCAATTGTTTTTGCATAATTGTTTCCATTCATCCATTGAAAACAGCTGGATGAAATTAACAGAAATGTCATATTTGCATTATTCATCCCACATTGTCCCCGCTCTTTTAACCACTTTCAACCTGCCATCCCTATATGTTTAATTATTTGTCATCAAACAGGCGAAGGGCGCACACCAGCTTACAAATTACGATGTTTACAAAGCCTAAAAGGCAAACCGAAACATCATGTTATTTATATGTTCCAGTGTTCTATGCCAAAAACAAGTTGCATACTCTGATTTACCCAGTCTGCCACGGATTCAACATTCAGTTTCCGAAACTTTTCACTTTCGACAGACGGCAACAACTGCATTTCAACAACTGCCTACAGCTCCGGGACTACGGCGGATTTATCAGTATCTCACTCTCCAGAGAACCACCAGAAAGTACAAGAACAGCGCAATACCATAACCAGGAGTGTGAGGAGTGTTTGCCGGGGTTTACCGACGATAACAGATTTTAGAGAGAGAACCATGCTGTGTAGAGAGCCCCTCTACTTCTCTCTCAGGTCAGCTGAATACCATTTATTTGGATGGTTTGAGGTAAACAGACTCACCAAAGGGAGATCTAGGCCCGCCACTAAATAGCTGATGTGTACATAGCCTTCAAGCGGGTGAAGATCTGTAAGGCTGCATTGCCCCGATTCCAAGGCCATGTCCTCAGAGCATACGCGGACCAGCTGGCGGGTATGTTTGCGTTTTAAACCTGTTCTTCTCTCAGGTTGCTGTTCCTGCAGGCTTCAAGATGTCTACTATTGTGAGTGTCGTGAGTGTCGTAACATGTCTGAATTGTCTCCCTCGCCTATCTTGTCACTAAAGTGCTTTGAGAGATTACTTGGGGGACTTAATTTGTTTCGTGTTACCTGCCTCGCTGGACCCATGGTGGTTTGCATATCATTAAAACATAATCTACTGACGATGTGATTGCCGTGGCTCATCACAACTGCCATTTCTCGCCTGGATGGGGGATAACTGTTGTGCAAACGCTATTGATGAACTGCAGCTCGGTGTTCAACACAAGAACTCCTGCCAAGCTGGACACCTCGCTCATGGATCTGGACTTTCACCTGACCAGGTGAGGCAGGATGCTGACCAGGTGGTGACACTGAGCGGCGTCCCATGTACAGTATACTGGCCGGAAAGAGGGGCGAACCGGTGACCATCGGACTCCCAGAGTCCCAGTTGGTCGCTCCACCCTCTCCTCTATGCGGCCTCCCTACACAGTTGTCATGAGAACAACATAGTGCTCAATGTCAGGATGACCTGCAGGAATGTCAAAATGGCAGATGAATTATCTGTCTATTTAAAATAGACAAGAGCTATATAAAAATGGGGCTTGGCCCAGACGGTTAGCTCAACCGTCTGGGCACCTAGGCTGCTGAGCTCAGAGTTTTATACATTTGAAAACTTGTGAAATGGGGCATTCTGCATATTGATACCAATACCTTTATACTTTTACTCAAGTACACCGCAGAGCACTGACACTATACAGTGGCCGGTGGGACGTCATGTCCTCACAGGCATGTCATCTGAGGTCAGCTTCCCTCCATTACGTCTTACAGTATGTGGCAATCGGTGCATGGCCAAGGCCAAGTGGATCGTCAAAGCAAAACGCCACTTTCCATGCAGCAGGTGATACGGATACTGCCGTATCAAATGGTCGTACGAGCAGACTACGTTTCCACAGTCAGGCCATCACGCTGCTGAATGAATGAATGAATGGGCGCCGAGGAGGTCTGCTGCCGTGTCATTCATATTATATACAGTCTCCTGTTAGTACATTGGTACTATCGCTTCGTGTACACAGTCTATGTATGACTCTACATACGATCCCTTTCCGCTAACATTGTGATGCACAGTGTTGCATTTGATGTCTATACAATTTTAACTAAACAATATAATATACAGTATACTGGTTGACTCACTTGACAAGAAGTGTTTTTCTTTCTCTCTCTCTCTCTCTCTCTCTCTCTCTCTCTCTCTTTCCCAGAGCTCACACAGTAATTGCTCTTTGGGCTTCGTTGATTAAGACTCCAACTCTTCTGAATCAACATTTTCATAAATTGGCATAATGAGAAAATGATGTGGTGGTGAGAAAATATATTCTATTAGTCTATAATTATGTGTAATTTCTTGGTAATGTCATGCATGCAAATAAGAGCGGACGAAGTGTGAATGACTCTGGTGTGTGTGTGTGTGTGTGTGTGTGTGTGTGTGTGTGTGTGTGTGTGTGTGTGTGTGTGTGTGTGTGTGTGTGTGTGTGTGTGTGTGTGTGTGTGTGTGTGTGTGTGTGTGTGTGTGTGTGTGTGTGTGTGTGTGTGTGTGTGTGTGTGTGTGTGACGCGACGCAGCCTGTTGTAGCGCCACCATGACACTGATTTGAAAACTGTCAAGTGGCATTTCTTCCTCAACCTATAGTGGGAATATGCATGCACAGTTTCACCGCAATCGGACGCTGCATTGAGGAGTTGTGGCGATTTGTACAAAGCGGGCTACTCCTGAAAACTTTAGAAGCAAATCGTAGCCAATCCGGATGGATTATGAGAAATCAAACAAACCCGTCTTGATCACATGACTATGGAGCGCATGTGTACCGATTTGCATGAAATGTGGATAAATAAGGAGTAATATTAGCAAAAGTGTTTTAAATATGTCGACCTCCTGGTGGCGCTATAAAGAGCAGATGTGAAAAATTCCAGGAAAAGGTTTTTCCTTGGCCTCTATATAGGGAGTGTGCTAGAGACTGACACGGGAGTGTATTTTCACTCCTGTCCTGTCCCACAGAAAAAATCCTGTCCTGTCCCAATGCTGGGCCAGAGTTTAAAAAAAAATCCCATCCTGTCCCACTCCTGTAGAATGACTCCTGATCCCATCCCGCTCCCACTCGAAATTACTCCCGCTCCTGTTTTTTTTTCCATCTATCTCTCTATAGGCCTATCACATCTGGCTTCTCAAGACAGATCCAATAAAATTTAAATAAATAAAGTGGGCAATGTTGGATTTAACTTTGACTACCAAATACAGTTCTGACACTTAATTTAAGTCCTATGACACGGTTTTTCCCTGAACAGAACTTAAAGCTTAACAGCTAACAAATGCTTTGTCAATTAAGATTACAAAAAAGAAAGTGTGCATACAAAGTTTTACACAGATCAGTGCAATTGGAGGTGAAAACACTAATCTGTCAGTTATAGCGCCACCATGAGGCTGAGTTGAAAATGTTCCAGTGGTATTTCTTCCTCTGCCTAGTGGCAATTTCACGGAAATCACACAATGTGTTCATGATTTGCGGCATTTTGTTTGAAACTGAGCACTCCTGCGAACTTTGGAAGCCAATATTAGCCAATCAGGATGGAGTCTGAAAAATCTGAAAGACCTATTTCGTTGAATGGCTCTAGAGAGACTGTGTACCAATTTGCGTAATGTTTGGACAAAATCTGTAGGTGTACTGTCCAATTTTTTTTTGCACAAAGCGGCCTCCTGGTGGCGCTACAAGAGGCCAATGTGAAAACCTTGGGGCAGAGGTTCAGCTGTGGCATCCAGGGAGTGTGTGTGCAGAGTATGGCTGCGATCAAGCCAACGGTGCCAGAGATTAGCTGTCCACAGACGGACACATGGACACACACACAAACGGACGGACGGACGGACGGAGTGCAAAACATACTCTCTCCCCATGCCTTCGGCCTGGTGGAGACAAAAAAGGATGCTTGGACAATGTAATGTAACTTATAGCCCTGCCTGTAGCCCAGAAATATTTTTCTCAGGGGTATTGAGTAGCTGTTTTGGTTTCCCATGAGTGAGACTTTGTTGAAACAATGTCTAATGAGAATGAAGTGCATTATACCTACATTAATTTTGCTAAAAGGGAAAGATACTTTTCTTCCGCATTCAATGCATTTTTATTTCGTTACTGATTTACAAAGTATCTGGATGTAGGCCTTCTTAGAAGCTTTTTGGAATGAAAATATTAAGTTGGTAGTACAGCGACTTTAACCTGTCAAGCAATCAGAAACCGTGAAAATTGCATTTGAGAGGATATTGATCCCGGGGAATTAAGAAGGAATACGGTAATGCTGAGAAGGATTCATACCTGCATGGGATGTTGCAAACTTGCAATTAGACAGTGTTAAAAACACACACCAATTTATTCAGTTTTCAGTATGTCCCTCTGTGAGAATTTACTGGGTGAAAATATAAAATATAAAAAAGTGTGATTAAGAGACTGCTGCAAAACTTTCAGATTAATTTCACACAACTTATGATGCCATCAATGGCATCCATTGAGCTACACAGGAAGTGAAACACCTCTTTGTGGCCTTGGATGTATTATTATTAATAATAATAATAATAAAACTTTATTTGTATAACACCTTTCATGACATGAAATGCAGCTCAAAGTGCTTTAAAGAACAATGGAGAATAAAAGAAAAGCAAGGCAACGACAAAAAACAAGCAGTAATGCAATACAGTGAGGACAAAAAATAAAAGATCAATTAAAAGCATTGTTGTAGAAGTGGGTCTTGAGCTGAGCTTTAAAAATGTCTACAGAGGCTGCCTGACGAAGGTACAGTGGGAGCTTGTTCCATGCCGACGGCCCGTAGAAACAAAAAGCTGCTTCCCCGTATTTTTTAGTTGCCATTTTTTTAGGCAAAGCGAGCAGGCCAGCAGTGGAAGACCTTAGGGGGCGGTTTGGGACATATTTAGGCAGGCAGTCATGTAGGTAGGAAGGTGCGAGACCATTGAGAGCTTTATAGACAAGTAAAATAAATTTAAAATCAATCCTAAAAACAACCGGAAGCCAGTGCAGTGATGCCAAAACTGGAGTAATATGTTCTATCATCTTAGTTCTAGTTAAAACTCTGGCTGCTGCATTTTGGACAAGTTGTAATCTGTCAGTTGTTTTCTTAGGCA
Organism: Protomyctophum parallelum; assembly: GCF_964188405.1. NCBI lineage: Eukaryota > Metazoa > Chordata > Actinopteri > Myctophiformes > Myctophidae > Protomyctophum > Protomyctophum parallelum. The sequence goes on from NC_139717.1 coordinate 8,853,838, forward strand.
GTCCTGAAAAAAGTGCATTGCAGTAATCAAGCCGAGAAAAAACAAAGGCGTGGATTAGCGTTTTTGCATCGTCCAAGGACACATAGGCTCTGATTCGTGCAATATTTCTAAGGTGAAAAAAGGCAATCTTGGTAACATGATTAATGTGTGAATTAAAATTCAATTCAGAATCAATAATAACCCCCAGGTTATTTACTGTACTGTTACTTTCTACAGTCAGGTTGCCAAGTCTGCTTAATATTGATTTTTTCTGTTCACTAGAACCGATTATGAGAACTTCTGTCTTATCCTCATTTAGCTTGAGAAAGTTATTTGATGCTAGACAGACAGGTAAGGTAACCAGCGCGTCTAAAGCACAGGGATCATCTGGAGCAACAGAAAGATATAGTTGGGTATCATCAGCATAGAAAAGAAAATTGACTCCGTGATTGGCAATGAGTTCGCCCAATGGCAGTATGTACAAGGAGAAAAGCGGAGGGCCAAGAATCGAGCCCTGTGGAATACCAGAACTGATGTCGTGTTTGTCTGAGTCAAACTCGGCTAGATTGACAAAGTAACTTCTATTTGATAGGTAGGAGGAAAACCAGGACAGGGCCGTACCAGACAGGCCTATCCAGTGCTCCAGACGCTGTATTAAAATTGAATGATCAATCGTGTCAAATGCAGCTGTTAGATCTAGAAGTAAGAGAACGGATACATGTTTCTTGTCAGCAGACACCCTAAGATCATTCATTACTTTTACAAGTGCTGTTTCTGTACTGTGACCTTTCCTAAAGCCAGATTGGAATTTGTTGTGCACATTATTGTTCTGTAGAAACACATCCAATTGATGAAAGATGGATTTTTCTAAAACCTTGCCCAGAAAGGGTAGATTTGAAATGGGTCGATATTGCCAATTAACTCTTCTACGTGCTGATCCAAACCCCATAATGAACTGGTAGTGGCAGTGCCATGCTCTTCCTGCTGAGACATGCAGGACTGTCGGTTCTTGACCCCATCGACGACTGTAAACAGATGCCCCCATTCCCTCACAGGCAAGCTGAGACTTAATGGTCATAATCACTTGTAGACAGCTGCTTTTTCTAGCTCTAGTCACCACATCCTGTAGCCACGCTCTGTGGTGTGGTGCAGATGCAGCTACAGTACATCTGCCCCCAGCCCCTTGCAGCCCCTTGTTAGGCTGATTTATACTTTGTCATAATGATGGTGTTTGCACGGAAATGTTGTGCATGTTGTGTCCACTATGTGTCTTGAGTGTGTTTGGTGTGCGACACCATCGTATGACGCAACATAGATTTGACCTTTGCAAGAGTCACATTACAAGCAGTTGAGTAAGAAAAGTGATCCACAATATACCACACTTATTTTTCCACATAAATCAAATAAAAAAATTCTATCTGAGAGAATATTATTTTGTACATGAACGAGCCCACTAATGAGTGAAAGTCAAGACTTTATGAGCTCTTGCTCCATTGGAGATTTGATCTTTAGAAATCCATGCGTTTTAATGAGCCCGGGATCTTGAACCATAGACCATTAGTGTTAGTGTTAGGGATGCAAAAGGCTGCAAAGACCTAAAACAATGACACATAGCCCTGCTCGGTAAAGGCCAAAGTTTTGGAAAGGAAGGTGTCGAGATTTAATCTACATCAAATAAATCTTTGATATCTGAGGGAAAATCACACCTGTGTGAAGTGTGCGGTGCAACTGTACCATGTGGGGGACGCCCCGCGTCCGAAACCGTTGAGAAATGACAGAGTTACCGTGTGGGGGTCCCCGGAACATGCATACATACATACATACATTGCTATGTAATGGAGCGGTTAGGCACCGCTCAAAAAGAAGGATGGAAAAGAATTGTAGGTTTGTTTACTGCCTGGCCTGCCATGTCCCCTCCCTCCCATCAGTGGCTAGATGCGTCTATCCTTCTCTCCTTGTTTTGCATGATGCTACTATTGCCACATTTTAACATGGGGTATTGCCACATTTTAACATGGGGTATTGCCACATTTTAACATGGGGTATTGCCACATTTTAACATGGGGTATTGCCACATTTTAACATGGGGTATTGCCACATTTTAACATGGGTGGTATTGTCACATTTTAACATGGGGTATTGTCACATTTTAACATGGGGTATTGCCACATTCTAACATTGGGTATTGTCACATTTTAACATGGGGTATTGCCACATTTTAACATGGGGTATTGCCACATTTTAACATGGGGTATTGTCACATTTTAACATGGGGTATTGCCACATTTTAACATGGGGTATTGTCACATTTTAACATGGGGTATTGCCACATTTTAACATGGGGTATTGCCACATTTTAACATGGGGTATTGTGACATTGTAACATGGGGTATTGTCACATTTTAACATGGGGTATTGCCACATTCTAACATTGGGTATTGTCACATTTTAACATGGGGTATTGCCACATTTTAACATGGGGTATTGCCACATTTTAACATGGGGTATTGTCACATTTTAACATGGGGTATTGCCACATTTTAACATGGGGTATTGTCACATTTTAACATGGGGTATTGCCACATTTTAACATGGGGTATTGCCACATTTTAACATGGGGTATTGTGACATTGTAACATGGGGTATTGTCACATTTTAACATGGGGTATTGCCACATTTTAACATGGGGTATTGCCACATTTTAACATGGGGTATTGTCACATTTTAACATGGGGTATTGCCACATTTTAACATGGGGTATTGTCACATTTTAACATGGGGTATTGCCACATTTTAACATGGGGTATTGTCACATTTTAACATGGGGTATTGCCACATTTTAACATGGGGTATTGCCACATTTTAACATGGGGTATTGTGACATTGTAACATGGGGTATTGTCACATTTTAACATGGGGTATTGCCACATTTTAACATGGGGTATTGCCACATTTTAACATGGGGTATTGTCACATTTTAACATGGGGTATTGTCACATTTTAACATGGGGTATTGTCACATTTTAACATGGGGTATTGTCACATTTTAACATGGGGTATTGCCACATTTTAACATGGTGTATTGCCACATTTTAACATGGGGTATTGTGACATTGTAACATGGGGTATTGTCACATTTTAACATGGGGTATTGTCACATTTTAACATGGGGTATTGTCACATTTTATATTATATAACGATTATAATATCAAGAACAAGAACAATCTTTATTTTTAAATGACCTATGTATTTGAGTTCAGAAGAGTACTGTTCCTTCTAGACTGACACATGTGTAGCTATTCTTTAATCAAATGTATGCAGTCAGAATAAGCCTAAAAACACCATGAGTTGCTTTAATTAATTTAAAATTAGTTTGTCTTTTATTTGAATAGCAGCCTAATCATAGCTAAATAAGTGTCATAATCCGATTCATCGTTTAAATAATCGGCAGATGAATCGAAAATAATCGTTAGTTGCAGCCCTAATGCAAACCAGTAGCTACGCCCAGAATCCAGACACTTGAATCTGAATATGGCATGGCTGAATACGGCTGTTGAACACTCTCTCTCTCTCTCTCTCTCTCTCTATCTCTCTCTCTCACGTGACTCATTAGTATGAATCAATTTAGTTGACCGGAGTCCCCCAGGGGTCTATAATAGGCACCCTCCTTTTTTCCCTCCCTTTACAATAAATATCTTCGCATATTTTCTGTGCGTATATTATGACATACTGAGAATTGTGATGCTAGGGATCATGTGGTTAAATTTGCATCAACATGTGGGTTTTCACAAACTGAACTGGATAGGCAAGTTAACTCTCTCTCTCTCTCTCTCTCTCTCTCTCTCTCTCTCTCTCTCTCTCTCTCTCTCTCTCCCCCTCAACCCCTCATTAGTATTAATCTGAACATGGCTTTGGAGCTATGCTTCCGGGCCACCCTTTGTGTGCTCATATGCTGTCTGTCTGACTGACTCAGCCTTGGATGTCTAAATCAATTTCATTAAGGCCACTAATTGGTGAAACTTATAGCTCGACCCTTCATAAATTATCTCTTTATTTTACTTGGCTGAATATCTTTAGCCAGCATCATCTGTCAATGTGTCAACTGTCAACGTGGAGTCCATTTTTTTTGGCAGGTTGGACAGGTGAAAATAAATATATATTGTTATTCATCGTATAATGAACTATTCGGGCTCATGTGCTTAGATCATGGCAGCTATAGGATAGAGTGTAATTACAACACGTCCTCGCCTTGGTTGGCACGTGCTTGGATTTGCTTTGAAATTTGCATGGTTTCTGTTTGCAATTTTGTGTATGCATTTCCTTTGTGTTGGTCGCAGACTGGGTAGAGAGAGGGATCACCAGTTTGCCTGGGCAGTGTCCTGGGCAAGCCACCCAAGCCCTCACAGCTCCCCCCGAGCACTCAGGCCTTCCTTTCCATTCCATTCCATTCCATTCCATTCCTTTCCTTTCCTTTCCTTTCCTTTCCTTTCCTTTCCTTTCCTTTCCTTTCCTTTCCTGTCCTGTTTATGAAAGTTGCTGTCCAAACAGGACAAGGCAAGCTAGACTTGACTTACTGTACAGCAGTGTTTCTCAAACCTTTTCATGTCAAGGACCCCCAAAGGAATGTGCCATGGACCCACCATCTGATTTTGTGCCCCCCCCCCCATACAAGATTTGTGTTAAAATGTTTCAAAAATATTATATATTATAATAACTTTTTAAATAATATAGCTTTATAATATAACTGTAGCTTTTTAAATAGCAGAGCTTATAGTTTATATTCTCAAATAGCTGATGTGTAGGTTTAAAGTGGTAAAGCATTTGAGAACCAGTTCTGCAGTACCTTCACCTATAAAGAGTTCAACCTCTTTATGGATCCCAGAGGGACCATGCATGCAGATTTACAGTGGATACAACAATGCAGTGCTAAAGTATTGTTGCTGTCAGGCAGAAACCTTGTATCATCATATTTCAACTGTTTATGAGTTTTCGTAAATTAATGCTCTACTTTGTTGTATGACAGTGTTTTGCAAAACTACTGTAGCTGACCTACAGAACTGCAAAAAGCTCACAAACCGTCGTTCGGGTTAGGAATAGACATTTACTGTAGATGTTAGGTTTACTGGGGTGATGGTTAAGCCAGTTTTTTGTGCTCAAAATAACTTGTACATCTGCTATTGTCAGCTGTAGGGTAAAGATGGGATTTCTATCGTGACCCATAAAAACTGGTCCGTGACGTGACCCACACATGGGTCCCGAGCCTACCCGCTGTTTGGGAAACAGTGCACCTTACCTCTTATCCCTAAACTTATTTGCCATTTTTTACTGTTTTGAAAAACGTTTTTAAATAGTTCAAATAGCCGATCTACAAGGTCACAACCTGTCGATGTAGATCGGCTAGTTGAACAATGTTTTTCAAAATAGTAATAAATGGCAAAGAAGTTTAGGGATAAGATGTTACAGTAAGGGGGTGGCGCAAGATAAGGCCCAGAGTAGTACACTAGCTTTCGATACAGTATCTCTGCTGTGGCAGATTCATATCTGCTTAACCCATTCTGACCGGGCACCCATTTTGGTGTCAGCATCATGTTATGCTTTAGCCATTTAAAAATAGCAGATCTACAAGCTCATATCGCGCCACCGAGTGGCGCGATACGAGCTTGTAGGTCTGCTATTTTTGAAAAGATCGAAGAACGACTGACATTTTTAGAATCTGATCTCAGGTCAGAATGGGTTCGTCAGGACCAGTGTGTGTCCGGCGGAAACCTCGTATGAATCTGATCTCGGGTCAGAATGGGTTAATTGTTGACGAGCCCACACACTCTCCTGCCTCATGTTAACTTCTCACCAGTTGTGCCGTACGTACGGTAGAGATTCACAGCTCTCCTCGCTCCAGATGCCAGGAGAGGCTCTCTGTCATTCCCTGCGGCTGCTATACCATTATGAAAGGATGTCTAGGCCTCTGCCAGGATACCTCTACCCACACTGTCAGCTAACTGTAGCTCACTGGAGTCTCAATGTTGGCAGTCGTGTAAAGTAACTAAGTACATTTACTCAAGTACACTTTGGAGATATTTACTTTACTTTACCCAGAGTATTTCCACTTTTCAGTATACTTTTACTCCAAAATCGAAATATTGTACACTCTACTTAATGGGATTTATTTCTGCTTATTTAAATACATGAACTGTATGGCTCTTTTGTTTCCACTTGTACACTCTCAGTGTTACAGACCTGTAAGGGGTCTATTTCGACCCCTGGTGGTCCCCGGACCCGACTTGAGAACCAGTGAGCCCCCCCACCACACACACACACACACACACACATACACACACACATCTACCCTGATAGCCGGTGTGTTGACTCTCCATTCATCTGCCTTCATGCTGCTGCATTGGCGCAATGGAGAGCGGGGGCAAAGCAGACAGAAGCCAAGAGGAGGCCCTGCTGACACACACACACACACACACACACACACACACACACACACACGCACACTCACACACGCACGCGTCTGTGCCATTTTAGATTTGAGTTAGAAAAAGCATTATTTCATACTTTGGCTATTCAAAGATGGCATGTCTACAAGCTCATAGCATGTCACTTTGTGCATTGTAGAGCTTGTAGACATGTTATTTTTGAAAGATCGTAAAAATGAGTCTATAATCTTTGAATATTTATATTATTTTACAGTGAACATTTTTAACTAAAATGTGTGCTTTTGGGGGGTTCCCTGGAATAAAATATTTTGAGATATTGAGGCGGCCAAATGCATATCATTTTGGGTGTCCTTGACAAAGTTTGAGCACCACTGATGGTGCATAGGCCTACTGTACATACGTTTTTCAGAAAACCGTTAGGATTTAGAAGACATTTGTAGAATCTGCATCGGCTCTTAAGAGTTGGCAGTTGGCAGCCGTCACCCGTCAGGCCCCGGTAAGATACTCATTGGTATTAGTAACGGTGATTACCGGGAGCTGTGTCTGTGAGAGATCCATTTTCAAAAGGTGGTGCTCAGCGCACCTAGGCTGATTTATATTCCAGAGTTTGGATCCTGAAACTCGGGTTTCTTTGATCAAAGGCCAAACGGAGTTAGACCTTATTAGCACTGTTCATTTCACTCCGATCTGAGAATTTCTTTTTTTTTCTTTTTTTTCACTGCTAAGATGTAGTTGCGGAAAGAAATCACACCACCTCTTAAAATAACTCTATAGTTGTAGCAATCATAATTTATGGTTGTGACATAATCCCATGGGACACCTGCATGGGCTTGTCTCACAGGCACACTGTTTGGGATCCACTTTCCTCAAAGAACAACTCAAGAAATGTGTCTAAATGCCTACTGTGTACAAACGGTATGTACACGCAGATTAGACACACCAACGGACCGACATGTGGAAACAACGGTCGGACATGCGGTTGAATATGCGCTGCTCCCGTGTTTGCGGTTAGAGTTAGGTTAGGGTAGGTTGTCGGTCTAATGACAGTCGGACCAATAGTATGTCTAAACTAAAGCCTGTACAAAGTAGTAAGTACAAACGTGGGCTATCACAAGCTATCTTAACTAGGGATGCACCGAAAATTCGGCCACCGAAAATATTCGGCCGAAAATGGCTAAAAATGTATTTTCGGCCTATTCGGTTTCGGCTCAAATAAGCCGAAAAATATCACCGAATAGTAGTAGTGGTCCTAAAGTTGTGAATCGATATAATTCAACTAAACTGCGGGAAAAACACAGATGTACAAGCCCAAAGTGCTGTGCATTGCGACGGGTAGATAACTTGTAGATCTGCTACTTCCAGCGCAGGAAGGGCGCATGCTTATGACGCTCTTTAAGACAGTCACTCACACAACACACGCAGCAGTCAGCAGACGGAATGCACAGACAGATCCGAGTCCGACACAACTTTACTGCACACATCTGTGCTTTCAATTTCATTCACGCTTCCATAGTCTTTTAAATCTTATTTCCCATCCACGGGCACAAGCAAAGTGATATCAGCAGCTGCCTTCCACCCGATCTGGATGGTGGTGGTGTTGTCTGACGAGGGTAGCTACTAGCTAGCATGGGAGCTAACATTAGTTTAGCTCTGGTCCATATCGTTAGAAGGAGTCCTCCTTAATAACACTATAGTAGCCTACTTTCCATCCGTTCCCCAACTAAACCCCTCACACTCGATGCGTTTACACGGGCAGACACAAAGACGAATGGGAATATCATTTGGAGCAGCTACACGTCTTTGCATCAACATGTTGCTGGTTTCCATTATAAATGAATGATAGACTATCCTTGCGTCTGCCCGTGTTTAGTTTCAGTGTCAAACCCACCTCTTGAATATTACTTTCCCCAGCTATCTCATTCCACTTTCATTTATTTTATTCCATAGTCTTAGTTTTTCCCTAATAAAGTTGTTTTTATTTGTTTTCTCATGTTCCCCTTGAAAAGCATCTTTAAGTACTCAGAGAAGCATTATATAAATAATATTATTATCACTATTATTATTACTACTTGTTTTATTGCCTATGATTATGTAGAAAAAAAAGCTCACTGCTCAGGTCAAATAGGCCTATTGATATGCGATTAAAATGTGATTAATTGAGATTAATTCATCACAAAGCCTCCAATTAATTAGATGTTTTTTTAATGGACCCATAAGTGTTTATTATTTAAGTTAGGTTTTGCCATAATCATGTATTTTGCCATAATCAGGTAGCTGATTATGGCAAAATAGCTGCCAAATTCGGTATTCGGTTTTCGGCCAACTGTTTCCTATATTCGGTATTCGGTTTCGGCCAAGAATTTCCCTTTCGGTGCATCCCTATTCTTAACCCTTTCATGTTAGCATCTCTCACATCCTCAGAACGTGCAGGTGGAAGAGAAACGGATGCATGTGTTGAATGTTCCCTGATATGGAATCATAATTGTACATATGAGTGAGCTATACTCATTTATATGCGCGGCCATCATGTTAAATATTCCGTCAGCTGTAGCAAGGAGTGTGTTTTATCTGTAGATCCATAATGCTACTGCCAGGTACCTCTGGTAAGGTAATTATAGTATCATTAGTTTTCTCCATTTCTCCACCTGGAATGGACATCGATTGCTACAGTAGGTGTATGATCTCTCTCTCTCTCTCTCTCTCTCTCTCTCTCTCTCTCTCTCTCTCTCTTTCTCTGACTTATATTATAAAAATATATTTTCTGTTTACTAAACAGATTTAGAGACATCGAATTTATGTTACTGAACAAACAGATTGCTATTTGAATATAGAGATATTTAACATGTACGTACTGTACAGTATACACTCCCTTTAAGAAACTATTGCTTTGTCAATGTAGTAACTTAGCAACACACACCTGGCCTATGGGGTGTGCTTTTGTCCAACCCCCTCTGTGAAGTCTCATCATTGATTTAAGACCCGCAGTCAGAGAGGTGAGTGTGGCATGCCATAGCATAATGATATGCAAAGAAGACCAGGCTCTGGTGGGATTTGATTCTGGGCCAGTCAACCGTGTAGCCATGTACTGTACGTACATGTGGGTTCAGAGATCTACTGCATGGGTCTGAAAATCAGACCTGTCTGCACACTGCACTACTGTACAAGCCCCCCTCCCTGGTGCGTGCGTGCGTGCGTGTGTGTGTGTGCGTGCGTGCGTGCGAGAGAGAGACGTAATGGCTGCTAAAAACTCAGCTTTCCATCATGCACCTGTGCATAGTGTGAAGCTCAACTGTGCCAACTGTTGGTACCCTAAACAGACAGACGGACAGACATAGGGAGCCTAAACAGACACGTACGTATGTATAGGGACACACATTCCTGTGCATTGGAGTGGCTGCACCACTCGAAAACCCAGCTCTCCCACCTGGTGACCTAATTTACACTTTGTTGTAGGTTGTGTGACCATGTCGCCCGCCAAAAATTAGCATTTGATAAGGAAACAAAGTGCATCAAAGCTGAACACACTTCATCAATATCGGGTAATAAAGTTAAACTCCGGATTATGATTTTCATCAACTTTCAATTAAGCACAAGCAACACTTCCACACAAAGCTGCCGACTAGACACATAAACCCAGTTTAAACCTCCCACAACGTGTTGAAAGCCTGCACATTGGCAATTTGCACTACTCTTTTTTTTTTTCTTTTTTTTTTTTATATATTTTAATTGGTTTTTGAATTTTTTTCACATACAGTTACAAACCTTTACAAAGGACATACTTTTGCACTATTCTTGCGGAACACTGTTGTACCTTTTTGAAACAGCTACTGTAGTGCTTAAGTGGTTAAAGTCCAGTTCAAGCAGTGTGTCACTTTAGTGTGACATTGCTCCATTGCTCCATCAGTTTGCCCAGGTCAGCTTTGAGAAGGAGCGCTTCATGCTTGCGACTTAGTGACTGGTAGTGTGAGGTACTGACTGTTTGCAGAGGAAACATATTGTTTCTCTTCGCTGTTGATTGAGTGTCTGAGCTGAACTCTCTCCTTCACTAAGCCCAGCGAGCTCACTGGAGTGGGTTATTTATTTCGGAGGTTGGCTGCCAATGTTTGCGTGTGTAACATTAGCAGCTCATCGTTGGTAACGATCGCTTCTGCCAGCAGCTGGCTGGAAGTAGCAGCAGGCTTGAATTATCCAGTATAGTTTACAAATATCTAATTGGTTATATTTAAGGAAAAGTTAGTGTTCTGTCTCTGGGATTTTCCTATCTTTGATCCACTATTAACTTCCACTTTTGTTATCTTCTAACATAGCTTCAGATTGCACCCTGTGCTCACTAACCCTCGTGCCAGCAACCCATTTTGAATGCTGTTTTATTGGACCAGTGGTTTTCTTAAAAGGGCATGTAAAAATGTCAAGGCACACCTCTATTCATATCCATACAATATATAATATTTCGACTGTATGTAGTACGCTATATTACTCAAGAAATAAGTATTAACAAAATAATTCAAGAATTGGTTTGAACGTTGCAAAATTACATAAAGCTAATTTGAACTAGACGGGTCACAAATACCTCTGTATCAGGGAATTAGTGTGCACAAAGACTGATATATTAGCCTATGTAGTAATAATTCATAATGTTTTAATACTGGTACTTGCAATAATGATGTGCGGTAGTCACAAAATCCCAAGGCATTCCTGGACTAGTCTCACGGCACACCATTTAGGAGCTACTCCATAAGCCCCATTCTGACCTGAGATCAGATTCATACGAGGTTTCCGCCGGACACACACTGGTCTGATGAACCCATTCTGACCTGAGATCAGATTCTAAATAGTCAGTCGCTCTTCGATTTTTCAAAAATAGCAGACCTACAAGCTCGTATCGCGCCTCTCGGTGGCGCGATATGAGCTTGTAGATCTGCTATTTTTCAATAGCTAAAGCATAACATGATGCCGACACCAAAATGGGTGCCCGGTCAGAATGGGTTAACAACCAAAATAATCATAATAAAAACAAACAGATCAAGCAGATCCAGACATTCATTCTGGATGTTTGGTTGAGGAGATTAGATTACTCGGGTTTAGTTTTTATAATTATTTACTCAATATCTATATATATTTTTACATGTAGTTTTTGGGCACAGAGAGGGCCCCAGCTTGTGTTTTTAAGTATATATTAATTACTTTGTTTACCCATCTATTTATGAGGAGGACAATGTGGGGCCCCTGTGAATGGGGGCCCCTGGGCTTCGGCCCAGGCGAGCCTTGCATTAATCCACTGTGTCAGCTAGAGAGTTAATTTCAGTAGCATGGTTCACAGGGCAGTAACGATCTTCTCAAGCGCACCTTACATACAGCACACCCATTACTCACTGCCACTAGAGCACCGCTACACTGTTGTTTTGGGGTCATATTTATACCAAGCAACAAGCATACACAATTAAACATTATATCAACACACGGAATGAACACAATTCATTTGGAATAAAGTTTGTTTTTGTTATAAGGTTACAGCTCATTCTGATAGTGTGACACTGACAGCATTATTTTACTGACTTCAATCAAGTGAGGAGGCCCAAAACTTGAAACACATTGTGCTGAATGATATTAAACCTGGATGAATTTGCTAGACACAAGATGCTGACTTCTTTTTATTTTTATCCTGGCTTCCCTATTTCGATCGTATTACGTTGTCTAATGTAAAAACCATAAAACAATGCCATGCTATACACTATGACATGTCCAGTGCAAATAACCCAAAAACTAAAACATTTTAAAACAAATGCCACGCTACAGTACACACTATGTCGTCCAATGTGAAAACTAAAACTATTTAAAAATGCCGTGCAACACTACACTGTATAGGTGAAAATGACACGGCCAAAATAGGCCGATGCAATGCGTTTGTGAGCTTTTCGCTTTTTTGCCATAATACTGTAGTAGGACTTTTAAGTGGCTGAGTCAACAGTGTTAAATGGTAAATGGTGCATTTATATAGCGCCTTTATCCAAGGCGCTTTACAGAGATTGTGCATTACATTCACCCATTCACACACACATTCATACACCGATGGCAGCGGAAACCATGCAAGGCACCAACTAGCACATCGGGAGCAATTTGGGGTTTAGTGTCTTGCTCAAGGACACTTCGACAGTAACTCTGGGGGAGCCCGGGTTCGAACTGGCAACCTTACGGTTACCATCCAGGCACTCTACCCCTGAGCCACCGCCGCCGCCGCCAGTGTTCAGTCACTCCTGCTCTGCCACCATGCTATAGTGGAAGAAGCTGTTGACTTCACATGTCACTGTGTAGAGTAGATGCTACAGTACAGTGTGCCCACCAAGTATAGGCGGACAACATGCTGTGGGTGCCACTGTACGGGAAACATCTCTCCACAGCCTTCAATATTAAATATGAAGCAAGAGCATAGTACGCATTTGAAAACCCATCCCAGGGCTCGACATTAACTTTTTGAGGCACTTGTCAAGTACATTTCCCATTCATTTGTCCAGGCATAAAAGTCACTTGTTCGGAGCACAAGCATACACAAATTCATTTTAAATCAACTCACTGTAAATTGTTTTTGGTGAATAGTAATACATGTTTGAAGATTAGATGAATATTCAAGTTAATAGCCCTAGAATGTCTGTGATCTTACATACGTTTCATGTACGTTTCATGACCTCGTCAGCATTTAAACTTGCGTTTTACTGGGTGTGCAACTGTGCACTCACCCAGTAATTAATTCCTAAGACTTGGAGTCGTTTTGAGGACTAGTTTCATATTCATTTGAAGGTTCTGGCAGAAAATGTGTATTTAGTCAAATATCTCCACTTTTCCACATCTGAGATCACAAACCCCCTGAAGCAGAGCCTATGAGACAAAGTTATTACATGGACATAACATGGAGCCCAGAAATCTATACAGTTAACATACTGACACAGTGAATATCTAAATGCCACAAGGAGAAGGAAATGCCAGGAGGTCGCAAGGAGGACGCAAGGAGGTCACAGCACTCCAGAAGAGTGCTGTGACCTATTCTGAGCATGTAGTATGAAGATTGAATCCGACGCCATTCTGCTTAAAAACACCAACTCGATTGAACCATTAGGGTTGAGGGCGTATGAGTTAGCAAATGAGATTGGAGGGTGACTGAGTGTGGGGAACAGCTTGCCTGCCTGCCGTGTCTGCCTGAACCATTGCGATGGTCGATTCGGTGTGGCATATTTTTAATCTTCTGTAGTTTTTAACCTTTACAGGGGAGCAAACTCACAAAATTGGCCTATTGATCCGCTCCCCTTTAACAACACCATCTTTCAGTGATTGTTGAAAGTAAATTTGTGTTGACAGGACAACATAAATCTGTGTCCCGACCAGAACAGATTGTTCTCTATACGTGGTGGATCCAACTTTGTCGAGCTTTTGAAAATGGCATATCTACAAAGCTCACAATCCGTCACATGGCGACACATTGTGAGCTTGTAGATCGGCTATTTTCAAATGGCCTAAATGTATGTACTGTAGTGCTGAAGTGGTTAATCTATGTTTTGTAATCATATAAATCACATCTACAGTAACTAGCAACAAAAAATCCTCAAAGTTGTACTTAACTACTGTAAATGTATACTTAGTTACTATACACCATTGTTGTCTCTATCCCCCGTAACTGCAAAGAGTGCCGTAGGGCAGTATTTCACCCACTTTACTTGTAAGTTGACACATAACGCTGATTCTGAACAATTTGCACAACGAAAAAGAGCAACATCAAACGAATTTATAACCCCAATATATTCTATAAACTGGTAAAACTACTGCTAAAGTGTTGACCATGTTCGTGGAATCTTACCACTTATGCCCAATATAAATTTGCAGAAAGCTAAAATTGCTTATTTACAAGCTCACACAGCGTGTCGCAATGCAGTATGTTGTGCTTCTATAATCATGTTTCGAATGTGGCATTTCCCCACTTATAATTCCATGTCCAAAATAGGGGTGCCATGGTTAAAGTGGTTGATTCACATAAATTAGCATGAATTAATACATCATATCAGGCAGACAAACAATGTGCAGTGCGCTCCACTCGGAGCTGCAGTAGACCGTAGACGTGTTGGCATTCAGCACACTGACAGCGAAGGCAAAGTTGAAGCATGATAATGATGAAGAAGGCATCATTAAGTCCAGCTCTAAAATGCCTTCAACAGAAGTTGTCTGTATTCAGATCCAACCCTTGAGCCACTTATCCTCAGCAGAAAAGTCAAAGTCAGCCCCGGCCGTGTAGATGTTCTCTGGAGAATAGCCCAAATCTGCCAGCCATAGTAGCATAAACCAGGTCTTAAGGCCACTTTATATCGACGCTAATTAAGTTGCTGCTGTATGTGTGCCCACTTGTTAATAATTAGAAAATATTATTTTAGCCAGAAATGTCATGGAGAGCACATCGATATCTGCGTAGTATGACTACTGAGGAGCAACCGAGGAGGATTTATGTTCTCATTACAGGAATAAAGCCCAGTGTGCCTTTTGACGCCTATTTTCATAATATGTGCATTGTCGGCCGAGAGAGAGGAGGAGGGGGGGGGGGGGGGGGGAGGGAGGGAGAGAGGGAGAGAGGGAGTGAGAGAGAGAGAGAGAGAGGGAGTGAGAGAGAGAGTGTCTCGGCAGCTAGTTTGTTGGAGTAGAGTGTGGGTCCCTGTGTCTCAGCACCCAGGAGGATGTGGTAGATACAGTATTCAGACAGGCAGTGTGTAGGCCCTCACTGTGAATCCTAAATGCATCTCACTGTATCACTGCCTTGTCTTATAACAAGGAGAAAAGGAGAAGACAACGCCTTAACAAAGAGAGCACTTAGGGCTATATCTTGCGCCACCCCTTAACCCTTTTCCCTAAACTTTACCATTTAAAAAATAGCCGATTTATTACAAATAGCCGATCTACAAGCTCACAATGTCTCGATGTAGATTGGCTAGTTGAACTATTTTAAAAGCTTTTTTTAAATAGTAAAAAAATGGCAAATCAGTTTAGGGATAAGGGATAAGGATGGCGCAAGACGGAGCCCATACTCTCTGCCCCTCCCACTCTCAAGTGGTAATATAGTGACAAGCGATAAGTGAGAGAACCTGACCATGTGTCACCGGTTTAACGCAACGGAATTGACCCACTCTACGATCCCGCCAATATTCCGTCAACAACGGAACATGGAAGTGCTGTTCTCACTCCCAACTCGTTATACATGAACCTGTCCGCTATAAAAAAAACAAGGCAAACGTGCCGTGACAGACACTTACTTCAACAGAGAGCCTATTTCACATGCATTAACGTCGCAAATGCTTGTATCGAAATGTCAGTCTGCTTGTTTTCCATATGCTTGTAATTGTCTGATTGTCAGACGGTCTGTTAATGCGTCTATGGAAGACTCTCTTAATGCACTTCTGTACCCACCCAGCACTATTAACTTCATGGAAGTGACATGGATGTGGGAAAAAGGCGGCAGTGAACGGTTAGGCAAGAAGGTCTTGTCAGTTTAAACTCCCGTTCTGAATGTACTACATAATATGAATTCAATACGCAGCCTATACAGTACGTTTAGAAAGCCAGCTGCATTGCTCACATAACTATCTGCACATCACGGATATGTCATTCTGTAAGCTTTCATAAAACATACACAAAGATGGGCAAAATGAACAGAGAATGGACAGAAATGTGGGCACGTATTTAACATTGAGCACTGTAAATGGGCAAGTGGTTTGCTGTACCAGCAAAATCTGTGAAAAATAATAATAACCCCAGCACTGTCTTCATGCTTTATGGGCAATGGGTAATGGATCTCCATCCTCTCGTTTGAGTGTTGCATCTGTGATTTGCTGCCATTTACTGTACATTACTGTACATCATGACCCCTATATAGCATTCCTCAACGACAAAATAAAGATATTATTAATAATAGTAGTAGTAGTAGTAGTAGTAGTAATAATAAAAACAAATTTAACTCCTCATTTAATGATACTCCAGAAACAGATTAATTCATTATAACCATTTACACTGGTGTGCCAGAAGTGTACCTCCCAGCCCTGGCAGAGTAGTTCTGGAGTAGTTCCAACGGATTGTGTGCCCCTGGTTTTTCCCTAATGGGACTGATTGAGGGTAGCTACTATAGGACTTGATCACTCCCGGCTGGGTCGCCTGAGTGAGGGGTATGATGTTTGCGAGACCCGAAACCCCGTTGACCTCAGGATACATCACTGAGGATACGTCCCAGATGCATCCATGCAATGTTTTTTTTTGTTGTAGTATTTGTCTCATATTATTATTGCCCTCTCCTCATGGTGTCCACTTAACAGTGAGGTATGGTGACACTTTTAGAAGTGGTTTGCTGTACCAGCTAAATCTGTGAAAAATAATAATAAAGAAAACAGTTGTGAGTAGAACCCTCCCCAGTGCTGTGTCTTCATGCTTTATGGGCAATCTTCTTGTTTCGCAGCAGGATGTGAGAATGTACATGTTCTAGTGTAGTAGGGTCAATACAGCCCATGGGGGGAACTTATGAATCACTCTTGCAACTCTGGGGAAAGGTGTTATTCTTTCCCTTATTCTCTTCACTTTTCTGTGCCACGTACTTATTTATTTAGTTAGGATTCCGTTGGGGTAATTATTTTCCCACAAGTGATGACTGTTTGACATACCGCCCACAGTATGATCCTGTGTGTTAAGTTTCACTCTGGGATTGTACACATGTAAATGTCAGTGTCCAGTTGTTTACATTACAATTAGGCCTGTCAAAAAAATCGATTCGAGTTAGAATCGCGATTCTAATGCCGTCCGATTCAGAATCGATTCTCATTTTCCAAAAATCGATTTCTTTTTTTTTCTTTTTTTGCACAAATGTACCTGTGCATGCAATGCATTATGGCCTGGGTTTCTGCATAGTGCATTCACTACCAGCTAAGCTAAGCCTGCCAATTGTATTTATTTTACACCTGTTTTAATACTAATGTATTGTTCTGGTATTGAGTGAGAAGAGATTTTGTAACTTTTGTACTGGTTCAAATTTGTGCAAGCTAAATAAATGAGACATGTTTTTACTCTTGGATTTAACCTTTGTGTGTTTAAATCATTCAGTTGATAAAACCTTTACAATTATACAAGCTTTTTACTAAATGTACTCTGCTTTCATGCCAGAAGACTGGAGTAGATCATGCTAAAATTCTATTTAATTGTTTTAAAAAAGAAAAGAAAAAAGAACTGCTTTAGAATCGAAAAAATCGAAAAGATCGTTTTTGAATCGAATCGTCACCCCAAGAATCGGAATCGAATCGAATCGTGGGACACCTAAAGATTCGCAGCCCTAATTACAATCTCAGAGGGACAAATGGATAAATTCAGTTCACTGTGAACTGAGAATACAAATAAATTGTTTTTTCTACAAGCATCCAAAACCCTTTCCTCAGAGGAATTAATTACCAACTGAATGCTTGTGGTGTACTCTGTGGTCCCGAAATAGCCCCTTTCTATAAACCAGACTCTCCTCCCTGTATAGAACCATGGTCTGTTGGTTACAGAAACAGAAAACCATGTTTCATTAGTATAATAATGTCTGACACATTGTGTGAACACTGAACAGTGCCAGCCAGAGCATTGCTGTGAAAAAGCATGCATACTATTCAGATTTTCTTGAAAATCAATCAATTAGCTGAAATAGTAACCATCCCATTATAATTCGCTAGGTTACTCAAAAATGTTGAACATTTTGGAAAGGTTCACCTAATGACCAAAATTGGGGCTCAAGGTAGTGATTAAACTACCTTGATTAAAAGTAGGGTAGTACTCATTGATATAGAGTGTTTGTTCACTAAAAGGAGTTTTGTTAGTAAACAAAAGATAATGCATTTTCAGGTCGGGATACCTATTTTATCCAACCAGCTGAGAGAACTCGCACAGGATACAGATTAAACGAGTGAAATTGGAAGTGATGACACAAAGAAATGAGCACATAAAATTGGGACAGGATAGGAACACTATTAAAACTGAAGCTGATAAATTGGTACTCTTTCCTGATTGGCTGCAACCCACCTGAAAATGTATTTTCTGCTTATAAAAGAGCTGGAGAGACGAGACCCCTGTTACTGAACAAACACTTTCATTGGTTCAAAATATTGAACCAATGAAAAAGTATCGAACCAATGAAAAGTAGTAAAACGTACTCCATTGGACTGTTTGCTAAAGCAAGCTAACACCACCTCTCCCCCTCTCATGCATGTAATTGACAAAGGTTTTCTTAATTTCTTGAATAATGAACATTTTGGAGTTAGGTGGTTTCTTCCCGACAGCTGAGATATAGTGCTTTTATGGTTTTTTTTTTTAAATCACACCTGTGTGAAGTGAGTGGTGCAACTCCATGTGGGGGTCCCCAGGGGGTCCCCGGAACTTCCAGACCCACAGGAACATGCCCAGGGTGCAGGATTCGGACGCGGGCCGGCCGGTTCTGACGAGCCGCCCTGTGTCCGAATCCCCAGGGGGTCCTTCTACTGTACTGTCACGACCAAATCATCATCCGTTAATATATGTGTGTGTGTGTGTATTAGGCTGCACAACAGTGACACTTGATGATGAAAACCAACCAAACGCTATTTCCGTGCTCGGACACAGCTAGGGACATAGCCAGGGACACAGGGACCCAGGGACACAGCCAGAGACACACAACGCTTCATATAGGAGTGGTTGCACCACTCAAAAATGAAGAAGACGAAGAAGGTTTTGTTTTAACCCATTCTGACCGGGCACCCATTTTGGTGTCAGCATCATGTTATGCTTTAGCTATTTAAAAATAGCAGATCTACAAGCTCATATCGCGCCACCGAGTGGCGCGATACGAGCTTGTAGGTCTGCTATTTTTGAAAAATCAAAGAACGATTTTTTTTTTTTTAGAATCTGATCTCAGGTCAGATTGGGTTCATCAGACCAGCGTGTGTCCGGCGGAAATCTCGTATGAATCTGATCTCAGGTCAGAATGGGTTAACCAAACAATATCACTTGCCCTACCTTTTTAAGGATGCCAATGTACCTTCATGGTCGCTAGCTGATGGCCCGTAGTGATTTCGTGACCCCATTACCTTTCTCTAGTGCATTTATGCCAAAGATTCCACTTCATTGCACACAACATATCTCAAGATCTAACAAGCAGTTTGCCATTAAGGTTGTTTAGTCCATTGGAGGAATGAAAGACCCAACTTTCCCTCCCATGCATGCCCATGGATGTCACTACATGGGGCCGCATTGGGGAATATTACACTTCACTTGTACACACACACGTCCAAACATAAATAGCCTAATATATTGCAAGATAAAGGCGGTGCACAATGCACATGTTTGAATTTGTACAACAGGCTTATTGGAAGGCCTATAAGAGATTCAACCCATGATGGCTGTGCACACTTAATTCAAGCATGGGAAGCTTAAAACATGTGGAAAGCCTTGCCATTCAGGAACTCAATTAGCATTTTGGAGGCTTCTGAAAGGCCATACTGTAGGTTACCAGATTTAATAAAATTAAACTATGAGGCTATTATCTGTACACTCGTGTGTGACATGCCACGTTTAACATTTATAGTAGGTCAGTGCTACTACTAGCTTAGTAAGAGATTATTGGTGTAATACTGGCTAAGTGTGCTGGCTGTAATGTCTCCATGATGTCACCTGTCAGTGGTGGAAACTAAGTGCATGTACTTGCATACTGTGCTTCAGTACACTTTAGGTAGTTTTTGCTTTACTGGAGTATTTCAATACTATATATAATATATTTCAATACTTAATAAGTTTCAATTATTGTACTTCTACTTTCTCAAAGGCTTTTACTTTATTTGAAACCTTTAGTTACTAGTTACTTTTTCATTAATATTACAAAACATACATAAACCACTTCAGCCCTATGGACATTTTGCCGATCTACAAGCTAACAGTGCATCACAATGCGACGCCTCGTAAGCTATTTTCTAAAGAATTTAATATATTTTGAAAACGTATAAATAACATAATTAGTAGTTTTACTTTTGGTACTTATATTTTGATGCCAATAGTTTTGTATTTTTCCATTTTGATAATACCACACTTTTACTTAATAGTAGAGTATTTCTACATAGTGGTATTTAAACTGGTGACCACCACACCAACACTAGCAGACTTTGGCTAGAGGAAAAGAGTGTGAGGGATTTCTGAGTGGACCATGTTACCAAACTTTGTGTATAGATGGAATCAGAACCCTGAAAATGAGAAAATTATGACCCAAAATAGGGATGTCAGATTGTTGCAAACGGTCGCAACAATAACCTGCATTTTCCGTCAGTCGGTCGGTCGGTCGGCATGCCGCCTCATGACATCATGCCTCCATACTGTATGGTACCATACATGGAGAAGACTGCAGGATCATCACCTAGATCTGCATATATGGAGCCGGCCAGCAACTCTACATCTGACCTCAAACCCTTAGATCTCCATATTTGGAGCTGATCTGTTCTGACATCTATATGTTGATCCTTCCCCACCCTTCCTTCCTCTTTGATGTCTCCCTTTTGACTGATACCTGTCCATTCAAACTCTAGACGGGCCCGCCCCAAAAGTTATTAAAAAACTAGACTAAAACTCAACAGGCCCGAAAATTACGGCCTGGCCCAACCTGGGCCCTCACAAACCCTGTACACTCAAGACACTGCCCCCGCTGCCACCCATAGATCTCCATATATGGAGCTGACCTGTTCTGACATTCAATATGTTGATCATCAAACCCTGTCCACTCAAGACATGCTCCATATATGTCCAGCACAGAATTCATTCCATATGTTGATCTGACCACCCATGCCAAAGCGCCATCAAAGGGTGAGGTCGCTTCTCGCCCTCAGGGCGTCTTATACTGTTATAATTCGATGATAGGTTTGCATATGGATCAGATATTCTACTTTTTTATTTTTTTTTATTTAAAAAGTATAATAGTTATGTTGATTGCTTCAATTCACATGTGACCTCTCTGATTCCATACACAGTTTAATGATTATTAATGTTGGGGAATTATACGTATCACTGCTCATTTTGTATAGTGCTTATGCAGAAAATCCTCTGGGGCATACAGTACACCTATGTACACCTATGTACAGTACACCGTCGCCTATGGCTGCATATCACAGAGTGGCAGACCGTACATGACCACACAGTACGTAAACCACTCTGTCCCTCTACTAAGGCCTGTAGACAATCCATGACCACACAGTACGCAAACCACTCTGTCCCTCTACTGGGGCCTGGAGACAGTCCATGACCACACAGTACGTAAACCACTCTGTCCCTCTACTAAGGCCTGTAGGTCTTGCTAATTACCACCATTGCCGCCGGATGATGCTAATAGTAATGACATGTGCACGTAGTGGCTGCTAATCCTCGCAACCAGCCCTGAAACGGGGGTTCTCGGGGGGCGTTCTCCATTACTGTAGGTCTCTTTCACTGAGAGGATTGAGGGAGAGAGAGGAAAATGGAAAGGTGGGGATGGCGAATACACTGCAGACTGGAGCTGAGCGGCATTAAAGGATCATTTGGTATAAGCTCTCAGACTGTGTGTGTGTGTATGTGTGTGTGTGTGTGTGTGTGTGTGTGCGTGCGTGCGTGCGTGCGTGTGCGTGCGTGCGTGTGCGCGGATATAGGATATAGCCAATCTGCAAGTTTGCAATGCATCACAATTCAACGTGTGCTATCCATGGTGCTGAATTCTGACAGCTTTCTCTGTGACCTCTTTACACTGCCAATACAATAGCCTCATTGGTAAAAAAATAAAAATACATTAAAGGCTGTTTAGGCCTGAACCAGTGCCTGCCATTACTGCAATCACTCCAACCACGTTTACCGGGGACGAAGAGCAAACAATGCAGTCAGAGATAAGGAAACGAGTACACCGTACAGCACACAGTATCATCCTCTGTGTTCATTCACTGTTAATTCACAATAGTGAGGGCATAAAAATGGATGGAAATCCTTTCCCCATTTAACCTTGGGTTCTGCTTTTTTATCTGTTTTTATAGTCTCTGACTTAACACTGAGTATTTTACTATGCAGCTTTCACCAATGACTAAGGAGCATGACGATGCATAGTTTTGAGGTATATAATTCAGAAATAACTGCTTTGCCCAGTGTAATTCTCTACATTACGGCTCCAGGCGCAGATGGACCGTATGAAAAGGCTTAGCTGAACTTGTACTACTGTATAACTTCTGCTCTAACTTAGAGGACTCTTTGTGATATTTCTGCAGGATGGCTGCATGTTTTTTTTTCCAGCAGCTTCCACTGTATGGCATATAGAAGAGAAGGACAGAATGTCCAGTACTGTTGCTCCAAAATCGCAAGTAAATCCATAATTTACATCTAGTGAGGGTGTTGAGGGTTGGGAAACGGAGACGGGTAACTTTCATATGAATTTATACATACTTGGCCATATATCGACAACAATGTCAGTTGAGTTGTTGAATAATTATAATGGAATTGACGTAATTTGAGAAGTTTTGAAATGGCAGCTGTATTGGTAGCAGAATGCAGATTAGGCCTAATGAAATGATGGGTGTATAAATTAGTTGTACATGCTGTATTAATTGGTACAATATTGGCCTATGAATGTACAAGATATCTAGCATTCAAAGCCAGATCTATTCACAAAGCTCTGGAAGCGTTTACTACTACGACAATATAAGTAATGCATCCTTGAATTTGTTTGTACTGTATCATGGGTGAGTTTACCGGGGTGGACTTGAGTATAGGAAAGGTGCATGATTTCCAACATGTATGTGTTGTTTCACATTATTTGAATTTCCAGTGTTTACAATTATCCGTTGTCTTGTCTTTCATTTGTTACTACTATTCTCTACTACCAATAATTTAATTCAATTCCATTACATTTTATTGAATCACAACAAGTTGTCTCAAGACAAATAGCAGAGAATAAACCACTCACTTCAGACGGGTTTGATTATAATCAGACCCGTTAGTAATAATTTATAATACTCTAGTCACTAAAGTACACACTAGTCTAGTGTTACTCTAGTGTGTACGACTTATCTCTGTATTACTACTGTGTTTACTACTACCACTACCCATGTCATGTCCATGTGTTTTTTATGGACAGCAAAGTGTGTCCCTGGCTGTGTCTGTCCCTGTGTCCGTCCGAGTACGGAGATAACATTTGTTGACCACCAAGTGTCACTGTTGCGCAGCCTAACACACACACACACACACACAGGCCAGGGAGGAGGGCTTGTACAGTACAGTACAGTACAGTACAGTACGGTACTACAGCATGAGTACAGTACAGCAACACTCAGTTCAGACGGGTCTGATTTTCTTCTATAACCAATCCAATACTTCTACTACTAGGCTACTTAACTACAAGTAGACTACATTCAAATGTTGTTTCAAGTATGAAATATCCAAACTGTGTTCTGCACCAGTCCTCAGAATGGTTCTCTAAATACGTTTTATTAAGAACAAGTTATACATTATTATACAATTGGTACAGTATACATAATTATTTTTCATTTTTATGAAAAACAAAGAAAGAAAGAAAAAACAGACAAAAAGAAAACCCTCAATCCCTCCCAGCCATACTGCTTATGTGACAGTGACACAGCATAGAATAAAATAGTATGATGATGAACATTTTCATTACATTTACATTGATTGGAAATCATAAAAAGTGTAAGTCACTGCAGCAAGTATATAAAGCAACTTTGTCATTTTTACATCTATATCTTCCCAGGATTATCCATTGGTGAAGCTTTGGGCCATGCTGCTATTCTGTAGTAATACTACACAGAATAAATGTTCTTTCAGGACAAATGCTTACAACTTCAAGGTGATTTGTAATTTTAGGTGGCCTAAAAAGAAATGAAGTGAGTCTAAGACTCTATGTAGCACATGGGAATTAGTGTGGGCATGATGCCAGACAAACTAATTAGCCTGTCCATTAAAATAAATGCTAGGTTTTTAGAAAAGTGCTAAAAAGTGCCATAAAATCCTGTGAATTGTTGAATGATATTAGGTACGTGCATCGGCATGATATACGGCCAAATCTTGTCCATAACCTTTATCTGTTGCTTACAGTATGCACTGTACTGTGAAAAATCTGAAGTTTAGCAGATCTCAAAATTATGCTTTTAGTACATAAGTAATTGTATAAACAAGTGTGAATCAGCGGATTCTGTCAATGAGAGAAACAAGCCTGGTTTTTATTTTCAGGAAAGAGAAATTGCTGTATGCATAGATAACTCGAATGACTGATACTGGAGTCTGAAACATTCCAAAGAGGTGTGTTATGATCCTGGGGCGTCATCGGCAAACCTTTTGCAATGTTTTATACTTTAAAACATGAATTGACTGGATTTCAAACCGCGTTTGGATTGGGCTCAAAATAATACCCCAAAGACTAGTTTCAATATGTACGCAAAGATATTGTTCCTATTTCACCTCTGCAATAATCCAGGCAACATTGGGTACCCTGCTGTCTAATTAAAATAGTACCTGAATATCTATGAAACTTTTAGCACTTATCCAGCAATTATATGAAATATCCTTTCATGTGGGTTACATGGCTTTGCCTGCCAACCGTTCAAGGCTTAAAGGTCATGTTATAAATATTGTAAACATAATGAAATTCAGATATCCTCTGAATTAATGATGATTTGCCAAAAGGTCACTTCTGGGGAGTTGGGGTGAGTGCAGGATATGTAGGACACGTAGTAAACCTTGGCTCTGACAGACGTTGGAACCAGCCTTAAGCATATAGGTCATAATCTCTTTACATGGGTTGCACTCATCCAAGATGCACGTCAACTTTCTTTGAAAAAATGTATACACCCTTGACCCTTCGTAGGGGTGCAACATCCATGCATCCATCCATCTTCAACCGCTTATCCGTAGTCTGTGGCGGAGGGACAACAGCTCCACCAGAGAACTCCAGACTTCCCTCTCCAGAGCAACATTAGTAACTTCATTCTGGAGGATCCCAAGGAGTTCCAAGGCCATTTTGGAGATAATATAATCCCTCCATCTCATCCTTGGTCTGCCTGGGAGTCTCCATGCAGTGGTATGCACATCGAGGACCTCCCTATAGGGAGACACTCGAGAGGCATCCTTACCAGATGCCCGAACCACCTAAGCTGGCTCCTTTCCAAGGGAAGAAGCAGCGATACTCTGAGTCTCTCTCGTGTGACTGCACTTCTTACCCCATCTCTAAGGGAGATGCCAGCCACCCGTCTGAGAAAACTCATTTCGGCCGCTTGTATCCACGTCCACAACCTTATTCTTTCGGTCATGACCCACACTTCATGACCATAGATGAGAGTAGGGACAAAGGTTGCTCGGTAGACGGAGAGCTTTGCCTTCTAGCTCAGCTCTCTTCTCTTCACAACAGTGCTGTACAGAGACTGCAATACCGCCCCAGCCACTCCGATTCTCCGGCTGATCTCCTTCTCAGTCCACCCCTCACTCGTGAACAAGCTCTGAGATACCTCCTTCACCTGCAGGGCAATATTTCCATTGGCGATTCTGATCCTCATCCCAGCCGCTATAAACTCGACTGCGAACCAGTCCAGTGATGGTGCAACAGTTAATCGAACAAATACATTTATTCAGTTACAAAAATAATTGATAGATTTGTTGGGGAATGTCTTTTTTCTTTATCTTCAAAAACTGCGGAAATAGCAGATCTGCAGGCTCACACCGAGTCAACAAACTTTCACTTGTTTTCAGTTTTTTTTTATATGTAACAGTTTTGACGTACGTGGGCATTGCACATTGGGTTTAACATCCAACATGCGTACCAGTTGGCTTTTCCCCCCCCTCTCCTGTCCCTCAGGGGGCATATTTATGCACGGCTGCACTCGTTCCCTCCCCCTCTCCTATATGGTCATAATCATGGATCACAGACATGCTACATAATAACATCAGCCACTGTGACTGAATCACTGATGCCTATGTTTCTTGCGAGATGGATTGAGGCCCCGTGCTTTGGTACTCAACCAAAGAGCACATCATGGGTGACGTGAAGCGGCACAGAGAAATTCACAGATACATTCATGAGGACATGACTTCTTCTGTGTGACCGGGAGGACGAGAGGGATCAAGAGAAAGTATGCGAGAGCTAGACACACCGGTCCATCCTGAATCAGAGAATGAGCAGCAGGGCAGTGAGTGGGATCGTAGCGGTGCTATTGGAGGATTGCTTCTGCAGCTCTTCAGTTTGCCTCCAGGGGAAGATAATATATTTTTGAATACTGCTGCCTAACAAAAGGCCAGACAACCCAGATAGACAGTCATAAAATAGAAAAAGGTAATATATGGTTACCTTGGTTTATATGTTGGGAGAGGGGAGTTGCACCACTCAGTTCACACAGGTGTGATTTTTTAATATACGCTGAAGCACCATCACACCGCAATTGACTTCCATTATAAAATATAACTGACGGGAAGTGTGCATACATAGTTTGGTGCTGGATTGTCCGTTATGCATCATACACTAGCATCTGTCCAAAAAAGTTCCCTCATTGAGGGAAACCTGTCCAGTGGTATAAATAGGGGCAAAGGTTCATTCAAATCCAGAGATGCTTTTTGCCTAATGGAGAAGAAAATGAATACCGGTAGTCATGAATGCATTATGATTTGAATCTATCCTGTGTGATGTCCTCTATAGTGGTTCTCAAACGTTTTTTACGGTATGTCAAGGACCCCCAAATTATATTTGAACCCCATCTGAAAATAAGTTGTGCCATTGTGCTCACTGATGAGCTAAGATGCTAATGAGAGTGGTAATGTTGCTGTGCTGGGCTCAATAGCCCAAGTCTTCCTTCAAAGTTCTATTTACTTCTGTACAGCACTGTAGTATAATCACTATAGTCCTGGAGGAAGTACGTGGGCTCACTGAAAACAAATGTAAAGAAAACATGAAACATGGAGATACGAGATATCTGCCCGTCCCAACAGCAACTACTGTATATGCAAAATATTTTATGTTTAAAAATGTGAGGTGTCAGTCAGGCTGACCTTCATCAGATGAATCTCTAACCCTCATCACATACTCGTGCTTTTTTGTGATGCCCAACCTTGCATGCCAGCATTTATGCCATTATAATGTAAAAGGGGCTTCAAGATCTCCGTCAATAAAGCTCAGTGTACTGCCATCATTGCACTGAGTGCACCATTTGTTTTAGTGCCTTTTGATGGTGACTGAGGAAGGTGGATGCCAACTCACTCATTCTCTTGCCCCTGACCTGTGTTGATGGTAAGTGAGAATGATGCTGCAAGTTGCGACTGTTCTTCCGCTTTGATGGAGCGTTTTGTCATTATATATAGCTGACACGTTCTTAACCCATTTAGACTTGAGGCAGATTTAAAAAATGCATGCTTTCTAAATCCGGAAGTTTTCTTAACAACTTCAAATATTTATATATGGAAATTACATTTATTTTGCTATACAGCTATACAGCCTTTCGTCACAACACGTGTCACATTGCCATTGACAATGAAAGAAGAATTTACGTGTCTGAACATATTTTTTTTTCTTTTCTTTTTCACGATTTTGTAACCCATTTTCACCCCTGTGTCAATGATCTAATGTGATCCTGGGCTCTACACACCCTCTGCCAACCTAGTCCCCATATATGGGGGACAAGGGGAGAGCAACGGACTTGAACTCATGCTTCCTTCATGCCTGAGTGTCCAAGTTGCTCCTTTCCACCTGACAGGGGGGAGTTTCCCTGGTTGGAAATAGCGCGTGGAAGGAATACATTATTCCAACCAGTTCCTTTCCCCTCCATCAGTTGCCCCGGCTGGGCAGTTTAGAGACCAGGATTACTGCATGTTTTTTGTGAGGGTATACCTACCCTAGGGGACATGGGGAGAACATGCAAAGCGCCCAACCAAAAACGACCAAAAACGGGGGTTTCGCTTCGCTTCCAATCTCACTTGATTTTGATTCGGTGCAGGTGGGAATGCAATCCGCAGCAAATAAAGGAAATGAAGCAAACAATGTGGCGGGTGAGGAGCTGAACACAGTTGGAGACGGAGAAGGCATATTTCGAATGAGGAGACTGAAGCCCTGATTGAAATGAGGACGAGTACATTAATCAATTGCTTAAGGAAACACATAAAAACATTGCAGTGTATAGCCTACAGAATATTCTGTCTGTCTGTCTGTCTTTGCGTGCCGTAAACATGGAGTGCTGTCACTATGTGGGGACTGGGGAGTAGGGACTTTCATCTCAAAAGTCTCTTTCAAACTTGTAAACATTTTGCACTGCTGTCTGTTATATCAGTGCGCTCAGCGCTGTGCCTCCATGCCCAAAAGAACAGTGCGTGGCTGCGTGCGTATAGTGAGAGAGAGAGAGGGGCCCAGACGGCACGACACATGCACGAGTATATAATTTTATCACCATAGATTTCATTGTGTAGGCTAGTTTATGAATGGAACACATTGATAAAGGTCCCCACTGCTGTGTTTCCAATTGCTGCGGATGACAGTGTGAAGGCAAACCGCAGCAAATTAAATATGCAAGAATCCCAACTTCTCCGCCCATTCACATCGAGTCTAACGAAGTATTAGGTGGGAATGTGACCTTAGACATAAAATTCTCAATGGGAATTGGTTTGTGTAAGACAAAAATCACACCCCTGTGAAGTGAGGGGCGCTAATATATTAATGTCTAACTCATGTTGATTAGGTGATGTAATGGTGATGTAAAACAAACGGTGCAAACACAAACATTAAACGCCATTGACAATAAAGAGACAATATGACGTAAATGACACATTATGACGTAAATTTTCCCTTCATTGTCAATGCGTTTACAAAACAAACATTGAACTAAAGACAAACATTAAACCTGTGTATAGGAGGTGCTAGCGGTGCCTCAGAAATAGCTAGCGCCCCTCAAAATCCCCTAAAGGGGTTCCCGTCCTAAATGGGTTGTATCTCTGGACATTGCACATTGCTACAGCTAATTCCAAATTCCCCATTGGTTCATTAGTAATGCAAGTAAAAAGTAACTATGTAAAGAAAAGATGAAACGCTATGGTGTGTAGAAAGTTACTTTAACCCATTCTGAACGGGCACCCATTTTGGTGTTAGCAGAATGTCGTGCTTTAGCTATTGGAAAATAGCAGATCTACAAGCTCATATCGCGCCACCGAGTGGCGCGATACGAGCTTGTAGGTCTGCTATTTTTGAATAATCAAAGAGCGACTGACATTTTTAGAATCTGATCTCAGGTCAGAATGGGTTAATCAGACACAGTGTGTGTGTCCGGCGGAAACCTCGTATGAATCTGATCTCAGGTCAGAATGGGTTAAATAAAACAAGACAGGACAAATAGGCCTAAGGGGGAAAGAACAGACTACCCATATTGTATTTATTAATGCAGTTGAAATCATGCCCTCAATGCCACTAATATGAGACCATTTTGTCTCTTGTTGTTTATAGGTAGATTATGCATAACATCCTAAGGTATTCCCACAGAAGTTACGTTTTCCACATTTCTGTTATCCAGCAGTTATTTAAGCAGAGTATTTGTTGTTGCCCCCAGTTTTTTCTTAGCAAGTTGAACAGAGTCCCCATTCTCTGCATGTCGTATAAGCAAACATGGACTGAAAATAGGCAAACATTTGTCAATAATAGCCAATCTAAGCTAATGTGCAGCATTGCAATGTGAGCTTGTAGATCAGCTATTCTCTGCAAAGAGATTTGGTTTAATTCAATTAAATGGGGATGGGGAAAAAAGGAAGCCAACTAATTGGTTTGTAACTGACTAAGGACTTTAGGTGTTATTGGAAGGGTGTCCACTGTCCAGTGTTCCAATAACATTGAATGCGGGTCACCGTAGGAAAGAAAAGCGATCAGACTGATAATGGGTGACAATCAGCTGATGAATATTCATGCAGGCTCATTCCCTGCTTCCTAGGTTAGGATAATTGGAGCTGAGCCATGTAAATTATACCTATTTGCATATCCGCGACAGTGTGTCACTGCTGGAACTTTTCTAAATCCTTTGAACTAAGGAAAAATTGGCCAATCTGCATGTAGGATATATGTATGGCATGGAGTGTGCTGTAGTTTTTTAAAGAAACGCTCAGGATAATCCCCCCCCCCCTCTCTCCCTCTCATACAGTATGTGTGCATCATTACAATATCTAACAAAAAATAATCTGAGTTGTTATGTATCTTTTTAACAGTAATCAGGGCCTAAAGAGAACTATAGAGTTAATGCACGGTCGATGATTGTGTTATGAAGAACAACGATATGAGTTTAAAACGGTCTATAACAGAATCTGTCCAATTGACATTTCGGCCTAGTTAAGCCATGATTGCACAAGCCTTAATGACATTGAGCTCAAAGGACACATTTTCACCATTAAGTGCTTAATTGTAACCTGTGTGCCTCAGTCATCCACCTTCCAGGGCCTTCATTGACTTATTGATGAGCAGTCTTGAATTACGTGCTCTTTCATTCTTGCACTCGCCAATTAGTCGCCGTATACCTCCGGGCAAGCATTTTGTCCCTGATCCATAATGGCATCTCCTGCAGGGAAACAATGTGCATTTAGACACTCTGGATCACGCACCGCTGGTTATCTCACAACATGTACTTTACTACTGCTTTCCACGGCAAGAGGGTGCACAATTCTTTGAGACAGGGGCATCATGTGGGGTCCATTTAACCTCAAATTCAGTTCTTTCGTACATATTTTCTCGTCTTTGTTTTTTTGAGGGAAGCTATAGCCCCTCTTATGCCCAGCGTTGTGTGTATGCGTAAATCATAGCGATGATATGATTGGCTGAGCAGCCCATAGTGATGATTTGATTGGCTGAGCAATGTACGTATTGAGGATAAAAAGTGAGGACAGAATAGTGAAGACGGTAAAGTGAAGACGCACATTTCCGGAATGAGATGATGCATGATGATAAGAGCGCCAGTTACGGTACTTCACACAGGTTTGATTTTTTCAGATTAATGTGATTTTGTGTATAAAGAGAGAGATCCTCACAAGTACTGTGAATACAATGCATGAGAATTATCAGCCACTGTCTTTCTGGCCTGTCTATCTTTCATTCTGCCTGTCTGTGTCACTGTTTCTCTTCTCCCCCAGCCCAAACAACCCCCCATCCTCCCTGCTTCTTCCCTCCCTCCCGCTACTCTTTCCCTACCTGTTGTTTCCATGGTGTTTGGAGATATCATTGATGACATGTTAGGTGTCTGCCCTGAGACAGCTGACTTGGCAGCACTCCTCCTCAGACAGCCTCTTGGCAGACCGTCACACAACAAGCAAATTGGAGTTATAGGCATGTCACGCCTGCTGCCACATGAACCACTCAACGTTTTTGTGGCCTCACAGAATTGGGGGTGCAAATGGCGCTAGTCTCTCCTCACTCTATTACTGCCGAGTCCCGACTTAGGTCTGTTACAATTATTACTTGCGCAAGCAGAGCGTGCAAGTACTGTTGTCGGTTGGACCAAAAGTGGCATGTATGTATGGTGCATGTCCCTAATTGGATGTTGATGGTGACGTAATTATGATATGTTACATATTGCACTGATTGCAATTATTTGATCTAATTACTTGCGCAAGCAGAGAGCGCAAGTTCTAGTTTCGCCCAGGACGATATTCGATGCATATGCACCGTCCCAGCATATTCTATGGGTATGCATCGTACCAGCATATGACGTCAGGGTATAACTGGTATAACTAGCTCTCAATGATGACGTAATAAAGATGTGGATTAAAGGACCCAACGCCAGAGTGTAATTGGTTTTTGATGGTGACGTAATGGCGATATGTTTTAGTGTCGGGAGGATTAAAGGTAATGCTCCTATGTATACAATACATGTATGTAATCTGGCACCACTGCCGTATCAGGCACAAGTAGTCGTTACGTCATTTGCTGGGACGGTGCATATGCATCGAATATGCTGGGACGGTGCATACGCATCAAAAGTGGCACAAAGTAACCACAGTATACAGCTAATCAACTTACAAATTACATATACATACATACACAGAGGCATTTAGTATTAATATCACTATAGTCCAAGATTAAGTGAATTTAAAGCAATTGACAATTTAAAATACCGGTAAATAATGAAATAATTATACTGTATATGTGATAACATATTTTATTTCAGTTTATATACCTTTTTTTCGTCGGATATCAATGATTTATTTTTCTTTGAGAAACTAAAAAGGGATCCAGAATAATTCTAAATCGGTAAAACTGTATTTCTTTTATAGATAGAAACTTGTACCATACTTCATAATCCTACTTTTTTACATGCATAAAGTAGGTAGGTAGCAAATAGCTAAACCTAACAATTTAACATTTCAAACGTTCCTTCACAGAGAAGCTGAGATTTGATCGTTTGTAGTGGTCGACAGTACTTGCACACTCTGCTTGCGCACTAGGCCATGTATGGCCTACTAGTAGGCCATAAATGTAGCCATAAATGCTTGTTGCACACTAGTTAGTGTGCAACAAGCAAGTAGACACTCGACAGAGTGCAGTTCTAGTTGCAATAATTTTTGCATAATTGTTATAATCGTTTCGATTAATCTGTATAGAAATGTCGCATTTCCATGTTGTCCACACTCTTTTAGTCACTTTCAACCTGGTGTCCCTCCTTGGGGCATTTTAGGGCAACTTGGTGTCCTTATTTATCATTATAGGAGATCCCCCCCCCCCCTCCAAAATGTTTTATGAGCTTGTAGATCAGCTATTTTCGCTCCATTGTTGTACAACTATACAATGATGTACTTGTGACTAAATAATAACAGTATATTGGATCCATTGGCACAAAGTGAACGTGTAAACTATGTTTTATGTGGATAAAGCAGCACTACTGTATGTACATAGCACTCTCATACACTAATTACATAGCATAGGCTATTGTGTCACACACAATTATAACATTACATGTTAATAATCATCTTTCCATAAATGTATAGAGGTCCCTGCTAGGGGCTTGAAAGTATTACTATGTATTAATTTTGGTTTAATTCTGGCCAGGGGTCATCACCATGCAATGAAGGACACAAAAAACTATATTTTTGCCACAGACAAAATGAGCTGCCAACATTATTTTTACCAGGTTACTAAATCTCTAGTGTTGTAGCATATTTGAACTCAAGGCACTTTTATCCCATGGCCACTGTTCCTCATCTATGATGCTCATTAGCTTTCACTTTAGTGTGTCCATCATGTGTAAATGGTACTAATCTCTCAACATTACCTCTGGCATTACCTCTGGTTTGTCTCAATCAACAGGATTTCACCCAAACCCACAGGAATGAACAATTATGATAGTGAGGAAACTGTTTTCTGGGTCACTGTAGCCTTGGGTATGTGTATGGCCTATAAAATAGCTGCTGTTGTGACATAATTTGCACTCTGTTAAATGTCATATCAATTGAATGTTGCTCTTCTAGTTGACAACATGGTAACAGCATCTCAGTTAGAGCCTATTATGTTGACTTATGACCCGCCAGCCACGGCCCAAACACATTGGATAGCCTTGCGTACGCTGTACATTAACTACCGGTTCACAAAAACATTCTCTCTTTTTCTTCTTTTTCTACTGTACAGTGGAGAGATAATGAGGTTACAGGGCTGTACATGCGTTTGATTTGAAGCCAGGACTGCTGCTTAAAAATCTACTGCAGTTATTACTGTACGTTCACTGACAATATTCACACAGTGGCCATATGCTCTTAAGGTACAGGAGGCAAGTGATATTATTACAACCTTATATGGTGTCTGTCTAGACTAGAGGCTATGGAGTAACACATACACGCAGGTAACAAAAAAAGTGTACATTCCTTAACAATATTGTTGAAGTTACAGCCAGAACTGAATAAAAGCATAAGACGTCAGGGTGGCCCAGACCCATAGAGAGAGAGTTGTGACATGCTTTGATCTCGCGGCAAAGCTGGCTTCTATGGGCTGTAGTTCCAAACATTGGAACTTCCTCAATGAGATACATTGAGAACTTGCACATTCCATTCTTACAATGTTGGAAAATTCCTGAGGTGAGGCTTTTCAGGGAACAGGAGAAGCTCAGCCTCGTCTGAGTTGAACTTCAACTTGAGGTAGTGGAAAGACATCCATTGTAGGATGTCAGTCAGGCATGCTGCACTCTTCAAGCTGTGTGGCAGAGTGGGAAAGACAATATAGTGTCTGGAGTTTGGAAGCGCTCATTTTCAGTAAAGCAACCTCCTGCTGCCTCCTGCATTATGTGCAAATTCAAAACGGGTGGAATTTTATGAAACAAACACTGCAGATAGAAAGAGGATAATTCAAGCTTTTCATACAGCTGCAATGTTGATGAGTTTGACGTTGTTTAATACAATCAGATAGGACTTTTCTGTATGGGCTGTCAATTGGAAATTGCATCTAGTTAGCACCTTGCTGGCAAGATGTCCGTGGTCTGCATGTGGTCAATAGTCAAGAAGATATGGGGCACGAAAGCAGAACTTTCCATGGTAGGTCTGACTAGTCAGGTGGGAAGAGAACCACTTGAATGACTCTGTAACCAATGTCCGAAAGGGTGTCTATAGGAAAAGATAATTGTTGACCATGTCAAATTCTGCAGATGGGTCAAGAAGGACTGAGCAGTGGGAGGCATGGAGTACCTCTGTGATTGCGAGAAGTGCTGTTTCAATGGAGTGGGCAATGAGGACTTCATGGGGAGCTGGAGAGAGAGAGAGAGAGAAACAGAGTGAACCTGTCTGACTTGACGGCAAATGGGATGCAGCCTGAGGTTATGGATGTGTTGTCTCCACCAGGCCGAAGGCATGGGGAGAGAGTATGTTTTGCACTCCGTCCGTCCGTCCGTGTGTCCATCTGTTGACAGCTAATCTCTGGCACCGTTGGCTTGCTCGCAGCCAAACTCTGCACACACACTCCCTGGATGCCACAGCTGAACCTCTGCCCCACATTTTACACATGGTCCTATTATAGCGCCACCAGGAGGCCGACTATTGCAAAACACATTTCTTTGACAGTACACATACAGATTTTGTCCAAACATCACGCAAATTGGTACACAGTGGCTAATATTGCCTTTCAAAGTTCACAGGAGGGGGAGAGAACAGGTGGTCGATCTGATGGATGACACCAAGTTCCAGGACCTCATCTGGATAAGAGTGCTTCCTTGGGTTGGAGGCGGTGGATTGAATCTTAACACAATAGAGGAGGAGGTCTTAGCTGTGGATAATGAGAGAAGAGTGCATGAAAGTGAGGTTGTATGTGTGATTTTGCCCGTTTTGCACCACTTCCTTTCAGCCACCCTGAGATACAGTATGTTCGCTCAGCTCTGACGGTTTCACCTAACCAAGGAGCTGACGGACAAAGGCTTGAAGGAGAGAGGGCAAGTGACAGTCAAAGACAGATAGTGGTAGTGGAGAGAAGGGAGGAGGTTGCATTTTGAGAGGGAAGGGGAGGAATCAGGGGAGGAGAGATGAGATGAGAGAGGAGGGTCTGGAGACCACAAGTTCCGTCAAGTGCTGACAGTTTGAGGTTGGGTAAGTTTAGTTGGGGGAGAGAGACAGATGGAGAAGGTTACAAAGTGGTGGGAGATGAACTGGAACAGAACTGTCATACACTTTGCTATATAGTATCAATCATGCGGCTGTTAAAGATGGAGTGCCACAATTTTTGTATTTTTCCAGCTTTTCATGTGTCTATGGGGTGACAGTACTTCATTAGACACCCTGGAGTCGTTTTTATGTCCAATGGTGTAATAACTTTGTATTTAGGGTTTCTTCCTGGAGGCTGAACCCTTGACGGTCAAACGGGCCAATGAAGTAAACACGGATAGTGTGACGTAAAAATATTGCACGCACACACGCACCTCCCCCTCTATACATATTTTTTAAATACGACAACCTCTGTGGGCGGAGCTGCCTGCCACATACACACGTGTGAACTGAACGGCGCAGCCAGTTTGCTTTTGCTGCTCTGTGTGTGTCTAACTGTGTGGCAGATTTTCAAACAGTCATTTCACACATTACCAGTTCACAGCAGAGCAGACTGTTTTTCGTTAGATTGGAAGCAAGTAAATGTTCACGTCGGGTCCTCAGGATTAATCAAGGAAAACACAACAAACCAGCCTCCTGCTCTGCTGTATAGTTGCTCTTGTTGTTCTCAAGGAGTAGGTTGTTTCTTTTATAATCACAGTGGTCGGGCTTTGATACAGAGTGTAGTGTCACAGTGTGCATTCTTGTTGGCTGTTGTAGTCAATATGTATGTAGGTCCTAATACTTATACGAGGCTGTAAAGTCAAGAATTAGAAGTATGTTGTGTCGCGCTGGAAGCCATGTTGCCATGTCTGGCTATTACAAGCGACTTGGGCTTGTTTTCATATAAGTAACTTTCAGGGGAGATGTGGTTGACTTGACCAATGGTTCATGTGAAGGACCCTCAGATTAATATGTTGTTAAAAGGATTGGTGTTGTTGAAACGTTTTCATAAATATTCACTGCAATTTCTGTGACTTATTTTTGTGGACCTGGCCGCTTGTTTCTTTAGATCTGGCGACTTTTGCTGAAACTCAATGCAGTCAGATAAAGGACAGTTTTAATGCCAGGGTGCTTAGCTGGAGGAAATCAATAGCCTACAATATATTGTATGCTAAATGATCTATCAAACTAATTGTTTCTGCTGTTAAACTATGATCGAATTGGATGATGAGCTGAGCTGATTGCGACAATAGGGTCAATATAATTGGAGGAAATAAATAAATGATTATAAAAAAATCTGAAAAAACAGATCTGATATGGTATGGATGCATGGATTATATGCCTATACATGGATGGTGGCAGTATAAGTGCATAATGGTGCCTATACGATATCTCAGAAATATGGGAAGTGTTCACTTCTAACATTCACAAAAACATGAGTTTTTGTTACATTACAGACACCAATTTGCCATTTTGTAAACAAAAGGGCAGAGCCATGGGCTGTCCTTTTATAAGGAGGGGAGGGACTAGGACAAGTGGGTGGTCTTAAAGGAGGAGGCGGAGGGACTGGATTAGGTGGGTGGTGCTATGGTTAAACTCACGCATACCTAATGAACTGGTGGGTGTGTCCACATAAAACCATCATTTTAACAAATACTGTACACTTTTTTGAAAAAATTATACCTCATATACACCTAAATACACCTGATGATCATGTTTAAGTGTGGAAAAAAATCACGGCACTCCATCTTTAACAATTGCTGTGTTAAAAACTGGCATGCCCTGTACTGTGTGTGCTTTTATTCATAGTGACATTTGTATTATTTTAATGTATTCTTAATACAATTTGCTTGTGTTCTGATTGCCTTGATGACACTGCTTATTTCTTTGTATGTAGCCCTGCTCATTATGATGACAATGAACAGAGTGAACCGAATAGATTGCAATGCTAGATGTATGGTCAACTGCAAGTGGTATTAAATAAATCATTTTTGCATTTCTCTCACTAGACAACTTTTACATTGTCCTTGGGTCACCTCAGAACATTCTGCCTTACTTTTAGCAGAGTAGATGAGTCAGGCAAAGCGAGAAAAACAAACATCAGTGAACAATAGTTGATTGCTGTTTTATAACAAAAGCAGTTGTCATTCACGTGCTGTGCAGTTGGTTAGGTCACAAAAAGAAGGCGCACACACCACACACACAGAAAAGCACACGCGTACGTAGATGCTCTGGCTCAAACATTAGACAGTGTGGGATGTTGTTCTCTTTAGCTTATGTGGTCGGCATTCTGTTTTGTTTTTACTTAGTTACTTAGTAAATGGGGGGTCATATCAACATATCCGCTGGGTGACAGCAGTCTGCTGGACGAGCGCTGGCGCTTTGGCATGGGGGGTCAGATCAACATATGGAATGAATTCTGTTTTGGCCATATATTGAGCGTGTCTTGAGTGTACAGGGTTTGATGAGGTCAGATCAACATATGGAATGTCATACAGGGTCAGCTCCATATATGGAGATGTAAGGGTGGCAGTGGGGGCAGTGTCTTGAGTGTACAGGGTTTGATGAGGGCCCAGGTAGGGCCGGGCCTTCATTTTCGGGCCTGTTGAGAACTCTAGTTTTCGCGGGCTGCCGGGCGAGGCTGCACTAATAACTTTGTGGCAGGCCTGTCTAGAGTTTAGATGCAAGTATCAGTCAAAAGGGTGACATCAAAGAGGAAGGATGGATGGGGAAGGATCAACATAATTATGGAATTTCAAAACAAGTAGGCTCCATATATGGAGAGGTTTGAGGTGAGATGTAGAGTTGCTGGCCAATATTGATGTCACGAGGCATGACCATATATGGGGCGTGACTGACACCCGTGTGAAGTGAGGGGCGTGTGACATGTCGATTTGCTTGCTCAGACACATATGACATAATTTCTCCATTCATTGTCAATGAGAATTTAACAAAAATACCGATTTGCTCATCTACATAAATTCTCCATTCATTGTCAATGGCATTTCATTTTGTTTTAAGACAAATACCGATTTGCTCAGAAACAAGACGTAAATTCTCCATTCATTGTCAATGGCATTTAATGTTTGTGAACATTAAATGCTGAATATAGCAGGGGCTATAGCCGCTTCTCAAAAATGCTAATATGTAGCCTCATACTGTACTTGAACTGTTGACCCTACACTTATGGTCCTTTAGTTTAATCTAGTTGGAGTACCAGATGGGTAGATTGACCTATTATCAACCCAATATAAATTGCATCAAATAAAATAGTCAACCACAGACTTGATATTGTACTGTATTTTCACTGAAAGAGGCGTATTGACCAAAATCAATAGGATTCATAATGCAATCTGCCTATTTATTGCAAGATATTGTATGTGCAAAGTTAATATTTTATAGAGAGTGCCACAGAGAGTGGCACTAGAGAGGGAAGTTCATGGGGTCAATCACCTTAGGGTTCCTTAGGGGCGGCGGTGGTGGCTCAGGGGTAGAGTGCCTGGATGGTAACCGTAAGGTTGCCAGTTCGAACCCGGGCTCCCCCAGAGTTACTGCCGAAGTGTCCTTGAGCAAGACACTGAACCCTAATTGCTCCCGATGTGCTAGTTGGTGCCTTGCATGGTTTCCGCTGCCATCGGTGTATGAATGTGTGTGTAAATGGGTGAATGTAATGCACAATCTCTGTAAAGCACCTTGGATAAAGGCGCTATATAAATGCACCATTTACCATTTTTTACCATTTTCCTTCTCTGGGGAGCATAATGTGCTCAACAAGTTTATTGGCAATCTGCCCATTGTGCACATTTTGGCCAAATGGGGTCACCA
Source organism: Protomyctophum parallelum (assembly GCF_964188405.1). Classification (NCBI taxonomy): domain Eukaryota; kingdom Metazoa; phylum Chordata; class Actinopteri; order Myctophiformes; family Myctophidae; genus Protomyctophum; species Protomyctophum parallelum. The sequence goes on from NC_139717.1 coordinate 8,893,602, forward strand.
AAATAAGTAGGATTGATCATTACGGTAATGGGAGCACCGACTATAGCATCCCTCAAGTCTCGCTGCAAGTGGGGTTACAAATGTTACCGGTCTTGGAGCTTTCAAATATATTTCGGTTGGGCTATATGATCTCTTCATGATAAAAGAAATGCACATACGTACTGTAAATAGTTGCAAATACCGGTATATACTTTTCACTTAGGGGATGCCGTGACACGTCTCCAGTCATACAAAGAGACGGTTAGATTTATTATGCTATGGATAACGCTCTTGCTAGTCAAGTATAGATATACAACATCCATATGTCCCCATTGCATTAATCATTCCTTTTGACAGGAAATAAATTACATGACATGTTAAAAGATTGTGTTTTGGGACCATGAAATTAGACAACCAACTGTCAACCGCGCTCTCTGCTTCATATGTCTTTTGTTGTAGCTGAATAGCATGTATGCAGGACAATGTTCAGTATTATGGCTCATGTTTATTTTAAAACACAACTTTCTTTTTACCTTTGATTGAGTCTTTCTGTTCTGCGCTGTAACTGTGCAGAACTGTTATTTCTATTGTATAATTGTGTTTCCTTTGCTTGATGTTCTGTGTAAAGCACATTGAATTGCCTTGTTGAAATGTGCTATACAAATAAATCTGCCTTGCCTTGCCTAGAGGCTTTCTCTCAGTATGGCAAATTGGAAACATCATAGAAGAAGCCATGGCTCATGTGGATGTCAAGATCCACATGCTCCAATGCCTTTCCACAGTCTATGACAGGGACATAACCATATTGCATAATTATGCATATTGTATGTTGGGGAATCTGGATCATTCTCAATTGATAGGCGCATGCCTTCAGTTCAGGGGAAAGAAAATCCAGCCTGCTAATTTTCCAGGAAGATAAAGCCCGTAGTTTCTATTGGCTTTGAAGCCACATTGACAGGCATGTTTCTGAACTGTCCATTAGCCCACATATGAGACACATACAGAGATGGTGCCATATCTGATAATGAGCAGAGCATTAGTGAAGACCAATTATATGAAGAAAAGGTTGAAAATGGTTTTAGCACTCCTTTAACCATATTGAACCCTATATTTTAGCCTTCATTGTATAATGATGGTGTCACTCAAAAATAGATAAAACATTTCTGAAGAATGTTTTGCCTATAAATGACATGCTCAAAATTGGGATGCCAAAACATAAGGACTGGGAGAGAGCCATGACACCCACTCCTATTGAGGAGTTGTTGCTCAAATTTGAATTTGGTGCTGGCAAGGTAATCAAAGAATTCTACCAAGTCTTCTTGGACCTTTGCCCGAATAATACACTGTATATAAAAGAGAAATGGGAGGCTGAATTAGGTATAGAAGTAACAACGGATACGTGGGAAGAGGTATGTAGTGAAGCGCACCTGGTAACAAACTCGAATACTTGGAGAGAATTTAAATGGAAAGTAATATCTAGATTTTTCAGGACGCCTCAAATAGTGGCCAAAATGGGTCCAAATCACTCGAATAGATGCTGGAGGGACTGCGGAGCACATATTGGGAAATCATACTCATATATTTTGGACATGCCCCAAATTGAGACCATTCTGGAGAGAGGTTTCTGAAGCACTAAAAGACGTTTTTGGTCAAAAAATCCCAGAGGATTCCATAGTAATGTTGTTGGGAATGATACCGGAAGGTCTGGAGAATGGAGCCAAAATATATTTATTGCATGTGCTGCTTACAGCGGCCATCAAATGCATTACAATTAAATGGCTAAAACCAGCCCCACCAACATATAGTATGTGGGTGGAAAAAATATGGGACATCTACCAGATGGAACAAATTACATATGCCCTGAGGCTTCAACCAAACATATTTAGTAAAAGGTGGAGTCCTGTACTGCCTCTACTAATGAGGTAGCAGGTTTCGGAATCCTGAGTAACAAGTCACCAAATACACTTCTCTTCAGACCTTCTGGTGTGCCCACTGCCCATACGCCTTCCTCCATCTCCAGTCATGTCTGTTCTCAGTATTGTTTACTTCCCATTGTTTTGTATCGCTATATACCTGTATTTTATTTCCTTTTTCTTTTTTTTGTGTGAATACTTGTAAGTTGAAGTGTGTGAAGTTGTTTGTGTGTATGAGTGTATAATTTATATATCCTGTGAAAGTATCTATTCTATATTGGAGAAGTTGTACCCAACACATGGCAAGAAACCCAAAGCCACAACAGCTACGTCGCTATTGCAACACCCACAACACCATCTTACACACTACACCCACACACACTCACACGGCAGTGACGTCACACACTTACCTTCGCAGTGTTGCAACGCTATCTCCTCCTATCGCGCCGAACGCCAAAACTCGACACAACCCGCCAAACACTGGCACTGCCACCAAAAATGCCTCCCTTCCACACTCACGCCGCCAATGCATTTGTTTACTACAAACATTATCGCCCGAAGCACCCACACCCCCAGAACACTGTTGCCCTTTCACCACGCTAAATTCGCCAGGTCTATGCAAGTGAGCCCAAATTACATGTGAGAAAATTCATTCACAAGCCCACAAATGCCATTCAAATGCCATTCAACACACACTACGACTCGCTTACAATTCGCAAACCTGGCAACTACTACCCCGTCTTTTAAGCCACTCCCCTGTGCTGCTCTGATCTCCGACTCTCCCTGACAGTCCTGTCCGCAGGAGAATAAAACAAGGAAGGAGAGGAATCTTCGCCTCACGATTTTGCTTATTCCTTCTAAATCACTGTATATAAAATATCGCTTACTCAGCGAATCTCTTAGTTACGTCAACATTGTTCTTCCACACTACTTGGTTTGTTCCAAACTATTACAATTACACCGTTCGAATTCGCCATTTCGCCTGCCGAGTACTTTTCATTGCGCACACACACACACGCACACGCACATGCACACACACACACACACACACACACAGCCGTGCAGCCTATACACGGCGCCAGCGAGACAGGACGTTATAATCTTGAGTTTCATTAAATAACTGTCTTTCTCCGCACGTACACGTGCGCACACAACATTATTCAACTGAAATGCGTAACGCCAATATTGGGCTAATATAGGTAATATGCTACCAATATGTGGGTAGCCTACAACTTTTTTTTACTTCAGAGCTACTTTCAAAACGACCAGCAAAATAAAACTATCATCCCATTGGTTTTTATTTTTGGTATTTGACTTTGCTACTGATGATTGTACGCAACAACAAGTATTGCATTGTGTGTTTGAGCTGACAGGCCCTTTTTGATGTCAATCAATCAAGTCATCTCAGGTCATCTCAAGCGGCAGATGCAAAAATCTTTTTTTATATTAAAATTATATATATTTTTAGGGCCATGTCATGTGGTCTACCTGCAAAGCCTTTGTGATCTATACTGGTAGATCCTGATCTACCTTTTGGGCACCGCTTAACGTCAGATCAGCCGTTTTGTCGGTCAGCGCCAAAAATGCTCCCCGACAGCATAATCGGAGCAAATACCGGGCAGTGTGTATGAGCCATAAAGTGTTGACTACACTACACTAATAAGGACACATAATAATAACTAATAACCCATCCGTTACTACATGTGGAGTCAACTCCCGCAATTTCCTTCTTCCCATAGTGCGCAGCAAGGTAACTCTGGGATGAGCGGCCGCAATGCGGCCGCGAAATTCTAGTGTAACATAGCTGAGGTTGTGAAAAAAAAAAAGAAAAAAATCAGTTGTAAGCATAATGTATACCTGTAATTCTGTGAAGTTGCCTAAACTGAAATAAAAACAGGTTACAATTTACAATTTACAATTTAGGCATTTAGCAGACGCTCTTAATCCAGAGCGACTTACATTTAAGCAAGAACAAAAGCATGGGAATACATCACATAAAAGCATTTATCAATATCATGAAACATGCGTAAGCTAAGAAAGTAACAGTGGAATATCTATATAATGAAACTATACATACACTATACATATAAACTATACATATTTACTACTATGCTATACATATGTACTATGGCGTGCTATAACTATATACAATACAATTATAGTGCTGTCTACATAACATGCTATAAGTCTGTGTCAAATGCTATCTAAGCCAACAGAAATGCTATCTAAGGGGTTAGGGTAAGTGCTATGGGCCATGATGGAGTGAAAGTGATTATCACGTTGCCACGTGGCCCATGCCGTCCCCCGTCCCCCCCTCCAGTGTTGTTGTGCTATTTTTAGTAAGTAGGGGAACGCACCTCAGTAACCTGACTATAAGAACTACCTAATGTTCCAATACATCTTTGCAGTCAGACTGAGATGGTGTTCGCAGTGTCAGACATCTGAAAATAACACGTAGCGGTGTGTTCATAATGTTTAGTAGTGCGCATACAAAGTTGTACACATAATCGGTGCAGTTATAGGTGAAAACATGAATTGGCCTGTTATAGTGCCACCATGAGGCTGATTTGAATTGTTTTAAGTGGCATTTCTTCCTCTGCCTAGTGGGAATGTGCGTGCATAATTTCACGGAAATCATACGCTGTGTTCAAGATTTGAGGCATTTTGTTCAAAATGGATCAATCCTGCAAACTTTGGAAGGCAATTATCTTAGCCAATCGGGATGGAATATGGGAAAGCAGACAGCTCCGTGTTGATCACATGACTATGGGGATTGGTGTATACCGATTTGCGTGATGTATGGATAAAATGTGTACGAATAAAATACAGTAATGTGTTTTGCCAAAATCTGCCTCATGGTACTATCAGGGCGTTGTGGAGAATTTCGGGCAGAGGTTCATCGTTGGCATCCAGGGAGTGTGTGTGCACAGTTTGGCATCGACCGGGCCAAGGGTGCCAGAGATTACCTATATGGTGTACGCACACACACACACACACACACACACACACACACACACACACACACACACACGATATGATATGATATAGTGATATAGTACTTTATTGTCAGTTCACACTGAAATTTGTCTTGCGACACAGCAGCCAAGTATGCAGAAACACATATACAAAACACAAATAACAAGACAATTTACATACAGTACATAGAGACATGAGCAATATCCACCGCTTAGATTATCCTGTGGCTACTACATCTCCTGATTAAGCCTCAAGGTCAACTGGTAGACAAAGGACCTCTTTAGTCTGACCTTATTGTATGCTGGTACACCATATCTCCTTCCTGAAGGTAGCAACCTATATTCTCCATACAACACATGCTTAGTATTAGAGGTGATATTCCTTGCTAACCTTAGGATGCTGTTATCATATGTGGATGTATAAAGTTTCTGAAGTTGTTGTCCAACAATCTTTGAACAAATGTTCAGTTGTTGCAGCAGTTGTGACTTTAGGGCTGCAGACAAACATCCATACCAGGTGGTACTACAGTACTGAAGAACACTCATAATAACAGAAGTGAAAAACAAAAGAAGAATCCGTCTACTAGCACCAAAGGATCTTAGACGGCGAAGGAAGTAGATTCTTTGCTTTGTTTTCTTACACACTGAATCAATCTGATCTTTCCATGACAAAAGATGGTCTATTACTACTCCTAGGTATTTGTACGAACATACCTGGTTGATCGGTTCACCATGAATAGTAATGGGGGATCTGTGTATCTCTGGTGGTGTACCAAAAACAATCTCTTCTGTCTTTTTTGTGTTAATGATGAGAGCATTGTTATCACTCCATTCAACCACCTTATTTACTCTGTGTTGGTGCAGTCCAGGATCACTGGAACTATCTAGGAGAGAAATCAAAACGGTATCATCTGAGTATTTTAGAATGTATTGGTCTGGTGTGTCAGTGCGACATTCAGACAGGCATTCCTCAATACGACAGCTGTCAGTATAGAGGGTGAAAAGTACAGCTGAGCTCACACAACCCTGGGGAGCACCAAAATTAGTAGTTAATGCTGATGAGAGGGTTGTGTTCACCTTCATCCTCTGTACTCTGTTAGTAAGAAAAGAAGCATACCAGTGAATTAAGTATGGATTCAGTTCCAACTGTACCATTTTTGACACTAGTATATCAGACTGTATTGTGTTAAAAGCTGAAGAAAAGTCTAAGAATAGCACTCTCGCATGATTCTTATTTGACTTATCTAGGTGTTTTGTAATTAAGTGGACCAGTGTGACAACCGCATCCTCTGTACCGCAACCCTTTTTGTAGGCAAACTGACTGGGGTCGAATTTGTCTTTGGTTATACTGACAAGATGTTGTATCAGTATTCTTTCAAGTGATTTAATAATCACTGAAGTGAGAGCTATGGGTCTGTAATCCTTATGTTCTTTTGGACATTGGATTTTGGGTAGTGGTTTTATGTGTTAGGTTTTCCAAGACAGGGGAATTGTGTGTGTGTCTACAGAGGTTTGGAATATTGGTTGCCACACTGGAGCCAGCTCAGATGCAAAGTGTTTGAGGAGAAAAGCACTGCATTCATCTGGCCCATTAGCTTTCCTTGTGTTAGTACACTGAAACACTTTCCTTACATCCTCTTCAGTGATGGTAATTCTGTCTGAGGGGGCAGGTGTTACAGCCTTCAGTATTTCAGTGCACTTTGAGGAATTGTCCAATGATTCAAATCTGGCGAAAAAGGTGTTTAGGTCATTGGAAAAGTTCATTTTCGGTCACAATAGGTTTCGTTGGGGTTGACATTCCTGTCATAGATTTCATAGTATCCCATGCCTTTTTGTGATCGTTGGCATTAAATGCATCCTCCAGACGCTGTCTATGTGCCAATTTTGCCTGCCTCATTTTCGTTTTTAACTTTTTATCTGCCAATTTAAGTGCACCAAAATCTTTGTTTATGAAAGCTGTTTTCCTTTCATTTATTACATTTTTTATATCTTTATGATTTGTTGTTTGGATAGATTTTTATCTCCTTTGTAGGAACAACCAGCTGTACACAAAGATTTATATAATCGTTTGTAACTGTGGTGATTTCATCTAATGAACCATCTCTGAACGTGTCCCAATCAGTCCGGTCCAGGCATGCTGCAAGTTGTTCCTTGTTGTCATCTGTCCATGTCCTGACTACCTTCTTCTCTGGCTTCCCTCTTTTTAATTTGGACTTATAGACTGGGGTCATGCACACAACATTGTGGTCAGAGGTCTCTATCGGTGGCCCAATCTTGGCTACATATGCATTTGGAATGTTTACATAGCACTTGTCCAAAATATTATTTTTCCTTGTCGCATCCTTGACGTATTGTTCAAATCCCGGCAGCACAGTGTCCAGATAACACTGGTTTAAGTCTCCAAGCACGACTGCTGGTGCGTCCGGGTACTGCAGTTGGAGCTCATGCACACAGTCAGCAATGGTCTTTGCTGCTTGTGCAGCTCTTCCTGGCCCTTTTGGGGGCACATAAACAACAAACAGCAGAACGCATCCAAATTCGCGGGGTAGGTAGAAAGGTCTTAACGTCATGCCCAGGATCTCTACATTGGGATCGTCGCATATCCTCACTTTTATTGAGTAGGATCGACACCAGAGATCATTAATGTACACGCATACACCGCCGTATCCGCCTCCTCCACCTCTGTCTAGGCGCACCAGAGTAAATCCGGGGACTTCATACAGTGAGTCTGGTTTTGATGGCTTTAACCAGCTTTCAGTGAAACAAAACAGCGATGCCTCACGGAAATCGTTACAGTACCTTGCATATGTCCGTATCGTGCCGATTTTGTGGTGTAAGGAACGCACGTTGGCCAGAACGATAGAGGGGAGCGGGGGGCGCTTGAATCTCCTCCTTAGTCGATTCCGTATACCGCCCTTTCTTCCTCGTTTCCTTTTCCTTCTGTGTCGGATCAACTCCTCTGGGATGTTGTTCAACACTGACAAACAGACGTGGTTGTTGTTGTTCGTTGTGCGAGGCTCCGGCCATAGTGACAGCAGCACATCTCGGCTGTGCACAGAGGCGAGTCTGGGCGCCGCCCCACGCCAGTTGTTTGTGTTGTCGAATTGTTGAGTCTGAAGTTCGACTGACCGGCATCTTCCACAGGAGTGTATAATCCACAGAATTAGCAGAGCGATTTCTAAGGCCCTTATCTTCCACATCCTTACACACATAGCGACTGACACACACAGACACACACACACTTTTTAGAAGTGAGGGAGCCCAGCTCCCTTGAGCTCCCCCTGCTGCACCCCTGCTGTCCCCTCTGTTCTTCCCATAGAGAATTGAGGATCTAGTTCAGAGAGAGCTATTCCCCCAGCTGGGCCATTTACTTTGAAGGAAACAGGATTTGAGCCATTAAGGCTTTTTATACTATGTCCCATTATGCAATTTCATACTGAGACAGCTGTATGTTGTTGTCTGTTGACTGATTGTCAGTGGGGAGAAGCAGGGGGCTATCACTGCAGTGCTAAGTGGCCTATTACAGTTATGGCTCATGGAAAACAAATACCTACCCTACTGTATTTGTTTTCCAACTAACTATCTAAAGTGCCAGAATTGTGTTTGTTTTGTTCATTTTGTGGGGGGTTGTATTTTTGTGAAAGAGTGTGTCCCCATTTGGCTCTGGGAACACACACAGCTTTTGAAACAGGACTTTTGATTACAATGATGATGAAGGCCTCAGCAATATATTTCTACATTTTCGTAATGAGGTATGTTGCTTTCTAAAAGTTCAGAAAATCTGTAATAGCCATAGATATAAAGCTACAGCTGTGACTACAAACTACTGCCCTGTTCACAATCACTGACTTTGCAGGAGATCCTGATTATCATGAATACAAACTACATCTTACAAACATGACACAGAGGCCCCACTTGAGTGATTTTTCTTTTGTGTTGTGTTTTAATGACATGGTTGTCGACAACTATATGCTGCCGTTGTGTCACGATATTTGACCTTTCATAAATTGCATTGCTTTAAAAAAAAAAGTTTTGAATAGGGCTTAAAGGAACTTCACTCATTTTCAACCTATGGTAATTGTTTCTATGCATTATTAACTGTCAGCAGAAAATACATTTGTTAAAAACGATTCTATGGGCCCAGGCCGTAGCGTAACGGTCTGGGCACCGGACTGGTAATCCAGTCGCAGTGTGCCGCGGGTTCGACTCCCGGACCCGACACGGCCTTTACTGCATGTCATCCCCCCATCTCTCTCCCGTTTCCTGTCAGCCTACTATCTGTCCCTTCAAAAATCAATAAAAGGCGTAAGCCGCAAAAAAAAAAAAAAAAAAAAAAAAAAAAACGATTCTATGCACTTTCTCATAGGCAAAGCCCCGGTCAACATGCAGATAATAATATTTCAGTGGTTAAAATTATAGATAGAAACATTCATAGCAAGAATCCATTGAAACCTAGCTCTAATTGCTGAGACTTTACAGTAATTTTGTTGCAATCATCTGGAAAGTACAATTTGCATCGAGTACAAGAGCAATCACTATTGCATAGGCCAAAGCAAACATCATACTGCATGAAGTGAACTAAACAATGATGAAGTCATATAATTTAGTGTCTGGCAAGGAGTTTTGCCATCAGGAAGACAGATAGGGAATAATGACTAATGGTCCCATTAGCATCATAGCAGAGACCAAATTAAGACTTGGCATTGACCTAATGGCATAAACGCTAATGTTTATTTGTTAGATTGATTGTTGACTGTTACTTAACATTTCATACAAATATCATCGAACCACTTTCAACAATTTAAGGTATGTCGGTATAGTACATGTTAATACCAAAAATATCAGATCTACGAGTATATATCATAATGTAGGTAGGTCATAACCACTTATAACCCATATATACTTTGACCGCGGTCCCCCAGAGGTCTGTTTTGGTCAGCTCCATTTTCCCTCTACACCAAATCCCTTGGCCAAAAAATATGTACAAGCTCACAACGTGTAGCAACACAACACATTGTGAGCTTGTAGATCTGCTATTTCCGACAAAACGTATGCCTATTATGACATGCTACTGTAGTTGTACCGAATCCTATAGGGTTTGTGTGGTTAAGTGGCTAAGGAACTGTCAAGTACCACAGCTGAGACAGGCAAAAGTGTTATCCTTGCAACTTCATCAGCCATATCTTCTTCTTTTTTTTCATTGGGCCTCTACATTAACTTGGCTCAATTTCGCAGCCGTGTCAGGGATATGGCCAGGACATTGATGGTTACAGAGCTGCTTCAGTATGGCTCATAGGGTGGCCATATACAGGTAGCTGAGTGGGAGGCGGTCTGGTCTTCGGTAGGTCATGACGGTTCACCTCCTGACCCTGATGTGTCCCTGAACTGACTTTCCTCTGCAAGAGTAACCTTCACAGCCTGCATATGAGTGACAAACTCCTAGCTAGAATTCTGTCATGGAATATAGATCGGAATGTATGCCAGTAAAGGGCGAGCTACTATGTGGGAAAATGTACAAATGAGAGAGTATGTAATGTCATTGTGTTTCCCACCGTGTACAAATCCAAGTTAATGTGTAATTTCTGGCTGCTAGACGGATGTTGATTAACTCAAATGTGAGGAAATGCTTGTCTGAGCCCACCAGAGCTTAACAGGGAGGCATAACAAACCAGAATAACATTATGTTTAAAGCATTTTCCACCTGCCATCCATCCCTATTTTGGGCAGGTCATTGAAGAAAACAAAATAAATAAAATAATTACGGTACCTAATAATTCTAGAAACCCACCATCTGTAACACGATCAACCATGGGCAAACGCACTCCACACATTCCGCTACAGACTCTTGTTTTTTATCAAAAACATGATAACTCTGCTCTGGATTCCCAGGCTTTCTGAATGCAGAGGGCCAGTGTTGGATTGTGCAGCACCACACCAGCAGTGGGCAGATAGCCAAGTGTTGGGGGCAGACGTGTGGAACAGAAAGCCCTTATGGCCAATTGGCTTCTCCCTAGAGGCGTGTTGGAACTCTCATAGCGACACTGATGATGAATGTCTAGTAAAGAGCAGGTTGGCTGCCTGGCTGGACACTGAAGCAGCCCTAAAGACTGATTTATGCTCAGTAGCACAGCGGTGCATAGCTGCTACTTTCAGAGCACGGTACCGCCATGCAACAAAGTATAAATCTGGCATAAGAGACAATCCACTTTGATTCAGGTCAGTTTTTTAAAGATTAATGTACTCCTGGCTCCGACCTCATTTAAGGATGAAAGATTAATGTTGAGCAAGCGGTAAAGTTTTTCGAATGTCTGTGATGTGATTACAGGTTGATGTTTTCGCATGCACAAGAGACTAAAATAAGAAAGTGCCCTCTTGATAGTGAGCTTCCTGCTCTTTCTTACTTCAATCTATGCCTTAATTGTCTCAGGGATTAAAAAGAAAGCCTACATTAGCCTTACTGTATTTTTTCTCTCTAGGTGAAATCAATTCTGGACATGGCATCCTTACATTTTTCAGTTTCAGCTGCTCTTGCGAGGGATCATGTGTGGCCTCCCAGGGCTCCAACTACACTTGCCACAAACACTGTTCAGGAGTCTGCCGTGAGAATAGTCACACCAGGGCCCATGTGTAGCCTCCAGTAGCCCCAGGCCTCCTGGACAGCAGATATAGTTACTTCAGGACCATGGACAGCAGCTACAGTTACTTCAGAACTATGGACAGCAGTTTTTGGAGTTTCAGAAGTATTATCTGAGGTAATGGGGGAACTCGTATTTCCCTCTTGCCTAATATTTTAATGTTGAAATGATTCAGCGTTCAGGTTGACAATGCCACAAAGAAGACTTCTCCTCTTAGGACTGACAGAGCATAGGTCGGAGCATACAGTATAGGTCTCCGCCAGGTCAGGTAGGTTATTATGGCCTCCTGGTGGCACTATAATAGGCCAATGTGAAAAGGGTGCCATTTCTTCTTATGCCTTGTTTGAGTATGTATAGTATGATATTGATTTTAAACTAGTAAGTGCAGGTGCAGATATTAAATAATCAAGATTGAGCAACTCAGCATATTTCTCACCTAAAAGATATTGATTTCTTTTTTATAGACAAGCTGTCAGACAGACACTGACTCTGTCTGTGTTGCCACTGCCCCCCCTGCCTGTCACCTCACTTCTGTCGAGCAAAGCTGCTGTCTGCCTGCCTTGCAGTGGGCGGATTAATAGCCTTTAAGAAAATGCAACACCACAATGAATTTACCAATGTGATGTAACATAATGTATTTAATATACTGTTTTTGTTGGGCAGAAGAGGAGGAAAAACTGACCACGTCATGAGCACATTTTCTCAAAAACTATTCTCAACTTCTAAAAGTGTTCTGCTCTCCCGGAAAAGGTGCTCTGATCAGTTGCCGCTATGTGGTCACTCCTCATCTCTCAAAAGTAAAAAGGCGGTGCCTATTCATTTCAGTGGAAGTTGCTCAGTGGCGTTTTGAAGCACCCGGAAGACTTCCGGAAGTATAATTATAACTCAATGGCTTGAGCGAGCGGAAGTTTAGCCTAGCCTACGTGCTTACGCACGTGACGTCATGAATGTCCGTCCACTTCCATTAAAGTGCTGCAATTCCACATTTCGCCAGTAGGTAGTGGCATCTTCAACGTTGGATAGCCTTACTGGGGGCTTGGGTGTACACAGATCCTTACTTTTCTTCTAATAAGATGCTATAGTCATTTTCTTAGTTGATGTTTGTGGAAAAAAATGTGCAGCCTTTGCTCTGGCAACTGTACCTCCTTTCACTATTCACCTATTCCAACGCACGCACACACGCACGCACGCACTCACGCACACATTGTATACACCCTACTGTAGTTTTGTTAATGTTGTCATGCCCTGAAAGGTCATGCTCACACTTCAGCAAAACATTGTGAAGGATCTCTTCAGCGTCTCCTCGGTATCCTGCATTAGTATCCCACACACTGTGGCCATGTCAGACTCCATATATTTACCAATATGCTCTTGACCTTGCGCCTCCTGGCAGAGCAGGAGGCAGACGAGTTGAGATATAATGATATAAGATGGAGATATAACTGTAGAGTACATGTACTGTAAGTGAGAGAAACACAAATAGCTTTTACGGAGGTCCCATTTAAACCAGTGGTTTCCCAAACCCCTGGTACCATACCAAGGGATATCCCCAGATGTTCATTGCCCTCTGGCTGCGGCCTCCGGCGATTGCAAAATTACTTTTAAATGATGTCTTTGAAAAGTGAATGTGATATGATATCCCAGGAACATCCTGGACTCCAGATTAGAAGTAGCCTAGGTATTTCAAAGGCACACAGGCACACCGTTGCTCCAATACGCAGCAAACTTGGCACAAATACTGTTCAGGGGTCTACCCTTAACCATGACCCAACCAAACAAACATATTTAACCGAATGATCAAGACCAGGAAAGTTTTGTCTTTCTATGTCTTTACTTTATTTACTTGATATTGTTGTTGATGATGATTGTTATTGTTGTTTTTAGATTTTTCTCAAGTGTTACAGGCATCATTGTTTAATTCTGCATAATTATGTTCTGGGGGGGGGAGGGGGGTCGTCGAGAGTGGGTGCAGTGAAAGATTGAGGCCAATTCTTTATTCATGACAATGTTAATTCTACTCACATTTGTCAGCCCCCCCCCCCCCCCCGCCAAACAGTATAAAAATGATATTTCAGTGCATGTGAGAGTCCATGGGAAAATGGGATGAAAGCTTTTGCCATCCATCATGCTGACGATGACCCCAGTCTGTGGGTAATCAAAAATGAAAACAATGATTAAACCTGTGTTAGGGCTGTCATCTCTCGTTCACCTTGAAGGCCCCCGCTGGAGACGCCACTATAGTTTCTACTGGGAAAATGTATCATACGTGTTTAAAAATAGCGTCTTAATGAAAGCCATTTCTGCTTGACGTGTCACTGGATGCTTCAGATTGGACAACAACATGGATTTGTCGCAAAGAGATTAAAATTAGATTCTTTCAGCTGGGAAAACAATAGTTGCACACTATTACAAAATGGCATTTTTTTGGCATGGGCCGACCTAGTGGTTCGGGCACCTAGGCTGCTAATCCAGCCTGACAGCATGTCGCGGGTTTGACTCCAGATCCCGACAACCTTTGCTGCCCTATCTCTCTCCCCCTCTTTCAACTTACTGTACACTCTCAATAAAGGCAGAACACCCCCCATGCATTTTTCAAAATCTGTTGAAAATGTTTCAACAATAATGAAATGGTTAATATTTCATTTTACATTTCCCTCTCCTTTCCAATTGGCCTCCTGGTATCCCTATAGCGGCCGCCCCTTTGAAAACCATTGATGTATAAAACCACTAATCCTGTCAGTATATATATATTTATATCCCATGTTCTAGTAATTGATGGAACCCCTAGCCCTGTCAGTGTATAATACGCATCACACATAACATGCTGTAGAATTCCAAGCATTTAACCATGATGTGCCATTCTTCACCCTGTGCGCTTCAAAGGCAGTGGAGTTCCTAATGCTGTGTTCACACTAGCACGGACAAAGCGACCAGCTACACATTCTTTTCAATGGAAGCCAGCAACATGAAACCACAAAGTGATGCCCAACACTTTTCAGCTCTCCAATGATGCAGTGAAGCATATTTTTGTTTCAAATGACAAGATATTACATTGTGGCTATAATTCTAAAGCGGAACATTTGAGTTGACTTCTCTTCATCTTTCCCATGGCAGCACTTTGTCCTATCACTGTTATGCTGAAATCACTGAACTGCTTTTCTCCTTCTCTCCCCCTGCCACACAGGTTAAAGAGCGCATCACTAAATGCCCGGCTGACAGCCCACAGCGGATGCCTTCGCACCATCTCAAGCTCAACCCAGACAGACGAGATTTACCTTGGCTTCATCCCGCGGGTAAGTCCTGCCACTTGTACAGTAGGATCGACAACTGCGTGGTGGTTTCTTCCGACTGCCAAGGGTCTGGATGTTGTCACCTACTGTATCCTTCAAGGCACACATTGCAGCGATCACTTGATCCCATGTGAATTGTGGTGTTTCAAAAATGTACAAAGAAAACATTAGTGCATAAATTGTAAATGCATTAGTCACACTCATGCCAACATGAGTAAATTAAAAACATATACTGTTCCAAAGAGAAGAAAGCAGGAGGAGACAGTTTTAACTACTTGACATTTTCATCTCAGTTTATCTAAGATGTTTATTTTCTTCTTCTGTTTGGGTGGATTATCACACCTTCTATAAATTACCAGGCTATGTTGATTTAATCATTGTGGGTCTGATGATGCATTGTATCCTCTGTGTTTAACCAAATGACAGATTTAGCTAAAGTACTGTGAAGGGCCAACATAAGTTTAACCCATTCTGACCTGAGATCAGATTCATACGAGGTTTCCGCCGGACACACACTGGTCTGATGAACCCATTCTGACCTGAGATCAGATTCTAAAAATGTCAGTCGCTCTTCGATTTTTCAAAAATAGCAGACCTACAAGCTCGTATCGCGCCACTCGGTGGCGCGATATGAGCTTGTAGATCTGCTATTTTTAAATAGCTAAAGCATAACATGATGCTAACACCAAAATGGGTGCCCGTTCAGAATGGGATAATATTGCTTCTTTATTGATGCAGCTCTGGGAATAACTGCAGTTGAACATTTTATCACTCTAGTAATTGATTCTGGCATTCATTCTACATTTAGAACTGATCCCGCTCATTTAGAATTTATACTGCATCGTACAACATTCGCACTGTACTTATGTGACTATTTACCTTGTTGTTGGTTGTTGGCTCATGCTTATTCTGCTCACTCTGATCTCACATTTGTCGCTCTGGATAATAGCATTTACTTCATTTCTTTCCTAGAATGAGTGATAGTCCTTTACTGAAACCCCATTTTCTGGCATATTCAGGTTAATGAATGTTCTATTCCTCAGGACAAGAGGCAAATAGGCAAAAGCTGTAACTCACGTTAGGCACGGCCATTTATGAGTATGAGGGTCTGCGATCGCCAAGAGCAATTGTTCTCATATGGTTTCAGTCTGGGCCAATAATTCTGCGTTAATCATGAAGGTAGGGCAAGGACACAATTATGTTAGTGAACACAATGTTCTTCTATTAATGTTCCCTGTCCACGGTCTTATCATGAACACTTGAAGCTCCAAATTTGGGTGAATTTTTTTTTGTTAGCCTATAAGAACTACACCATCAGGTGCATACTAACATAATTATATTCTGATTCAATCATCATGTAATGCTTACATAATTTGTTCTATAGCACTGGATAATGGTCCACAAAAAGCGTTTTATGCTTTGAAGTTTGGATATTATATCCACTTGTCCAAGTTGTCCAGAGGAAGAGGGCAGGTTAAGGGCCTGGCCAATCAGAAGAGGGCAGGTTTAGGGTCCGGCCAATCAGAATTGGGCAGGTTCAGGGTCCGGCCAATCAGAAGAGGGCAGGTTTAGTGTCCGGCCAATCAGAAGAGGGCAGGTTTAGGGCCCGGACAGTCAAAAGAGGGCAAGTTTAGAGCCCGGACAGTCAGAAGAGGGCAGGTTCAGTGTCCGGCCAATCAGAAGAGGGCAGGTTTAGGGCCCGGACAGTCAAAAGAGGGCAAGTTTAGAGCCCGGACAGTCAGAAGAGGGCAAGTTTAGGGCCCGGACAGTCAGAAGAGGGCAGGTTCAGTGTCCGGCCAATCAGAAGAGGGCACGTTTAGAGCCCGGACAGTCAGAAGAGGGCAGGTTTAGGGTCCGGCCAATTAGTAAGCACACAGTTCAAACAAATCAGCAAAGTGGCACACAAAGCGGCAATACCCTCCAAAACGTTGAACTGTTTTCTACCTGAAGTGCCCAGGGCGCTCTGCTGGCCGCCAAGAGCGCTGAGTGACACTCCATGCTTTGTTCTAGTAGCTGGATAGAGGAGCGCTCCAATGTGTCTTTCTTTATCATAGAAGTACCTGGCAGAAAAGTGCTGGCAGCTCAAAAGGGGCTTTCTGTTTACATGTCTAAACATAAAACAAAAAGTTCAGAAATTAGTGTTTGCTCATTTTTCATCTGTTGTTGTAATATAACAAAAAACAAAAAAGGTGCGTTCAAGAGACAAGAAAGTGGCCACACAATCATTTATTTTAGGACACAGAGAATAAATGAATGAACCAACGTTTCAGCAGACTTATTCAGAGTATACATTTTTGTCAAACAGCTTATTCCGATTCTTCATATTGACTTGTTTTGAGATTCCTATTCCGGGTGGGGTAATTGGGGGGCTTCCCACAGAATTCCACACTGACATATCTGTCAGAGTGGGATTCTATGGGGAGATGAGCCCAGGAGGTCCCCGTCTGTTCCCCACTGTCCCTCGAAGCCTCGATAAGATTAGTGGAATTGGGCCCTTAATGTGGCCTGGACCTCTGTTGGGAGTGGGATCCGATAGGGGCAGACATGGCCTTTTTATGAAGCTCTTTCAGACATTATTAATTAGTAAAATATATTAACCCATTCTGACCTGAGATCAGATTCATACGAGGTTTCCACTGGACACACACTGGTCTGATGAACCCATTCTGACCTGAGATCAGATTTAAAAAAATGTCAGTCGTTCTTTGATTTTTCAATAGCTAAAGCATAACATGATGCTGACACCAAAATGGGTGCCCGATCAGAATGGGTTAATGGCTATTTTAATGTAGGCCTATCAGTGTTTTCATGTGCTTGTCACCCTGGTCTCGGACTGAAAGCTTGCAACTCTCAACTGACAGTTCTCCACTACCATTATAATATGAAATATAAGCACCAGTTCACATTACCTCCCATTTGGTTTTAATTGCGCTCCTGTTTCTACTACATTGCATCGGTGGTGGCGTTAATAAACCACGGGGGGTTAATTTATATCCTGCCATCAAATTAAAAGCCTGAACTGTTGGATGACAGTACCATGATGATACAGACCGACCAGTGTGAATATTGCAGAGAAAGAGGGTCCTCGCCACTTAAACCCCTTCCATTAATCAGTGTGTATGCACTATACAGCCTATGTAAAACTAAATAGGTCTTTAGCCTAATACCAGAATTGGAAAATTTGGAATTAGTGAACTTATAAAGTGTCGGCGATGTGGAAAAATGCAGGATTGGGGAACTGAAAGCCTGGCCGTACAAATAGATAGCTATTAGCGATTCAGTAGTGTTAAAATCCAATTATTTTCTCTGAACACTGTAATTTTCAGCTTGAGGGATTACAAATAATAATGTTTAATGGAATTCTTCATATGAGAGCTGAAATAGAGGAGCATCATATGACTCCTTCATTCACATACATGTGTTGCATTTGCAAAGAACTGGTGTGAAATAATGATTGGATTATAGCTATAGTGACAATTGCGCCTTTATAACCAATTCTGCTTGTTGATATGGTAATTTCACTTACAAAACTATCCATGATAGTGAACATACTATAGCCTACAGTAATTGACAAAAATATGTATTTGTTTTGACACCCTAACAATTCAGTGATTTGCTTTAAAACTTTGTGCTACAAACCATACATTGTTCTACAAACCAACCATACTATCACATTTTCAAATGACAGTAAGACCTCATTTGGGACTGAAATATACTTCATGTACAATTAAAACTCAATTTGTATACCATCTCGAAGGATTTTCTGAGTCTGAAGGTCTTTTTCAGTGAGTAAGACGATTCTGCATGGCAAACGTTACATAACTGTGGGAACAGAGCTTGACTCAGCAATATATATTTTCTAAACCAGAATACAGTTTAACTAGTGGTGCAGGGCTAATCTCCACTGCCTCCGGGCCTACAGAAGGGGAACCAGCAGGGTAGTAGTGTGTCACTCCTAATGCAATTTGAATGCCTCTCTGTGGTAATCACAGGAGGGGTCGATCAACTCCATCTCTGCGCTGGTTGTCACTCTTAACCACATAAACCCTAGCGTCCGATTCTGGGCAGAAAATAGCCATTTGGTGAAAATAGCAGATCTTAACGTTGCAACATTGTCCATTTGATTTCCCCCTGCCCTGGTGATTAATAACTGTTACATTTGACATGAGCAAAATAGAAAGCATGATACACATTACCTATGAGCAAACAAAGTGTGTCACTCAGCTCAGCTCAACTTTATTGTCACATCATAAAAAGAAAAGAAAAAAGTGGGTGATCTTCTTTGTTGAACAAGTGACAGTATTATTGCAGAGAAATGCAGATCCAATCAACATGGCAGTGTGAAATAATTTATACAAGGGGTGCATGCATAATATACACATGAAAACTGGAATGTTACAGCAGATCTAACAACATACTGTATAATGGTTTATGGCACAATTAGCTGAACAAGGCAATTAAAACTAGTACATTATAACACACAGGTGGCAGTGTGCTTTTCCTGTAGGCAAGGCAATTTTATTCGTATAGCACATTTCAAAAACACGGCAATTCAATGTGCTTTACACAGAACATCAAGCAAAGAAATTCACCCAGAGATTAAACAAAACATTGTCAGTGCGGCATAGTGAATATGAAACTGGGGCTCCTTGAAATGAAAAATGTCCATGGGCATGTCAACGTCACAAGGCACATTTCCATAAAAAGAATAGCAGATCTACAAGCTCACAACATGTTGTAAACTTAGACAGATTAGACGCCTATTAACAGGATGTTCATGTGAAGTGCAATTTGTACTACTTATTTCCACCACTGCTCACTGCCCATATCTCAAGAGTAGATAAGCAGTGTGGAACAGAATTGTATGCAGCAGCCCTGCATATTCTGCATAATCGGAGTCTACTTAGGATTCTGCTGAGGTTGGAAGTGATTCAGATGTAGGTCATGAGGCAAGATAATCTGACAATGACACTGAAATTAGAGTCCTGTATAAGAAATACATGAATGAAGGCTAAATATATTTTTCCATCAACTATATGATCATTGATGCGTTGAAGGAATGAACATTTTTTGTCATAAGAAGCTACTGACAGCTAAAACAAAATCAGTAAGAAGCTATACTGACAGCTAAAACAAACCTGTCAGTGTTTTGAATTGTTGGGTGGAGAACATTATTGTGTACAGCTTTCATCTTGCCACTGCACACACACAAAAAAAAGCAGTTTTACAAACTGTGCTGGAGTGTGCTGCGTTATATGAACCCCTCTTCAAGATACTTCAAAAGCCAATGGGTATTGCTGAAAGAGCTTGTTTAGTTAGTCTGTGCCCCCAAGTTACGGTAGTTTCCTCAGCATTCAGATTAAAGAGTATCTTGAAACCAGGAAACTGTGAGGTGATATTGTCAGGGAGGTGTCTCTGTATCATTTACGACTGTCAGTCACTCATATTTGATAGTCTGTTTCTAGCGAAAATCGAATAATTTGGCAGCAGTAAAATTTGGGTTTTCTCTGAGTCGGTTGATTCTTCATATCCATGAGTGAAACGCCCGGGATGACATGTTTATTTTGCAAACACAGTTCTTATATGATGTGATCTAAAATCCCCCTATGGGGATTACAATGCAAATAAAAAGTACATGAACCTGTGGACTTGCGCCCTCTACCGATATTGACGTCAGACTTCGGTGCTCAACACATGCATTATTGTATTCCAAGCTTGTGAAAGTGACATGATTTTGTTGGCCAAAAATGGACCAAAGCAACTGCACAAGGCTGGCCAAATACTGCACTGCACTGCGTCTTAATTTCATACTGTAGCATCAATCATTTTCTACGAGCTTTTCAAGGTCCATGCTTCCAAATGGCATACATATCTCATTTCAGGCCAGGGTTCACTCCTCCGTGGAGACTCCTTGAGTCTCCATGTGACGCGCGAGAGCAGGGAGGCGGCTGTTTGCATGACAGGTTATTGTGAACCTCCTAGCTCCTCGCTGCCATAAGCACTGATTAATATGTCAGATTAACTCTGTGTGTGTGGGGCTTTCATGAGCCTCCCTGTGCGTACAAATAATGGCAAATTCCGCCAGGGTGATAGGTGCTTCATTTTACATCCGAAGCTATAAATTGTGTGGGCTATTGGTGAAATGACTCAGGATGTTGGTAGAGCCCTCTGCTTCTTGGAGTAAAGATCAATGTTCCTCTTTCCCTGTCGGTTGATGGCGACAGAGAGGAGGCCCAGGTTAGAATAAATCATGCCTATATGCTAATGCTAACTCTCTCCATCCCTTATTGTGTATACTTTCTCAGTGCATTGTGTAGGCCTACTGTATGTAGGTCTACTCTATGCTAACTCTTTCTCTCTTTATTCATTGTGTATTTGGCTCTATATGAAAAAACTTGCCTTATTGTCGCTACTTCAAATTCATCATCCCACTAGATTCCCACATTAGATTGCTTCAACCTTGCTCAAGGGCCCTATGAGAGTAAATGTTGAGATTAAAGGGTTTGCACGTTACTTATTTGCTATTTATGTGGGGCTTAAAACCAGAACTTTCTGCTCAGTCAGTAAGAGGGAATGATAATCGCAGGCTGTCTGAAGCACATTTATTGTCCAAAAAAGAAACATGGCTCCCATTTCTAAGCACAGTTGCAATGAAATATTTGCCATTACTGAAGTAAACTGCAAATGATCCATCAAAATGGAGATTAGAACCAGCTCAGTGTAGTTCTCTATTATCCAGTGGCTAGAGCCTAGCCTGGCTAATAAGTCGGACTCATATCACACTGTCAATAATTCTTTGCCAAGGCAGATTTGCGTCTGGTTTATTAGCCAGGCTAGCTAAGCCCACTCATCCCACCCATCCCATCTATTTTACTTTATCAGAAAAGATGTCTTTGAATTTCTGTCATGAGCCTCCTATCAATCTATCATGTCAAACCAGGCTACTTTGAAATGGGAGTCTGGTCCCTACTGACCATATTTAATTGACCATTGACAAAATAATATATAAATATATTTTGTGATTTCATTTCATTTAAGTAAATTAAATTAAAACACCCATTATACTTTTTTAGCCAAAGTCAATAAGCTACTGATCTAGCACTGAACCAATCATGGCCTAGATAAGTGAGTAGTCCTGATCAGACTCATCAGAACACTATACTGTACATCATGTGAAGCTTCGCCAATCAAATCCAGATGAAGAACACGTATTTCTATTCAATATCAGTTGTCCTAAGTTTGGTTTAACACTGTACAGATCGTCAGGTTCACACAACGTTACACGTAAGAGTAAAATCAGTCAGCACAGCCACTGCCTTAACTGCATCACACCGCACGCTCTGTATAGTCTAGTTTTTATCTGTTGACGATTGTTTTTGTCTTAGTTATAGTCATTGTAGCTTAGATTTAAATTTATTTAGGTTTTATTTAGTTTTCGTCAATGAAAAAAACAATAAGGTAATCGACAAACACTTTTAGCCATAGTTTTAGTCGACGAAATCAACAGTAGTAGTTACTATAAAGAAATATTCTGGCTGTGCCATTCCTAACCAGTGTTTCTGATGTCTACCCCTCCCCCGTCTGTGTTTCTCGCCTGTACCGTTTATCTCTCTCTCTCTCCCTGGTCTCTTGCTTGATATTTCCTCTGTCCTCACTCGAACTGGAGGTTCAACTCAGGCCGCCATTTTTGATGGACACGCCAGGTCTCTGATTCCTGGCTTCAAGGAGCGAGGAGCAAAGGATTAGTAGGTGTCTCTGAGGAGTTGCGGTATAAGCAAGGAAACATGAAACATGTCTAAGCTGAACAGCATGACATTAACGATAACACCCCTACAGATGTGTGTGTGTGTGTGTGTGTGTGTGTGTGTGTGTGTGTGTGTGTGTGTGTGTGTGTGTGTGTGTGTGTGTGTGTGTGTGTGTGGATGCGCACACGCAAGTAAGTCGGTGTTGCGGTGCATGCCAATGTCAAACTAGTGGGGCAGATTCCAGTGTGTCATCATGACTAAAGACTGTTATTGCCATCAATGAGCAGACTTTTTACATGCCTATAGAAAGCATTCAAGGTTAGAGGTGGCTAACGTTTATATAGCGCATTTTATCTGTGCTAACACAACATAACAGCAACAGTAATAAACATGGATATAAAGATGTCTTAAAATAAAGATTATCCAGATTATGCATGCATGCCTCTCATTAGGACTAGGGACGCAAGAGAGAAAAAAGTGAGGGGAACAAGGATTCCATTTCCATTTTGAGATGCTGCCAGAGAGAACCTCTGTCCACACAGTACTACCGTACTCTCCCCTGTAGCAGTTTGTACTGACACGCATCACCATAGGAACATTGTCTGTCTCAAGCCCTCGCTGACATCCTCTGCATGCCGAATTGTGATGAAACACTCCCCCCATCCTCCAAATAAAATACAATATGTTCAAAAAAGCTTCCCGCATGCTCACCAGTACCCGCTCCAGAGACCATAGTACACCATTACACACCAGTCCTCCACAACTTCCACTGGCTGCCTGTCCAACAAATAAATAAGCCACTTGGAAATGCTGCTCACCACCTACGGCATTACGGCATTCCACAACCTGGCTCCCTCCAACCTCCTCAAGCCGCATGTTCCGCCCCAGGTATTATTAAATTCCAGGTATTATTGTTTGTTCTTCAACAGTAAATACCACAGCATGGCAAGCAGCGCTCTATGATTCTGTACCGCACTGGACAACAGAGCCTGTTACTGTAACTCAACTGCTGTCCTCTGGCCACAATAATTGAGCCTTTCATACACACAAGCACACAACGCCGGACACGTTGGTTTTAGAAACTTTTGGGGACATTGCATTCACTTGACATTCATTCCATATCACCTTATAGTAGAGTATCTGTACCTTAAAGCTAACCCCAACCTTATGAAACCATTCAAATCTAATTGGGCACACCAATGTTGTCCCTAATTTGACATGTCATCTCCAATCAACTGCATGCTTTTACGTGGCCCCAAATGTGGCATAATATGGCAGGAGCAAACACACACATGCACGCATGCAGCCATGCACTACACACAGTTAGGACATACAATTTACAATTTACAATTTAGGCATTTAGCAGACGCTCTTAATCCAGAGCGACTTACATTTAAGCAAGAACAAAAGCATGGGAATACATCACATAAAAGCATTTATCAATATCATGAAACATGCGTAAGCTAAGAAAGTAACAGTGGAATATCTATATAATTAAACTATACATACACTATACATATAAACTATACATATTTACTACTATGCTATACATATGTACTATGGCGTGCTATGACTATATACAATACAATTATAGTGCTGTCTACATAACATGCTATAAGTCTGTGTCAAATGCTATCTAAGCCAACAGAAATGCTATCTAAGGGGTTAGGGTAAGTGCTATGGGCCACATGGGACATCAGGCTGCATCATCATCTGATTTGTGTTAAATTCAAATGTATTGCTGATTACATTCCTGAGGTAACAAGTGTTTTAGATACATTTATAACATATGACCTAAAACTGAGTAGAACATATCACTGTATTATAATTTGCCAGCTGTGTTGTGTCACAAGTGCTTGGCTGTTTGTTGTAGTACTGTACACTGTCATGTGTTCCCTGTGATGTTATAGCATAAGGCATCCTTGCACAACTGTTAGAGCAATTAATGTAATTAGTGCTACTAGGATTGCTATCATATCCCATTAATCTAGCATCTAGTGTGTCTGTTCATTCTCACCATGAAAATGCTTTCAAAGAAAGGAAAGCGTTTGGGTGCAAAAGCCAAAGAGCTACATTTGAATTAAAAAGGGAACAGGAGAACTTTAAAACAACAACCGGTTCCATTTGCACATCTCAGAGTTACAAATGAACACAGCAGATTTTACTGCGTAAGGAAAGAAATCTCCAGTAGGGGCGAAATCCGCTGACGACTCCTGACCGGGTTGCCGACCTGTCTTCTAGTCTCTCAGAGCAAAGAACCCCAAGCAACGTGGCACAGTGGTTTAGATTAGGTGAATACTGAGTTACTGACGGTGTGTTTACAGATGGATTCAATCTTGACCCAATCAAATGATCTATTTTCATCAGTGAACTGTGTATTGTTAGTTAATAGTTAGTCAGTATTTACTGGGTATTGGCCAACTAGAATTTCAATTGGTTGTAAAATATCAATATAAATTCCCTGCCAAAGACGTCCATGACATATTTTGCCAATGACACCTTTGACGTATATTTAGTTTTTACACTAGATGGCGCTCTTAGGTAACATATGATTCCCATTAAAACCAGGAACATGGTCACAAAACTCAGCTCCCGTCCAGTCCCATGTTAGAGCATTTTCTAGAAGGCCTCAATCCTTTCTGTATCGTTCCACTTCAGCGGTGACCCCATTGTATTTTCAACGGAGCATAACAAAGGAACGCATGGGCTGTTGCATGAGCTTCGTCATGGGGCAAGGAGAAGGTTGGTAGGCCTATTAGAAGAGTGAAGGGTTCCAGTGGAGGGTTGTGGTTAAGTTATTTGAGGTAGGGGGGTGCATAGCCGTGGATGCATGTACTATATGTGTCAATCTATCAGATAGAATAGCTGGACAGAAGAAAATACGTAGCTGTCGTTTTCTTCTTGAAAATGTTCCTTGGCACACACCCAACAAGGTGCACAAGATACTACTGGGGGAATATGCAGGGATCTTCTGTGCCATCTAAAGTTCTAAAACAGCTCAATGGCTCAATACATTGCCTTTCCTACAGCCCCATCGCTGGTAGGCTTAAAAACTCACGATACTGCATAATTCACCACAATCTATACTGTACAAACTTCAGCTAATAAGGAAAGGAAGGAAATCAATACCTTGACTTGTCAGTGCAATCAGTTGCTCATCAGGGAAAAACAACATGCTAGTATCCTCATGGAAAAGGTGGTACATCATTCATGAAGGCTATAATCAATCAAACAGGTTTCAACAAAGCCGACGCACATTATAAACGCTTTTTAGATTGTAAAGCTTATTTCTGAAATCGTAGGTATTATTATTTTTGCAGGACTCAAAACACATTCGCCTCTTGCCCTAATGAAACTGAAGAGTCGCCTATTTCTGTGTTCCACCACTGGAGCCTTCAACTGTCAGACAGTGTGCAGGTGAACAGCATGAGCCATCTGGATGTCACATCAGTCCACAAAGTACAAATACATTGGAAGGCTCCAGAAACACTGTCAGCTCTGGCTAGGCTTTTGTAGTCATCCATTCCTTTTCTTCTCTAAAATCACTTTGGCCTGGCATAATCTTGGTCACTCGATCACCAACAGTGGATGTCACCTATACAGATCCCTCTAGTGCTGGGCTTCTGTTGTCTTCTTTATCAGCCTTTCAATGCTGGTATTGCGTTTCTGACCTATGTCTAAAAATGCAATATCAAAAAAGGATTCCTCTCTGTAATTCTGACATGACGTGTTCTTAAGTGCTTCGATAAGCTCAACAGCTCCCATGAGGTCTAGTGACATATTAAGCTTGGTATCACCCAGCACTGCAGAATGTTGCTAGAAGTCCAATGAAAGCTACCGTAAGTCAATTTGGAAAAGTACAGTAGGCGGGCCCCGTGTCTCCACAGACCACTTCTCATATCCGCAATATCCAAGGACAAAGAGCACTGCAGGTAGCATGTCCATCACACGGCAGGCATGGTGCCTGAATGTCAAAGTCTGACCTCTGTACATTTCTTGCTTAACTTCTAGCAAATTGTGGTGAATGTACGCGCCTGACATGAAGACATGTGTAGCTGCTGTAGTAAAGAAAATAAACATTCCACCTCCGGTACTGACTTGACAGGATCAACTAGAAATAGGTTCAGCCAATGTGTGTTACAATGTACATACTGTAGAATAAAGCAATATGCCCAAGAGTCTATATGCTTTTACAGGGATTTTAGACAGCTACTGTAACGGTTGTTACAATCCCCCTTAGCTGTTCTAAAATAACACAATCTCTACAAGAATGCAATGGAAGGTACCGAACAGTACAAATTGTGGTATGTATATGTATATGAAATAAATTCAACTTAAACTTTATTTTCACATAACATGTTTACAGTTTACTTTTAAAATTTGCTCCCATCAATCATGTGTAGTTTTCAGGAAAGGGAAGAAAGAATATAGACAGAACACGCGCGCACACGCGCGTACACACACACACACGCACGCACGCACGCACGCACACACACACACACACACACACACACACACACACACACACACACACACACACACACACACACACACACACACACACACACACACACACACACACACACACACACACACACACACACACACACACACAGAGAGAGAGAACTTTTAGAAGAAATGGCACTGGAACAAGGCAATTAAACACATTAACTGCCAGGTATTAATTAATTAATTAATTGTTTACAATTTACAATTTACAATTTAGGAATTTAGCAGACGCTCTTAATCCAGAGCGACTTACATTTAGGCAAGAACAAAAGCATGGGAATACATCACATAAAAGCATTTATCATGAAACATGCGTAAGCTAAGAAGGTAACAGTGGAATATCTATATGATGAAACTATACATACACTATACATAATAAACTATACATATTCACTACTATGCTATACATATGTACTATGGCGTGCTATGACTATATACAATACAATTATAGTGCTGTCTACATAACATGCTATAAGTCTGTCAAATGCTATCTAAGCCAACAGAAATGCTATCTAAGGGGTTAGGGTAAGTGCTATGGGCCATGATGGAGTCTGAAAAGGTGGGTTTTCAGGCTACGGCGGAAGATTGGGAGTGATGCTGCAGTTCTGACTGCAATGGGAAGTGCATTCCACAGTTTTGGAGCCAGAAGGGAGAAGAGTTTGGGACGTGTGGAGCGTTGTCCCGGCGTTTTTAGTGAGGGTACTTCCAGTTTCCCTGCGTTGGCTGATCTGAGTGCGCGGGAGGGTTTGTAGGGTTCAATCATACTTGTAAGATATGGGGGAGCCATACCTTTGGTTGCTTTGAATGCCAGCATCAGAGTTTTGTATTCTGTGCGGGCAGCGACCGGGAGCCAGTGGAGGGAGCGGAGCAGGGGGGAGACATGTGAGAATTTTGGCTGGTTGAAGACCAAGCGAGCTGCTGCATTTTGGATCAGCTGGAGAGGCTTAAGTGCACATGCTGGTAGGCCAGTAAGGAGGGAGTTACAATAGTCGAGTTTTGATAAGACTGTTGTCTGGATTAGGAGCTGGGCTGATTCCTGGGTGAGGAACGGTCTAATTCGTCGTATGTTATAGAGTGTGAACCTACATGATCGAGTGACAGCTGTGATGTGAGCTTTGAACGAGAGCTGACTGTCCAGGACAACACCAAGATTCCTGGCTGTTGGGACAGACGTTACCAGGGCGTTGTCTACGGAAATAGTTAGCTCCTGCATAGGGCAGGACTTAGCTGGGAAGAAGAGAAGCTCAGTCTTGTCTGGGTTCAGCTTGAGGTGGTTGGAGGACATCCACTGTGATATGTCAGCCAGGCATGCAGTGATGCGCTCTTCCACCTGAGTGGCAGAGGGGGGGAAGGATAGGAACAGTTGTGTGTCATCGGCGTAGCAGTGATAGGATATATTGTGAGCAGAGATGATAGTGCCAAGGGATTTAGTGTACAGTGAGAAAAGGAGGGGACCAAGTACAGATCCCTGTGGGACCCCAGTTTGGAGGGTCCGGGGGGATGATAGCAGACCTTTCCAGGAAACCTGGTAGGTCCGATCGGTGAGGTAGGAGGAGAACCACTTTAGTGCCGTTCCACCGATGCCTAGCTCCGCTAGGGTTTCTAGGAGCAGCTGGTGGTTCACTGTGTCAAATGCTGCTGATAGGTCTAGGAGAATCAGTACTGCAGAGTGGGAAGCAGCTTGGGCAGCATGTAGTGCTTCTGTGACTGCCAGCAGGGCAGTTTCTGTGGAGTGGGCCTTCTTGAATCCGGACTGGTTGGGATCCAGCAGGTTGTTCTGTGAGAGATGGAGAGAGAGCTGGTTGGAGACGACACGTTCAATGGTTTTTGTTCCGCCATAGCCAGTGTTTTACAGTGAAGACCCTTATTTTGAAAACCCACTCATTGTGTTGTTACGGGCCGTTGAATAAAGCCAAAAACTATCTGGGAAAATAATCCGAGATTGATTTATTTTTCTAAATCTGAAAATGTTGAGGCGAATCATCGGATGGCACACGAAATGTTCAATTCCGGTTCATTTCCGGTTGTATCTGTCACTTAGCAACCTTGAACCATTCATACGTTGATGAAGAGGTCCATCTATCGTAACCCACTGAAAAGACCATAACGCAAAACACTGTTTGGCATTGAAGCGTATTATTCGATTGATTGATTGATTGAACACCTGTACATGAGGTGTATAGCAATAGTGCACCGCCTTTTTACATGAAAACCTATGAGAAATTGCCAATAGATGATCTGCATACTGTAGTACAATAGTCATTCACCTTGGAGAGGGAGGGGGAGAGAGAGAGAGAGAGAGAGAGAGAGAGCGTGCGCACTCACTCATTTATGAGAGCCTTGGCAGCAAAAACATCATGTTCAGCACATATTTCAGTCTCTGAAGGACGTGTGTGTTTTGGGGGCATATGTTCTCAGTACCAGGCCTAACTTCATCCAGTGGGAGTGTGTAATGCTATCATAGCCATACAGTTGATTTTTTTCCAGCTGTCCACGTGCCTAAACATGCAAGACAACCTCTCAGTGATGATGAAACACAGGAGGAAACTTAAGTGATGGGGAAAAAATAACAGAAAAAACAGGAATTAAAGATAAAAGGAGAATTCTGGACTAGCCATAAAATGACGATAACATTGATCAGTTGAAGAAGCGGAAAGACTAGAAAATCCATGCTGAGCACTCCTCAACTCTGACCGTGCACGGCAGATGAATCACTGAATAGCTTATTTAACTCTCTTGACAATTTAATTATTTTTGTTTACATCTGTAGTTGAAAATACGTCCACAGAATGTTGTAGCAAGCAACAGTCTTTGGTATATGACTTAGCCAGGGACTGAATCAACAGTCTTTGGTATATGACTTAGCCAGGGACTGAATCCAACAGTCTTTGGTATATGACTTAGCCAGGGACTGAATCCAACAGTCTTTGGTATATGACTTAGCCAGGGACTGAATCAACAGTCTTTGGTATATGACTTAGCCAGGGACTGAATCCAATAGTCTTTGGTATATGACTTAGCCAGGGACTGAATCCAACAGTCTTTGGTATATGACTTAGCCAGGGACTGAATCCAACAGTCTTTGGTATATGACTTAGCCAGGGACTGAATCAACAGTCTTTGGTATATGACTTAGCCAAGGACTGAATCAACAGTCTTTGGTACATGACTTAGCCAGGGACTGAATCAACAGTCTTTGGTACATGACTTAGCCAGGGACTGAATCCAACAGTCTTTGGTATATGACTTAGCCAGGGACTGAATCCAACAGTCTTTGGTATATGACTTAGCCAGGGACTGAATCAACAGTCTTTGGTATATGACTTAGCCAGGGACTGAATCAACAGTCTTTGGTACATGACTTAGCCAGGGACTGAATCAACAGTCTTTGGTATATGACTTAGCCAGGGACTGAATCAACAGTCTTTGGTATATGACTTAGCCAGGGACTGAATCAACAGTCTTTGGACGCGGACGCGCGGGGGGGGGGGGGGGGGGATTTAACAGGGGCGGGTGGAGCTGCAGCGCGCTCAAATACGGAGCATGTCAAACATAGCACTGCGCATTCAGTGGCCTCTCCAATATGACACAGTCACAGTGCATGTATCATCTATATCAGAGGTTCCCAAACACCGGTGCCGGTCCGCGGGACACGTGGCACTGGTACGCAAGAGGGGAATTCTAAGTTTTGCGTCGTTTAAAAATGTCCAATCTTTGTATCTTTAGCAGCAGCAGCTGTAGGCTATTTTGTGACGATCGCGTTAATGAAACCAAACGCTACACGCGGTTCCGGTACAGGATTATTATTTCATGTGAATCATGTCAAAATGAAAAGATGATGTTATCCAGGTAAAGTAGTGGTATTGGCACACAGCGGCAGCACCGAGAACACAATAAGAGATATGACATTATTATTCTCCTCCTCCTCCTCCTCCACAACTCGATAACGTTCTCATTTGTTACTCATTTTCTGAGCCATGCAAATAAACAACAACCCGCACTGACCGGAGACGGAGAGGTTCATGTGCGCTGCGCGTAAAGCTTAGCCAGAAACAGACAGTCATTGCGTCAGCATGCATGTAGCCTCGGGAACCCAGACGTTATATTTCCAGCACGGAGGTGAGGGGGATATCGTTTGGGGGTAACGTTTGTGTGCTTCTATCTGTTACTTCTCTGACACAGCGCAGTTCAAACAGACTTCAGCCAGTCTCAATAGTGGGACACCGCGCGCTGAGAGCCACATAGCCTACACAGCTGCATTTGGTTTTTAATTAAGGGCGCGTTCTGAATGCAATGAAAAAAGGGGAGAAAAAAAAAAAAAAAAAGCTCAACTTTCGACTCGCGCTGCTGCGAGTCGACTCGTGACTCGTTTATCGATAAATCGATAAATCGTTTTTTTTATGAATGCCCTACAACCTTCAGATATATGATGAGCTGATAGTATCGCAGCATTTGTCTAAATAGAATAATCTATGCAAATGGATACATTTCATGTATTGATTATTGGTGAAAGCCTGTCATTTAAATGGAATCTCGTCACAAAGGCATGGACTGTACCGATCGGGATTTTGGACAATGTGCTTTGTCGTTAGTGGCATTTTAGCCTCTGGGATCAAAATATCTCAAGACACAATTACAGCTCCATTTGGTTGCTTTTGAACGCTCTTCAGAGTATTTGCTGTGCAGCCTTTCTTCAGTATACACTGTTGAGGAGGAAGACATTGTTAGTTTGAACGTATCCAGACCTGTGGCACATGGATGGATTGGCCACACGGAACGATACAGTATAAGTGCCAGAAGGTTTATACAGGACAGACAGGCATAATGGGATATTTACATATACAGTATTGGGTCACGACTTCAAGATCAACACATAATATTGGTATTACGGCTAAACAAAACT
Organism: Protomyctophum parallelum; assembly: GCF_964188405.1. NCBI lineage: Eukaryota > Metazoa > Chordata > Actinopteri > Myctophiformes > Myctophidae > Protomyctophum > Protomyctophum parallelum. The sequence goes on from NC_139717.1 coordinate 8,925,551, forward strand.
CAAGCTATTGGCTTACAAAATAAATGGTCTGTAAGCTAGACAATATACGAGGTAGCACCAAGGTGTTTCAAAGGTTCTCAGATCAGCTCAGGGAAGTGAGCGCAAAGTCTTAGGAGGAGCTTAGGAGTTGGATGGATTTTGACATACTTTAGAAAGAATGGAGAAATAAAAAGAAAGAGGAATACTCATATGCTTCAATGATCTCTTGAAGTTATAAATGTCCCTCCATAAAAGATTGATGTTGCCATTCTGAATAGCATCAGTCTAATGTATTTTTAGTCCTGCCTGGTTGGTAAATGTTTTATGTATAAAGGGGCCCAGTCTGAAGTGGCATCTGTCTAAGCAGCGTTAATCGCTTGCTGGCCACCAAATGCAGCAGCCGGCAGCGTGGTCAGTCCCCCACTGAGTCAAGTTGGCATGGCACAGTCCTATTTCCTCCCAGATAATGATCACTGGGTATTTGTTATTGTTATATAACTCAAACATTGTCTTCTTCCAAAAACGACATAGCTGTTAAAAAGCTATATTCTAAAACGGTTAGTCCCAATACTTGATTCTGATTGGCTGGTTGCCATGGTAAATCTCATGATAATCCACACCTTCAATCACTTTATATCATTCCCAGCTGCGTCACATTGATCCCGCAGCTCTGTAGCTGAACTGGGGAAGGGGAGCACTTGATTGCCTTACAAACACTGGCCGTGCAGGTGTCTAAGCACCGCTGTTAATGCAATCTGTCGGTGCGCACTTATAACGCAGTTAAACACAATAATTGAGACAGACACAATTCAGAGTTTCAGGGTATTGGAATAGAATGTATTCGAATACGGGGACAGCAGTGAAGCGTTACAATGGAACACCGTACTGACCCTAACCACATCTCAGTCAGACTTCAGCTTATATACATTTCCTACCCCCCCTCAGGGAGAAGGTGGGTCCTAACACATGTCACACAAGTCACAGGTCAAATGTCAGTGGGAACAGAAAACAACTTCTCATGGCTTGGTTTATGATGTCCTTAAATATACAACTCAGGTATCCCACATTTCCTCGACACCGCCCGCGCTCATATGACTGTGAATGTGTGGCTCCGGGCGGCCTCGTAAAAAATATCAAGTGCCTCCTATTCCCCCGTCTAAGTAAAAACAAGTAAGTGTGGCTTGCTCTGGTGAGTGCAAAGTGGCGCAGAGTGTAGCTACTTATTTGAATTAGGAATAGTTTTGAGGTTAATATTGCTATATGTCTGTAACCATTTTAGAAAAGCAATCAGCCACTCGAGGTCCCAGCTTACCGGATATTTTATAATGGCTGAAAAGGTCGGAGACACTCGTGTCTCACTAGGCATCTCAGCCATTATAACCTGAATGTGTTGTTATGTCATATGTGTTAACTGCATTGGACCCTCAAACTGTCTGCTAAAGCAGCTAACTCCACCACCTCTCCCCCTCTCATGCAAGTCATTCACAACACCAACTTTGATGAGGCAGTATTGCTTTGTTTTAAAAAATATAACGTTTTCTTAATTTCCTGAATTTTTGGTTGCACCTTATTGAATCATGCATTAGTCAGTGACGACAACTCCTTCATCTACGACATGACATAATCAAGGCTATGTAAGGAATTAAAGGTCATGGCACAGTCAGGTTTTAGGCACTGGGAGGCCGGGTGTTGTAAATCTACTATATGATAATACTAATAAACATTATCTTTGAATGATGGTGACGTGTTGAATAATCAGATCAGGAAAAGACATGTTTTCTTATCAGTTATTTTATATGCATACTATACATTTTACTGAGGTATCTAAGAGCGCAGAATGTATTTCTGACTGTGCATATTATGGGCCATCAGCGCAAGACAATTATAGTGACCTCCCGTCAACACCTGACAGTCTCGCTGTCAAAAATAGATAAAACAGATAAAGTACTGTACCAAATTCATGGCACTGCAACTTTCAGCTTCAGGTTTAACTTATATTCATCCAAATCACAATTTTGTCCACTGTTAAAATAATTCAGTTTTTTTTTTTTTTTTTTTTCCATTTCCTTCCTTTTCTTTTTTAGGAGCTGCTCCGAGCTAATCCTTTCAATAGAACCTCCTCCTTCCACATCCATCACTAACACTCAATCTTTGCCACTGCCGCACTCCTTAAACTAAACAAATGACTGTATTCAGAATCACAGACCACAGATTAGTTTTATAAGTATACATTTTAGCACTTAATGTGTGACATTGTATTTTGCCACTGCTGTGTGTGTGATTTCCCTGTTATTATCGGAGATGTGAGGTCCGTCTGTTTTGACTGAAACTTGCTCATTAGAGCAAGCAATGAGTTCCAGTGCCCGATCATGTGACATCAAGTGCAAGTCTGTCTCAAACTAGACAGATTAATTATCTGGTCTCATGTGGAATACATTCTTCCTAAGGAACAACACAAGGGATTCCATTCCTTGTGTTGTCTTTATTCACCAACCAACGTGCAACAGGGAGCAGAGTTGTTAACTCTTGTGGAAATTAACGAAGCTCACGTGTATGTTTCGTATTTGCAAACAGATATTTCAGTGCACAGTTCAGAACATAATTGCACATTTCACAAAAATAGCGCTTATTAGAGTGTCCATGCACTGATATTGACTTCCCACACCCGACGCTGACCAGCAATGGTACACGTGAGCAGCACCATAGTTCTGGTAGTCTGTGCACATTAAAGAGGATGAGGATATCTGCTGCACTAATCAGTGGTGGTGGGAAAGTAACAAGTAACAGCCATATTAAACAATGGAGGGTGCTTTCAGTCTGTCAGTGCTGTGAGGGCATTCTGATCAGCTGCATTATTGGGCGGTTTAAGGCAATGTTGCTCAACCTTTATGTGTTTCGACAACCCCCAATTTGATACAGGCCACGGACCCCCATTTCATAGAATGTTTAATTATTATATACCTTTATTGAAAGGATGAGCCCCTTGAGATGTCTCATCTCATTTTAGAGGGGTTCCTCAAATCTTTAATCTGTGGGACCCCAATATACACTGTACATTTTTCAGTGTCAATTCAACTCTGAGAGAGTGCAAATTAAACCACATGAATCCGGTTCCATTTGTACACTCTCAGAGTTGCAAACCCTTTATTTGGGTCAGAGTTACAAACCCGGGTCCCTCTAACAGCAAGGCTCTGCAGCGCATAGTGAATTCAACTGGGAAGAACGTCTGTGCGTCACTCCCCTTCCTCCAGGACATCAGCACCTGTATTGCCCGCGAAAGCAAGCGGCATTGCGAGTGACCCCGCCCGTCCACTCACACAACCTCCTCCGTCTCCTGCCATCTGGGAGAAGATACCAGAGCCTTGGAGCCTCCTCCACCAGACGAAAAGAGTAACAGCTTCATCCATCAGACTGTCAGGATGCTGAACTCTCTCCCCCCTCTGCCTCTGAAAAGTCCAGAGCAGACCGTAACTCACTCATCTCACCCACGTCAACAGCAAAAGCATTATGCGCACATTTGAACGCATGTGCATGCCCAATCACGCACGCTCGCACACGTCTCTCACACACTATCTGTCTCTGTCTCTGTCTCTCTCTCTCTCTCTCGCTCTCTCTCTCTCTGTACAATCAGTAATAGCAACTTTGTCAAAAATAATACAACACAAACAAACAAAAATTGTATAACTTCACTTTGCATAGACATTTGTTTTCATTAAAACATTTTTCTGGCACCCCACGTGACGTCATGTGGTAGTCAAGTTATGGATTTCTAATGTTTGTTTAGGGTACTTTAAACATACGTAGATTACGATGTTTATATAAAGAAGTGAGGCGCATCCCATTTAAGTGTCAAAAACGACAGCTTTTCATACTTCTATTAGTTTTCTATGTCTATGTATATTTGTATGTGTTTTTTTTTCATATGGTGCAAGGTACCGGGGTTGTGGCTCTTTCAGAGCGGGAACTCTGGGGGGAGGGAAAAAAGGGGAAAAAATGTTCGAAAAATGTTGTATAATATCTTCGTGTGAACATTAATAAAAAAACGTTGATAAAAAAAAAAAAACGACAGCTTTTCATCTCAGTAGGCTATACCCTCGGTGAGGCCTCGCTGAGGCCTTTAGGAGGGCCATTCAAGCAGCAAGCGGAGCCCGCAGCACCACCTTCTCGCTTGTGTGGAGTCTGCGGAACCCTTGCCCACCACTCCTGAATGAAGTGTCTGGTGCTGGGACTCTGGTGCAACGCACAGGTCCTGGGCCTGGTGAGAGCAGGAGTGGACCTGGTGAGACGTAGGAGGGGCCCGGACAGGAGTCAACCCACAGAGCCTAGTCCTTCCATGCGCCACCTCCCAGCCCTGGCAGAGTAGTTCTGGAGTAGTTCCAATGGATTGTGTGGCCCTGGTTTTTCCCTAATGGGACTGATTGAGGGTAGTTACTGGGTAGCTACAGGTTAGGGCCAGTCTACATCACAGAGGTGCGTGCATGGCGTGCATGTGTGTGATATATTTGGAGGTAGGACCCGTCCCATTCGTGTCCCCGTTTTTCCTACCCACTTTCGCAACAGTGAGGGGTGGGAGGGCGACTTTGGGCGAGAGTCCTGTATGCACATACACACACACTGCCTTATTTACTACAGCCAAGAACCTTTACAATTGTTTTAGTTGCCTTAGGTTCAAGATTCTTAACTTACAAGAACAATATAAAAAGATACTCATGGAAAGACTATTATTTTAATGCTTTGCCCACTCAAATGGTACCTCGTCAGATAATCCCCACATACCGGTAGCCTACAACAACAACAACAACAACAGCCTTTTCATAAATTCTATTTGTGCTTAGGCTGTCTACTGTTTATAGTTAGAGAAATTCAAAGTTTCAACACCAAAGTAGTAGCTAACTGGACATTTGTACTGAATGTTTCCTTTATCCTCATGTTGTGCTTCAGTTTTCGCCAAAGTTTTTATACGTCACGTAACGTTATCCTTCAAGTTCCACAGCCGTCTGCCATCCAGACGGCCCTCAGCCCCTCCCACCTCTCACTGGTGCGAAATCGGGCAGGAGAAACGGGGACGTGTTCCATTCACGCAGTCCCTAACAAAGGCACCTTACATTGTGCAAATGTTACTGTATTATATTCTACTCTCTTATACATAAATATAGGAATGTGGCAATAATAATCTTTTATCTTGACTATAAGCTCTCTGGGGTCAAGGACCCACTATCTGTGGATCGGTGCACAGCGCACATCTCAGAGAAAAACAATGAGAGATAAGGCAGAGGACCCTTATGAAGAAGGACAATAATGTATTCTCCATGTGTTTCTCCTGCAAAGCGTGTTCATTCCAGTCAGTATGGGTAGTGGAATAGAGGAGTCGCTCTCGCTCTCTCTCTCTCTCTCTCCCCCTCTACCTCTTGTTCTAATACAGAGCAGTGAATGAACGGAAATCCAAATCATGTTTAAGTGTTTGACTCCCTCGCATGCACGCACGCATGCACGCACGCATGCGCGTGCACACTGCACAAGCTTGTTCGAATACCAGAATACCCTCTCATCTCTTGGGTGAGGTGTCAGTGCTCATTTCGAGGCTGGCGCTTCTCCTCTCCCCTGGCAGCCAGGTTAGTCAAATAGTGCAGTCATGAACCTGAATGCATTAGTTTCTTATTTCCCTTATTCCTTCTCCTAGATTTCTGTCAGTCAATTTCCAGTGTACATAAATATGGATCTGTATGTAAAATGTGCGATTTGCCACTCAAAATTGACTGCACTCTCCAGTTCTATTGCCCATACTTTATTTCATATTTCCCCTCAAGGTTTTGAAAGTAGTTCCGGGGAAAAGTAGTGTCAGTAATGCCCTTGTTGGACCACATGAATTTAAGCCTGCATCCCATTGCCTCTTCTTATTGCAGAACGGTATACAAGGGCTCATGCATTTATTGCACGTCTATCCTGCAATAATACAATATTATTAAAAATATATATGAAAATGTTGATTCAAATAAGGATACTGTTAAAAAAAATAGGTTCAACTGTAATATCATTGCTGTTGAGCACAAACCTTGTATCTTTGTATTTCATCTTATGTTTTTGTTTTTTGTAAGCCCTTTATACTTTGTTGCAGGACAGTGTTGTGCAAAAGTAGTGAAAATAGCCATTCTTCAGAACAACCAGTCCATTGTATGAGACAAATCAAAATACTCTTGAAGCCATTAATTGAGCTCCACAGCACACGTTTCCTGTCACGACATGGAAAGGGCCAGGGCGTGATCGACCCTGACGAATGTTAAAGAGTATAAATGCTTGTCCGACCCAGTCTTCTGTCATAATGAGTCACAGTACGTTAGTTCATTCACATGTCATTCATTTACAAGAAGATGGGTCAAATTACCATACCATTTCTATATCTGTCTGTCTGTGTAAGAGTTTCTGAATGTCAGTCCCTTTTAAAGGAGTGGTAATAGTGCAGGTGCACCCAGGCCCTGGCCACAGGGCATACCGGGCATTTTCCCGGTGGGCCGTAGGGGGCCGCCATGATTATATATATTTTTGACAGGCAGGCAGGCCAATAGGCGGCAGGCCACCAGGAAAGGTCCGGGCGTGCTGCCATTCTGCCAGTGCCATCATTATAATTTCACTGTACCTGTATCAGTGAGTGACAAATAAACCCTCTACAAAGGGTTGTGTTGGTTTGTATCATTTAGGCCTATGTTGTTCTGTAAAAGTGGTGGTATTAGGGCTTAATTGTTTGTTTGTGTGTGCCGCGACGGAGCGGGCGGTAGAGTTTCTGCTATCTGCGCGCTGGTTGTGGTGGGCCGGTCTGGGCCAAATTCACGCGAAAATGCCCGGGCCGAATTTTTGTCCCAGTCCAGCCTCTCCTACGCACCTGTCGCCTGTAGGTGTGCAAAAGCCTTGCTTTTTAACAATAACGATGCGACTACATCAATGCACGTGTGTCTGGATCGATCAAAATAGCGTCTGCATCGGACGTTGGTTCGATCCTAAAGTTATGAATCGGTCGATTAAACTAACTGCGGGAAGAACACAGATGTACAAGCCCAAAACGCTGTGCATTAATTGCGACAGGTAGGCTAAAGAACTTATAGATCAGCTACTTTGAGCGCAAGACGGGCGCATGCTTATGACGCTCTTAACTATGCGTCAGCAGCGACAACACAAGCAGCATAAACTGTCGTCAGACAGGAACGGGATGCATCATGCACATGCAGATCCGACACAATTTTATTGCATAATTGCACGTTTTTTTTATTCACGTGTCCATCGGATAGCATTTTAAATCTTATTTCCCATCCACAGGGACAAGCAAAGTGATATCACCGGCTTCCACCCGATTTGGGTGGTGGTGGTGTTGTCTGACGAGGGTAGCTACTAGCTAGCATGGGAGCTAACGATAGTGACTCTATACTCTAGCTCATAACGTTAGCTCCTTCCATCCTTTCCCCAACCCCTCACACTCGATGCGGGCAGACGCAAAGACTAATAGGAATATAATTTGGAGCAGCTACACGTCTACAGTACATCGCCATGCTGCTGTCTTCCATTAGCAATGGATGGTAGACTGTATCCTTGCGTCTGCCCGTGTTTAATGGTCAGTCACTATCCACAGCAGGCAGACCTGTCAAAACTATGCACTTCCCAAAACTCAGAGACATACCACAACCCTAAGTTAATTAGTTCAAAACCACCTCTAGAATATTGCTTTCCCCAGCTATCTCATTCCACTGTTTAAATTTATTTTATTTCTTAGTCTTAGTTTCTCCCTAATAAAAGTTTTTATTTGTTTTCTCATGTTCCCCTTGTAAAGCATCTTTAGGTACTCAGAGAAGCATTATTTAAACTTGAGATATTATTATTATTATTATTATATTATTACTAGTTTCATTGCTTATCCTTATGTAGTCACTATTCATTGATTCACTCATATCCAAATCCATTTGAAAAAAAAGCTTCTCACTGTTCTCAGATCAAATATTGATATGTGATTAAAATGATTTTGAGATTAATCACAAAGCCTCCTATTAATTCGATAAAGTTTTTTAATCAAGTCCCAACACTATTCTTTATAGATCTAGCTTCAAATAAAAAATAAAAAAGGTTTAATGTGTCAGATCACACCGTATCGAATCGCATCAAATTCCATGAAATTCCACAAAATCGAATCGAATTGCACTGAATCGAATCGAATCGTTCTGTATATAAAATGTAACGTCTCTGAATCGCATCGTAGCCCATGCGTATCGATACGTATCGAATCGTCTTGTAAGGGAGAGATGCACTATACAAAAATAATTACAGAATTATTTAAACAAAGCTAATGCAAGTCACTGAGGACATCAGGCATTTCTACCGTTCATAAATCAGTTACATACATTAGAATAAAGCAACATTCTCTTCAATAATCAATTTGCTCTTTTTCAATCTTGCTTAATGCTTACACACCCTAGCACCTTTTCCACATGACGCATCCAAAATAGTCCATGGGAGCTCACAACTGACCTGGAGAGGCCAGACTTCTGCTATATTATGTGTCACAGCAGAGGAATGTTGGCTGCGTTAGCCGGGTGAAGTCTGAACATTACTTGCTCGTGTGATAAATTATTAACTTTCTCACATGCTACATTAGGTCTGAATTAAATATGAGTTGTTTGGGCAATCAGCATTGGAACATTAGAAGCTTGTGCATTAGCAGCACTTGTGCCGATGTGTACGCATGTGTGTGTGCGTACCGTTCGGCTTGTGTGCGCGTGTGAATTACATGTAAATGTAATTTTGTTAATGTATCTGCAGACAGTTTCAGCAGTGTACCTACCATCCAGTATTGTGCCATGTAGCCATTCCATTAGGACCCACAGGTCAGCAGACAGGGGAACTTTATACATCCCACCAACAAAATAAGTGGCTCAGGGGTGACCGTGCCTTTGCTGTCGGCCTGTCGCAGCCCTAAACTGTGGATCAGCCTTCCTCTCGCTGTTAGGTCTGCACCCTCTGTTGAGTCTTTTAAATGAAGACATAAAACCTTTTTATATTATATTATATTAATTGATCCTGCACTTTTAGGTTGAATGTTTGCCTTGCTGCTCTTAACTGCCCTTAATGTTCTTCTATTGAGTATTATAATTGTGTGTTGTTTTTGCCTTATAATGAATCATCACTTTGACGATGAGCTAGCCATGGTTCATGACTCTCGTATTCATACGAGAGTCATGAAGTAACTGCACCCTGTTTTTGGTGATCGCTACATTTACAACGTTTCCGTATGCATGAACATTCGGAATTCAAATATAAAGTACTCACAATTTGTCCCACGGGTGTTAGTTAGTTACAGCTCCAGCGATTAGAATTTCTGCATCCTGCGTTGTTTAATAAAAAGCATTTTTATCCGAGCTGTTATTTTGCCATTGCCTTTCAACTACGCGCCCCTATCGGTCGGGAGAAGGGTGGCACTCGGTGTGTTCGATATAGGTATGCTGACCGCCCTGCCAATACAGACTAATAGGCGAGTGAGCTCCCGGTGTGCAACTGTGGATTTCCCAAACGAACCCCGTTTGAAAAAAGTAGCCGGGGCGCTCGGACAAAAATGCTTTTTATTAAACAACGCGGGATGCAGAAATTCTAATCGCTGGTGCTGCAACTAACTAACACCCGTGGGACAAATTGTGAGTAGCCTACTTTATATTTGAATTCCGAATGTTTATATATACGGAAACGTTGTAAATGTAGCGAGCGCCAAAAACAGCGTGCAGTTACTTCATGACTGTCATGATAATCATCATGGCAGTCATGTTTCAGGGCTAACGATAAGCCATCATAAAGCTAGAATTTGTACTTAATTGACGTAAAAAGTGTATTAAACCAGGGTTAAGGACGAGGTGTGATCTCTCGCCCGGTGATTACAGAAAAAAATAAAAATGCGCGTTGTCTACTGAGCAGACAAAGGAAAAAAACATCTCGTGCGCCCGGATAAAAAATAACAGCGCCAAAACAGCCCAAAGTAGCAATTAAATCATATCACTCACCCAGTCAAAGCGTTTCAGCGAGGAACCCTACAGTAACCGGGACATTTCGGCACCAATGTGATGTATCTGGACCGACGACTCTGTGCATGCAGGACAACGGTGTACCGTGTTGCCGCCCTCTCAATGAAACCAGGCAGAGAAGTTTTCTTTCAGTCTAATGTTGTATCGCAGCTTTATTGATACAAACACACTCAGTTTACAAGGCCGTAGGAACAACGGCCCACAAAAATGGAGTCACACTCACACAGCAGAAGTCCCTTCGAATCAACTAATACCTGTATGACACACCGTATAAACAAAAGCGTATCGTCTTTATACAGTAGGCCTACTGTAGAAACTTAAAACTCCCTCCTCCTCCTCACATGGGAGGTGGGACTTAAAGTGTCATTGCTTTATTGACCAAGCAGTGAATTAGGGCTAGTGACACGCAGAAAGCCTGATGAGAACTAACAACAAATGACACATGTAACTATTATGTTACCAATAAGAATGAAATATATGTACCATATCAAATATACAGGACATTGTTTACAACATGTAATGAAATAATTAGACTGTATTCTTAGTTCTAGATTTGGCAAAGATATGTTGTATTCATGACAGACAAACAGAGCATATTGTTTGACTGCTCTGACTGCTTAAAGTAAACTAACTATAGATTGCAACCAAGATTATTAAGAGTTCACACAGACCCCTGTGGAGTTTAATTGCACCCCTAATAAGAGGCTCTGTTTTCTCAGGTCGCCTAGTAAATAACTCTGATATCTTCTCAAGGGATAGTTTAGTAGCAGCTGTCCCTTGGCTTATTTAGTGACTTGCTATCCTAAGTGACTTCTTCACTCAGGCTTCTCTGCATGTGAACTATAGGCTGAAGTGTTGTGTACAATTATGACATATGGAGAGGCATAAGCTATCAAAATATACATCACTGTCTTATATTACTGTATTGTATTGTCCTGCATTACAGTACATTGTATTGTATTGATTTTTCGGACCTATGACGCACTTTGGTACAATGAGAGTTGTTTTTAAATGTGCTATATAAATTCATCTGATTTGATATCATGGTGTTGGTGACCCATAGTTTTACACTGTAGTAGTAGGCATTATCTGAATTCGATATGAATCAAATGAAATACTGTAAATATATTCGTATTTTGTATTCATTGCGGCCATCACCCATGGCCTCGTCGACCACGCTGTAGACCTCGTCGTAGGGGAGGATCTGCAGCTGTGTTCAGGAGGGGATCTCCCCAGGTCCGTACCGGGAGAACATTGCGTGCGGTCGGGGCCTGTGAAGCCCGCGTGCACTAGCGGGTTGGTGAATTACACAGCTCAAATGCTCATCTTCCTCCCGTTCATGATTTTCTGCCATTCTGCGACATTACATTTTCTTTTTTTTTTAAATGGTGTTATCAGTCGATCACCAATACGATTGCAGAACATGCTGGGAGTGACGAAAGGAAGATTTTCACTATTTTCATCAAAAAGACTTAGTTATCTTCAGAAAGAGCCTGGCTCGTGGGGCTATCTACACAGCATAACAAGAGGATTGCATAATGAGTCAGATTATAAAGCCTAAAAGTGGGTCAAATACTCAAATTCCACATTTAACCACATGAACCCTTGCATCCCTGTTCTGGGCATTATATAATAGGACATCCAGCAAAGATAGGTGAATATTTGACACAAATTGTACGATCTACAAGCTCACAACGCGTCACAAGTCACAACACATCAAAAGATGTCACAACGCGACATATTGTGCACTTGTAAATCTGCTATTATCGGGGTACCCAGTCAACGAATACAGTAGAGTTTAAGTGGGTAAAATTATTGTCACAGTATTCTATGTTATGGTCTTGTTCTAGTTGTTATGGTTCTATATTAATGTCTTCCCCAAGTATTTCTCATGTGTAATCAGCCCTCATTAGTCTTGTTCCCTAGTCAGTCCTTCAGGAGTTCATTGTTTGTTGTTTGGTGTCACTGCATTAGTTAGTTAGTCTGTATTTGTTGATTTCTGTTCTGTTAATTGTTTACACCAAACAGTGAATTTTGGTCACTACCTGCCTGGCTGTCCTGCTTTTAGCTCCTCACCACACCAGTATGTGACGGTTATGAATGATATTGAAATATAGTCAAACGTGCATCATTAGGGGCTATAATTCAAATATAATTCTTGTAATATTGTCAGTCACAGCCTCTAGTCTAGTGGTACACAACACAATACTACTACAGCCGTTCTCATTCCACCAGTCTTCAGTTCCACACTAAGAAGTGTTCTTCAAATTGCCATTTGAGGACATGTTACATTGCATGAGCTTGCACGGTAATGGTTCAATTATTTGGTCTGTTTTGCTTCATAACCTCAACCATTTTGAGGGCACAGAGACTGTAGTGAAACTACATCAACCCTAGTGTCCCTATTATTCTTGGCATGTCATAATAGGCAAACATTCAGCATTCAACAATAGGCGAAAATAGCGACGAAGAGATTTGGTTTAGAGGGATAATGCTGAACTTTGAATTACCTAGGCCTATTATTGAACTGAACACGTTAAGGACGGTAAGAAATGGAACTTTTAACTTTTCTTTGCTGGTTTTGCTTATACTGTATTATTGGATTAGACCTTTTTCAAGGCAGCAAATATTGACAAAATAACGAGGTGAATGCAGGTGTTTACCAATGATAATTAACAATTGCAGCACCTGCAGCGGACTTGACTTGAATGAAACACAAATCATTGTTATCATTAGGACACCTGGCCCATGTGCTGTTTACACTAGCTGTGGGCTAGTGGTTTTCAAACTTTTTAGGCTTTACCCCCCATTACTCTCATAGTGTACGAATGGAACCAATGGTCCATTTGGTTCCATTTTTACACCCTCGAGTTATACAGACCTGTAAGGGTCTATTTGACAATGAGGTCCACTGGAACGCCCTTATGAAATACTGAGAGTCTAGACTATACTGCTGCCATGTAAAAGATTTATTAGAGGTCTGACACATCTGTTTGAGTGCATTATTTGTATGCTGTGGACTGACACTGCTACAATGGATTGTGTGTTTGTTTTGGCCCAGACAGGCTGTGCCTTTTGACGCATTGTCTATATTTAACATCATATAGACATTATGGTTGGTGATGCATTGCCTATTGATGTAGTCATTATGGTCGTATTTTTTAGACATTTGGTGACACATTGTCTAAGAATATATACTGCATAAGCCCCATGCTTTGTTTGTTTTTAGTTGAACACTGTGGCTACCTGACTGTTGTAAGTAGCAGTGTATATGCTGTATTAGCTTGTGTTTGTGTTCTATTGATTATGCACGAGGATGCTTACGCACACCAAAGTCGTTGTAGCGGTGCCGGTCCACGGAAAAGGGAATCTTGATAAAACAAGAAAGTGGCCACACACACCAAAGTGTGAATATTTTATTTAAGACGCAGATTGAAACCAATTGTTGTATTGATGTACAATGAATTCCAAAACAGGTCTAGCTACATATTTGTTGTGCAAATATTAGCGGGCAGATTGTATAGTTTTAAGCAAAAAAGGTTTCCTTCCTGTGAACACTAAGTTTGTGCTCTGTTATCCAAAAGACAAATATCTTTGATAATGAAGACGCGATGCGAGAGTGCGGTCTAGCCAACACCAACTCGGGACTCCTGAATCATTGCCCTGCCCTCCACACTCATATCGAACATCAGGGTCTTGAGCTCTACTGTGTTATTTGCTAAGCTGTTGCAGTGCTTCTTGCCTTTCCTGGCTTTGCCCTGGGTTTGGCTCCTATGAAGACACACATGGGCCCTCATTTATCAATCGAGTGTAAAATCTGCCACAGATTCGAGTGCAGGTTTCGTAGTACACCCACGTCGCCACGGCATTTATAAAGTGATCGCAAACAGCTGATCCTTCCTTAATTTCGTTCTGACGTTAATAAATGTGACGGCTGAAATCTATCTGGCACGCCCTATGAAATCAAGCCTCGCCCTCGTTTTTGCGACATGAACAACTGCTATACGTCCTGGAAAGGAAAGGATATGTAGCCTACTATGTTTACCCAGGGACAGGGTAACTGGACTAAGCTCAAGAAACCATGGTTACAGGAAAAATAAAGTTTCTCCCGTGCCTAATTGCTGCCCGCCTCACCCCCCTCTCTCATACACACGCACACACAGACGCAACTTGCAAGCCCAACTAACTGGTGTGTTGTTAAATAAATGAAGAACGAATAAAGAACCTGCATGAATTAAATAAAGCTGTAGGTCTGTTTCTCCTCTCGCTTCGCTTCCCCCTTGCTGCCCGCCTCACCCCCCCCCCCCCCCCGCACGCACGCACGCACGCACATATCGCAATTAGCAAGCAACTGTCACAAGATATATTAGTGAACGAAAACCTGAACCTGTGAACCATGAATTAAATAACAAATAGGCACACACACACAGACACACACGCTGCTGTTTTGCATAGGTGCTCCTCCTGTCCTGTCTGTCTGTCCGTGTCACCGTGACCAACTGACCATGCACGTTCGACAGTCTATTTAGATTGCCTCGCAGTCGCTGCAGTGGCCGGGCTGTCAACTGTCAATATATTAATGTGCAGCTAAAACCGTAGCCCATGTGGCTGGCACTGGTGGAGTGGTGGTGGTGGGCTGGCTGGGTAGCCTATACCTATCTCCGATGCGGTTCCCACTTGCGCTGGCACGGTACATTTGGCATTCGAGCGACGCGTCGGGTTTATTAAACGAGGAGGAGATTGCACATACTGTAACCCCAGAAAGACATTGGCCTGCTGTAGATTAGGCTACAGTAATAGGCTACCCATGCATGTAGTGCAGCACTGCACTATAGGCTACTTTCCAACGTCATGGAAATATTCCAGCACAGACAGCCCAAATCCTCACATGTATGCGCTCATGCAAAACACTGTTTAAATGGCTTAAATCAAGCGCAAAGTTGGAAAGCTCCTATAAATTTCATATGACACAAAGACACATCTTGTAGGTCGATTCCTTTTTTCTTTTTTTTACATGTAGCCCATATACATACAGTTTTATATTAACATTTTAGGAGTGAATACATATGTTTCGATGCCTTTGGCAGCCTCTCAGCTGGTCAAACAATGCTGCTCCGCTGTTCTACGATAGAAAAACAAGTGAGGACAAAGCGTACGACAGCTCCCAACCAGACGTGAGTTTTGAACTTTGTCAAGTTCAATTTCAAGCTTTGGTGGAAATGGTAAATGTCGAAAATGTCGGTAATTTCGGCGTGCACCCATATTTTGGCGTACGCACGGTTGATAAATGAGGGCCATGGACTACTAATTTCACGCCCCCAAATGAGACAGAGGCCCTACTTCTGGTCCGTTAGAACAGTATACTGCGTCTGCCCTTGTGACCTGTCAATGCAATCCCTATGAGAGGTACAGTATCATAAAATGCCGTAATTTCACTGGTTGATTACTGAGGCTGTAGCGATTTTTTTGTGTTCTAATAAAGTGTCCCATGAGTTTGATTTGTCATTTTTAATGTTAAATACCTGCCATCTCAATATACAACCAACAATGTACTATATTAAACTCCATCAGTGTGTCAAAAGTTGAAAGTCGGGATATGTCACTCCTCCATTTAGTGAGGTTATTTCCCCAAGTTCCCCAACTACATTCAGTCACGTTATACAACTACGGAAAAACACACTGTCGGATCTCTGCGGTAGGTAGAACACACACACACACACATATATATATATATATATATACTGTATATATATATAATGACTATTTATATGTTAAAAATATAGACATGAACAAAGACAGTCGGTCTCTTCAAAGTCGGTGCTCGTAGCCTCGTAAAGACAGTGACCTCACTTAAATGCGACAGGTTCTCTGTCATTCAGCTCGCCATTGCCCTGTTAACATAATGGGTAACCAATTCAAGTGGTATGAATTAAATGTGAAACACGTCCTCTATTGAGAAAACAAGAAGATATGTTAACAAAGACACTCGATGCATTTGGAAACATATTGTTATTCAGATCAATATAGTCTTCATTTAATTTCATATTTTTTCTATGTCTGGCCTGCAGTACACCGTTCTAAAGAACCAGAAGTGGGGGCGCTGTTTCATTTGGGGGAATTTGTAGTCCCCATGTGTCTCTATAGTGTCAGTTTGCTTGCCTCTAGTTCCTGGTGCGCTACCAGCCTCATCCTCTCTCTGACGTTGTCTGTGACCCATGGTACTGTAGGTCCCCATAGAGGATGACATTTCTCATGTAGTCTCCAAACATAAATGTATTTATGTGCCCAACTGCCCACTTGTGTGTGTGTGATGTTGCCTTGGCACCTTGACACTGACCGGTCCTGAGGAGGATTTTTAGAACAGGGGTTCTCAACCCATGGGTCGCGACCCCTATGGGGGTCGCCAAATTATTTTGGGGGGTCCCCAAATTATTAATTTTTTTTGCAACTGAATGGCTGGAAATTGTAAATGAAGAGTTTACATAGTACACATAGTACATGCATAAACTTTCCTTAATGATTATATCTGGTTTCAGTATATTCATTCATGATATATCTTCTCTTTATTTTTGCAGTCAGTTTGTATTGGGGCTGCGGAGAGGGGGTGGGGCGGGGGTCACGAGACATGGCCAAAGCATTTCCGGGGGTCCCCAGCCAAAACCATTGAGAACCCATGATTTAGAAGACATTTTGAAGAAAGAGGCCCTCACTTCTAGTAGCCTGGCCCGCACATCTCTAGTAGCCTACAATGACAAAATGACGTCCTTTTCAAAGCTCAAGTGTCCTCTTTGTACTTGTACACACACGCACGCCACACACGCACGCCATGCACGCACGCGCACACACACACACACACATGCATGTAAATATCGATTAACATTTCAATCAATGCCAGTCAGCTGATCGCTACATGGGTTGATAAACCGAGGCGAAGTATATGTGACATCATCACATGGCAATTATTGTCATGGCATAATTGCCCACCAGCGGGCCCCGGCCCGCAAGTTGAGAACCGCTGATGTAGAGTTCAGAATTTCTATCAACAATCCGGTCAGATGTCATTTGGTGTAGGAAACGGCTTTCTTATTTTTGCAGTAGTTTGCAGCTCCATTGTATGCCATGTTGTCAAATACATCATGATTGAATGCTGAATTTATATTTATGAAGAGATATGTCTAGTCTACTGACTGTGTGTTACAATGTAGCCTGCAGGGCATACAGGGTTCAGTTGTCTCCATAGGCATATTGTCACCATACAGTTTTTTGTTTTGTTTCGTTTCTTAGTTTTTTGTTTAGTTTATTTAGTTTAGTCTAGTTTGTTTGCTTGACTAAAAGAGCAAAATGATTACAGTAACAACAAACACGGCAGGTATACAGTTATTATTTAATCGTGTCAAATACAAACAACCATACAATAAAAACCGCAGAACAATACAGGATACAATAAATATGCAGAAGAAACACATTTAACTATAAATGCACTATAAATGTGTGTGTACGTCTGTACGTCTGTAATCCACTTAACTCAAGTTTCTTTCTTTCTTTTTTTTGTCTTTCCTTCCTTCCTTCCTTCCTTCCTTCCTTCCTTCCTTCCTTCCTTCCTTCCTTCCTTCCTTCCTTCCACCCACAGGTACAAGAGCAGGTACTACGAATCTCCACGCACGCCCTGGTCTTTGCTGCAGCTGAATACTGTGCTCACGTGACAAAAAGGTTGATACTGCCAGTCACAATCCTTTCCGGATCATAACTGGTTGTCTGAAGCCCACGCCTGTCTGTATTCTATCTGCCAGTCTGATTGTGAATGGCTTCGGCCAGTCTCCGATGAGAGGCTGCTACCCTTGCACTAGCAAGGAAGGCCTGGAAACATGACTGGCATAAAATCCTGAATGACACTATACTATGACAACATTGCCTCTAAATGGACCCAAGTCCCGCCACCCATACAACAACAATATGCTCAGCTGTATCCCTGAGGACCTGTCTACAAACGCATGTCTGCAACGCATGGATCCACCCATACAACAACAATATGCTCAGCTGTATCCCTGAGGACCTGTCTACAAACGCATGTCTGCAACGCATGGATCCCGGAAGCAGTAGACGGAGTCATCTGGGTCCACATGTTGTCATCGCAATATCTGCGACACAGGAGACAGATGTAGGATCGATGGGACTGAGACGCTGCTCCAGAGCTCATCCGGAGATCAAATGTGAGTGTTTCATCCATGTGTTTCAGAGTTTGACCCTGGCCAACACTTACACACAACTGATTAAGTCAAACAGAAGACAGCTCAAGGTAGGTTTTTGTTTTGCTGCTGCTGGTTGTGTTATATGCTGTGTGCATACTAATCTGATTCAAGATAGGAGTATATGAATCGGCCCTAAGACATCGCTGCTGTCAGGTGCATGGAAATCTTGTAAGTCCCAAAACGTTCCTTTTTGGTTCTTTTTTCAATAACATTTATAAATACTGACATATCCAAGCTTGTAGTAGATCATTTTCACTACTTTTGTGCGACAGTTTTGTATGATAAAGTAGGGCATTAATTTTACAGGGGGAAAAAAAACCCATTAACCCATTCTGACCGGGCACCCATTTTGGTGTCAGCATCATGTTATGCTTTAGCTATTTAAAAATAGCAGATCTACAAGCTCATATCGCGCCACCGAGTGGCGCGATACGAGCTTGTAGGTCTGCTATTTTTGAAAAATCGAAGAGCGACTGACATTTTTAGAATCTGATCTCAGGTCAGAATGGGTTCATCAGACCAGTGTGTGTCCGGCGGAAACCTCGTATGAATCTGATCTCAGGTCAGAATGGGTTAAAGTTCAAACAAAAATGGATATACGAGGTTTCCACCCGACAGCACCGACATGTACACTATAGAAATGTTGGCCCACAAATAGTCTGTGACCGTCGCATGTGATGTAACATTGTGCCTTGTGAAGCTGTGGAATGGCAAGACAAAGCATGATTATTTAACCCATTCTGACCTGAGATCAGATTCATACAAGGTTTCCGCTGGACACACACTGGTCTGATGAACCCATTCTGACCTGAGATCAGATTCTAAAAATGTCAGTCGTTCTTAGATTTTTTTCAAAAATAGCAGACCTACAAGCTCGTATCGCGCCACTCGGTGGCGCGATATGAGCTTGTAGATCTGCTATTTTTAAATAGATAAAGCATGACATGATGCCAACACCAAAATGGGTGCCCGTTCAGAATGGGTTAAAGATCTCAAAGGGCAATGTTCATCTCTCAAAAATAATGCATTCATGTATAAACCAACCTAGTATATTGTTGTGTTTGTAGATCAGCTATTTTTGGTGATATGTAATGTACAGTAGAGTATAGCTCTGAGGAACACCAGTCATCCATATACAGTACAAGTACAGTAACAGTAGGGTTACCTAACTGTGTGATGAACAATAGCAGATCTATAAGCTCACACACTTATTAGATCTGCTATTTTTGCTCGTAGAATGTCAAGTTGATAAGAGTTTGTGATTAAATAAGAACTACACTTCATCTATTGGAAAACAGGTAATGTTTTCCATTAATATTTGTATTTTTATTATTTCTCTACAAAATTGTCAAATGGTATTAACGCTAGAGTTCATACAGTACACCATGCTGTTGACATGCTGTGTTGAGAAGAACAATTCATGAACTTGCTGAAACACATGGCGTCTTTAAAAAGAAAGTTACGGAACGTGACATTTTCAGACATGCATTGCAATGCTGACGCAGCATTGCTGAAACAGTTATTTGTCACTTAAAGATCATTTTTTCACTTTCTTCACCTCAGGCATTAACAGTGTATCATGAGAATGATTTGAGGGGAACAAAAGAGCAAGCTTTTCAATCACAAATGGAGACTTAATGACAGCAGTCTGATCCTGACACGCCGTTCTGAGATGATATGTGGCGGAGAATGTGATGTTGCATAATAAACGTCTCGAAATCTGTGTTTAGAGTTGCATACAGCGTGCAAGACCTCTGGAAGCGTGCGTGTGTGTGTGTGTGTGTGTGTGTGTGTGTGTGTGTGCGTGTGTGTGTGTGTGCGTGTGCGTGTGCGTGTGCGTGTGCGTGTGCGTGTGCGTGTGCGTGTGTGTGTGTGTGTGTGTGTGTGTGTGTGTGTGCGTGTGTGTGCGTGTGCATGCGCGTGTGCGTGCAAGAGAGAGAGGACGTACATGTACTGTATCTTTGGCGGCCAGGGACACTGATTCTCCACTTGACAGATTTTCTAAATGTCGCGTCCACCCTGTTATATTGTGGAGGTAGATGGATGGCTTCTTACGACAAATGGAGCGTTTGTCAAATAGTGTATTTGCAGAAATAATGGAAAAAGTAAATGCATGTTGCATGCTTATTATGAATTCACCTCGACTGCAGTCTTCCCATGTATCTTTGATCTGTTGTGACTGAGTGAATTTGTCGTGCTGTTGATTGGAAAACATGGATCTTTGTGACAGACTACGGCAAACAGGAAACAGAGTATCTGTTACGCACAGTTAAAGGGATGTCACAGTATTTGTGAAGCAAGCATTGATATTTAATACCAGTGGTTGTCAAACAGGACCCACAAATATATGTTTTTAGTGGCGGACCCCCATTTGAAAATTATTTGTGCCAGGGAAACCCCAGAAGAGAAGATTTGGGTTTTCCCCAAGAATTTTCAATCAAGAAACTAAAACTAAATAGCTGTCGCATTGCAACACAGCTTGCAGATCAGCTATTGTTGCTCCCTCTGTATGAGTGCATGTGCTTGGTCCGAACAGTTCTACAGTCATGAGTCCGACTAGGGATGGCCAAATGGAAAGATTGTCTTAACCGGTTACCGCCAGGACTTGCCGGCTAATTAACCGTTATCCGTTAAGAAAAGAAAAGCGCTATTTTGCGCATAAAAAATAGACAAATACACCGTTTACACGTGGCCTGCTGTCAATCAGTGCACTAGTGCGCACTGCGTAGGCTACAGTCTTCTATACGCACACATGTATCGCGGACCGGTCGGGAAGGATTAGGAAGAGAGAGAGAGAAAGAAAGACGTGTTAGAGAGAGCGTCTCTCTAACACGCACGCGCGCGCGAGAGAGAGAGAGAGAGAGAGAGAGAGAGAGAGAGAACGTCTGAGAGAGAGAGGGAGGGAGAGAGGGGGGGGGGTCCCGTCCGTCCGTCCGTCCCGTTAGCAACAAGCTAACAGCATACGTTCGTTCGTTCTATGATCCATAAAACGACAGATCCACAACGCAGATCGGAACCAACGTTCGTTGCATGAAGGGCAGATCTGCGGGCGCGCAGCGGCGCAATGCTGTGTGTGTGTTCGTCTTTTTTTCTTTTTCCCTCCTGCTTCCACAGTCCACTACATGCAGTTGTTTTTGTGTTTTTGTTTTGGGGGAAGTAAGTCACGGCACATGCGTGGTCACTGGTTGCACTGACAGTAAAGGTGGAAAGAGGGGCTTGGTGCTTTGGCCGCGGTGCCTGCTCTCGGCGCTTCAAAATAAAATATATATTTTTTTATCGGTAAACCATTAGCCGTTAGTGTTGTCGGTAACCAATTAATTAACGGCTAACGGCTAACGGTTATCGGTTGGCCATCCCTAAGTCCGACACCCTACCCATAAAACCTAAACCTAACTTCCCAGGAAGCCACGGGTCAGTTTTAACCTGCCTCGCATGTCCGGAGCCACGGGTTAGTTTTAACCTGCCACGGGTTAGTTTTAACCTGCTACAGGTTCATTTTAACCTGCCGTGCATGTCAGTCGCCACGGGTGAGTTTTAACCCGGCCACGGGTTAGTTGTAACAGGGCGCGCATGTTGGGAGCGATAGTGTTGTCGGACTAATGCCTGTCGGACTGTTAGTATGTCGAACATGCACCTACTGTAGTATGCCCCCCACTCAACCGACCGAGCCCTACAGGAATATAGCTCTCAGTGGTGGTACAAACACTACATGGGGCTTACAGGTATTATATATTCACTGAAGGAGGCACTAGAACAAGGGGTGGGTAGCCTTTATTTTGCCAAAGGGGCCATTCTGTCTTCGATAAAGTGAGCGATGGGCCACACACTGGATAAATGACTTGAAACGTGAAACTTTCAGTGATGAATGATGATGAAACTGCAATAATTTGGTAGACATGGATTTGCCAGGCTAGGTGCAATAAATTGTTTCGAACACCACCATACAATAAAAAGGTCCATACAGAGTAAAAATACAAAAGATATTAAACACAAAACGGATATCTCAATGAACAATACATCATGAGCTCATCCAAATATAGGGTGACACTAGAGAATATCCTGTGGTTCTTTAATTCGTCTGGGTTCATCCACCATGCAGTTTCAAGGCAATCAGCCTCATTAGAGTCTGGTGTGCATTGGAAAAGTATTGGTCTGATGCCTTATTCATACTTGGTTGTGTGCTGTGTCGGCCATAGGGTCACCAACATGAGTAGGATAGGATATAACACTGTATTAATCCCCACAGAGGAAATGTAGGATCTTGGCAGCAAAGAGAAACAAGTTACAAAATGCACACAATAAAAGCAGCTATAGCTTCAGCAAAATACTACACTCATAGGCAGGCGCACAAAGAGTCACTCGCACACACACTTCTGGCTCCAAAACTGTGGAATGCACTTCCCATTGCAGTCAGAACTGCAGCATCACTCCCAATCTTGCGCCGTAGTCTGAAAACCCACCTTTTCAGACTCCATCATGGCCCATAGCACTTGCCCCACCCCCTTAGATAGCATTTCTGTAGACTTAGATAGCATTTGATACAGACTTATAGCATGTTATGTAGACAGCACTATAATTGCATTGTATGTAGTCATAGCACGTCATAGTACATATGTATAGCATAGTAGTATGTATGTATAGTTTATATGTATAGTTTCATTATATTCCACTGTTACTTTCTTAGCTTACGCATGTTTCATGATAAATGTTTTTATGTGATGTATTCCCATGCTTTTTTGTTCTTGCTTAATGTAAGTCGCTCTGGATTAAGAGCGTCTGCTAAATGCCTAAATTGTAAATTGCACACACACACACACACACACACACACACACACACACACACACACACACACACACACACACACACACACACACACACACACACACACACACACACACACACACACACACACACACATATTCCTATAATAATGTGCCCAAAATAAGGATGCCAGCTTGAAAGTGCAGGTTAAAAGTAGTAATTAGTCATAGACATAGAGTCGTAGACCAGTATGCTTCTTCTACTGTTCATAAAACGTCCTGGTGTAATAAAGTGTAATGTAAAATGCTTTACTATAGTAACTGCATTATCTGTGCAGGCAGACCCCAGGATGACGTTGAAAGGTCAAATCAATTGACCTGCTCTAAATGGCTATTGAAATGTATTTGGGGTCTTGATTGTAATCTCTGGCTGCCACAAGCACAGAAGAGGTCTGGTAAATGATTATCATTATACGGTAGAATCAAAACAAAAGCAGCAGGGCCAAATAGAGGTTGCCAATTTCAAAGAGCTATGTTAAAATGTAGAGTGAAACTGCTACTCGACGATAAAGAATGAATTACAGTGAGTTTCAATTTAAACATCCAGTATTAACAAATCTAATACTGTATTTTTCTTTTTAGACATAAATGAAAAGCATCTACCAAATGTACATGAGAGTTGAATTAGGTCTATTTACATTTACTGCACAACAACCGCAATTCTGACAAATAATAAGCCTCACTCACCAGTCCCCACTCATGTGTCATATAGTGTGATTGAGTAAAGCCCATTCATGCTCCAGTTTGAGGTGATAAGAAACTGACGTCACCGCGGTGTAGTTTTCTAAAGTTAGAAAACTACAACATTTTGTCACTCACAGCGGTGACTCAGTAGCAGCTCACCTCTCACCCTGACACATCTCTCTGTTTTTACTGACCGACAGGACTCCGAACACAGAGACAGAACTAAACATATCGGCTATACGCTCACGCTGTCAGGCACACGTGGAAAGGACTCAGGATGCAGACACAAAAGTCACTGAAAAACAAAAAAGCAAAGGTCAAATCCAAAGGCAGTCAGCGAGGGCAGAAGTACCGGCAAGGGCTTGGCAAAAATCGTGGTCTAGAAGAAGCAAACAGAAGTCAGTAAAACAAGGCTTGAATATGGCTTGGTTGCGTGGAAGGTCACGAGACAATCTGGCAGAGATTGCAGAGAGACTGAGACTTAAATACTGTGGGCATGATTGCAGGGGATAGAATGCAGGTGGTTCAGACACACCCACACTCCCACTCAGACTGTGACACACGCGTGGTTAATGAATGAAATGGTTAGCAGACGGTAAACGCTTTTCTTTCAAAGATCCTGCACGGCATACGTACAGTATATACTATAGCGTAACACGGTAGGACACCGCTGCTTTTAATGTTTTGCAAAACCAGCATCGTGAAACCTTTAAATACAGTACTTGAGTAAACGTACTTGGATACTTTCCACCACTGTGTATTGTGTTCACCTCAATGCAAAAAGGCAGAGGGCAATTGTGGTACTCACGATCCAGACCCTGTAGTCTTATCAGCTCCCCCAGTGTTGACATGGCCCTATCTGGATCGATAAACAGGGGACGAGGCCAGTGATGAGGACTGAGGGCTCTTTCTCTTGTTTGTGGGGAGAGAGAGAGAGAGAGAGAGATGGAGAGAGAGAGGTTGTGTGAAAGAGAGAGAATAATCAACAGAAAGACAATCGATCTCCCCGGTTGACCCCCCATGGGGTCATCAGCGCCAAGAGCGCACACGGTCAGTGTTGGTCAAGTGGGGGGGAGGGAGTTTTTATGTATTCTTTTGTACTTCATTGTAGTTTTGTGAGTTGGTAGAGCGGCTATTTTCTGTATTTGACCATTGCACGATGACATTATCCAACTCATCACATAAACAACCATAAGAACTCTCATTTCAAGTAGAAAAAAGAAAAACAACAAAATTGTACTTTTTTGAGTATTTATTTATTTATTTATTTTCTTATTTCCTTTTAACAACAGCAGTGATTTTCTCATCATAGCCATAATTGTATTTGGAGGCTGTAAGTGATGAAAATCAACCCTCACTGCAGGGAGGCCATTCGATTCAAAATGACTCAGCAGGAAAAATAAAAAAGGACACCATGATTTTCCTGTCTTTGTCACTTACGAAAGGTTATATTTGATCACCACACATTTCTCTACGCTTTATGAAGCCTTCTCCTGTCACCCCCGAGGTGATTGCCTCTCGACTGTACCTTCACCGAGACAATGTGTCGCCTCGCGAGTCACGACACATTGAGAGCTTGTAGATCGTATAGCTGAAGTATAAAACAAGGATTAAGTAGTTGATGTGCATTGATGTGCAACATGTGCACATGTTGTAAAGCCAATTAAAAATATAGATTTTGTCTATGTTTGGTAATTGTCTTATCTAATGTAATGTTTTATGTTACTGTACGTGTGGACCCCATAGATTAGCTGATGTTCTGCATCAACTAATAGGGATTTGAATAAACTCAATAAATTACAAACTGTATGATCTCAATCTGGAAAGTAACTATAGTAACTGGTTTGACAATAATTGTAGTGGAGTAAAAAAGCACAATATTTGCTCTTGAGTGGTAGTGGAGAAGTATTAAAAATGGAAGTACTAGAATGTAGGTACCTCAAAATTGTACTTAAATACAGGACTTGACTACAGTACGGCACTTACGGTAGACTTCCCACAACGGTTGAGTGGTTTTGGGAATAGGATTGTTGAAAGTACGAAAGTGTCGAAAGAGACAAAACGGCAGGCCATGCAGCATAGAACTCACATCAGGCTTAATTGTCACATTTTGGTACTGCAAGCTATCACATCATCAGTTACATTTTTTTACCTAAAGGACCGTCGTAAAAGTCTAAATTCAGGTAAATCCAGAAACGGGATTGTGTCAAACCAGACAGGATCTAAATGTATCAGTTAGAAGAGCAGGGAGACCCACAGTAATACAACCATGCCCTAGCCTATTGTATACTTTAGTTTAAGTAAAAAATAAATACTCTGGCATAAAGATTGGACAGAATATTGACTACACTGTAATTCAGCTTTAATGGATCCATGTGTAACATTGGTACCCTTCTCAGAGTTAAATAAAAGCTGAGGACTTCACTGTGTATGTTGTCTCCCTCAGCTCTCCTGCAGTCTATTTCAGTAGACTACTCACTACTGTACGCTAAACTAAAGGGCATGAATCACCAAACCTCTCATGAGAAAGCAGTGCATAACTAACAATGAGTGAGTGAAGTAGGCTACTGGCAGGATGCATGGCTGTTGACTGCCACAGAGACCCAGCTTGCAACTTTTCCATAACACATTTTTGGTCATTTATGTGTCCAGTTTCCATCTTGCTTGTACACAAACGTCTATAGTGTTGGATAATGTTTTCCTCAGTGCGGTCAAACAAATCACACTGTTGGGGCTCGGTTGGCCGATGCTGTTTTTGAGAGGCACACTTCCCATTCACTGGACGTAAACCATGGTATTTTCTGGGTGGAATATTGCAATGACATTTCAATAAAAGCCACAAAGATCACAGGATCTATTAAATGTAAAGGGGGAGGTGACAAACTCACATACTATGACATACTATACATATACTATATGTACAGTATATATAATATACTACCGTATATACATATACTATACATATGACATACTATATGTCACACAGTATGTGTTGTAAACTCAACTGAACCCTCGTCTGGTTTGACAGACAGGTAGTGTGTGCCGGCTGGGGGGTGTGTGACAATCCGGTTGAAGTATACCTTAACCTTGGTACGTCGGCGGCGGGCCCGGGAGAACAATAACGCGACACGAGACAGTATCACGCTAAAGGTTCACAAAGTTTATTACACACACACAGGAAATATATAGAGCTGGATCCCAATGACGTGACAACAACATTTGAGACATAACAACCGCTAACTGCAGCAAGCTGACCTTGCTGTCTGAGATGTCTCCGTAGCTAACTATAAAGTACAGTTCAGGCAGTACACAATACATATCTAGTACATTGTGTATTCACGTACAAGTACACAGCCATGGGCGATCAGATTATAACAGTATGGGAGCCCCCTAGTAGTCATTTGTTTGTTCAGACACACGGAAAACAACAACTGTGGCCAGATGTAATTTCCTGGGGTCTAGTAGGGCTATATTAAGTAATAATAAAGAAATCGCCATAAAACTTTCAGTAAAAAAGAAAATTCAAAGAATTCAGTAAAAAACAGTCTACGGCGGAATTCCCTTTTAAGCTCTATTCAAAATATTAAAAAAATTACTAAAAGTGTTCTGTTCTTCCTAAAAAACATGCATTCATAAAATACTGCTACACTGCTAGCCCTACCCAGCTGGAAGTAAATTTTTTGTTGTAGTGAATACTAGTGATAATGATTTTGTAATTTGTATACAACACGGTAACTATGATCAAATGCATAGCCACATTCTCTGCTGCCGATGAAAGGGTAGTCTCATTGGCATCCGTCTCGAGAGACTATGGAGTCACGCTCTGGAAAGGGGTTCTTCGGCTTTTGGTGCAGCGTTCGGTGTGTCTGAGTAGACCAATGCGGGATTCGCACTCCCTTCCGCACTTCACACAGGGAAAGACTGATGCTGGTCTGTTTGGTTGGTTTTGGGCCTTATTATTTCGCCTCATAGCCTTTATCCAAAGCACAGATGGTGTGTTTTCACACACAGACCGTGAGGTACCCATGTATGCACCAACCTGCTCATCGAGTGCAATAAGCCAGGATGAGAGCCGGGGATCAAAATGATCTACCTGAGCTAGAGTCGCCTAAACGGCAAGATAATTATTTTACTATTGATTGGAGTGCAGACCCCATTTAACAGTTTGCATTTTCGAAATATCAATCGGAGATAATAGGATTGTGTGTGTGTGTGTGTGTGTGTGTGTGTGTGTGTGTGTGTGTGTGTGTGTGTGTGTGTGTGTGTGTGTGTGTGTGTGTGTGTGTGTGTGTGTGTGTGTGTGTGTGTGTGTGTGTGTGTGTGTGTGTGTGATACAAAAAGTAGCTGACATAAGGAGTTGTGACATCGAAGTTTGTTTTTGTTTTGTAGTGTTACTCATGCATGTCCCTTGAATTGCCTCAATTAGTTTTCACATTGTTCAATGTTCATGCATCAATTTCACATTATTCTATGTATTAATACATACAATAATGTTGGTTTGTGTGAAGGCTTCCATAATGGAAACTTTCAACAGATCAATATTGTAAAAAGAGTAGGTTACTTCACTGGAACAAAGGCCTGTGCAAAGTAGATACTTTCTTGTTTTATTATATGCAGCAGTCTGTCGATGCAGAACAAAAAAAAGCCCCACATGGCAGCTGGTGGTTGTCCGCAGCCGTTTTTTGCGTTGTTTTATAAGCATTTTTGCCTTTATCAGTACTTCAGGCCCTTGGTTGGCCTTCTCCTATGCACCTGTCGGTTGTACTGTATGTGTGCAAATGCCTTGCTTTTTAGGGATCCGTGACATGAAAGGTTTTGAGCACCACTGATATAGCAAGTTGCTACTGTATATCAGTGGTGCTCAAAACCTTTTCATGCAACATACTGTATGTTATTCATAAAACTGTTAGGAAAGACATTTTTAGAATCGGCCTCAGGTCTTAATGGTTTAACATACATTTTATAGAAATTGTTCACATACATTTCCCAAATGAAAACGCATACATGTATTTTATTCAGTTTGACCAGAATGTAAAAAGCAGAGGCATGGATTCCACCCCCCAGTAAATCCTTTTTTATTATCACATTATGTGTGTCTACAGTCTAGATGCGTGAACTGACAAGTCCACACATCTTAAAAGGTTTCATGACATTAATTTTCATTTATTTTTCGTATTTCTTTTAGGTTTCATCAATTACACCCACTCAACCTGAACTTTGAACAGGATTTTCTGTGGGTTTTTTTTCAAAACCCCAGACCACAGAAATGTTAAATGTTATCTACTGAATGTTAAAAGTTCAGGTTTTTTGAGTGCAATTGAACTCAGTCACGATCCCTTTAATACTGTGCATATCAGATGAGTGGGTGACAGTTGCCTGTTAAGTTTAGCAGATAAATTGTTGTAAGGTTTCCGAATGCCATTGGAAGAACTGTACCTTCGGTACTCGAGCAAATGTACTTGCGTATCATTTTTCCACCTCTGTTTCCTGAGGATGCAGACTAATGCAATTGACTATTGAGAAGGGACTCTGCAGTCTAGTAGTTGACTTCATTTATTTCTTAATATGCCTGCTACATAAATGTGTGAATAGGCTATCTATATTCATTAGACGAATTATGGTATTTGGCCGGCTCAGAACATTCCACTGATATCCTTGTTACCTGAAGGGTTTTGATCCGTGTTTGTATTGAACAATATGGATTGCTGTAATTAATTATGTTTTCTGGAAAGAAGTGGGCTTGATAGCTCAGCGGCGGGCAGTAGTCACGGTTCGATTTAAAGAAAGAAAGAAACAAACAAAGACACAAAGACATTTTCTTCACCCTATAGCACTGGTTCTCAACCGGTGGGCCGTTAAAGGTATTGCAAGTGGGTCCCCAAATCATTGGCTATCAATGATAATAATAATATATATATTTTTAAATGAACAGAACACAATCGATTTAATGTGGAAAAAGCTCACGGCCCACCCATGACCACGAACACTGTCAAGATTGTCAGGTGATCAACAAGACTTACAAGCTGCACAACAAATTCCAATGTCACGTTTTGAGCTCAAACATCTGTTCCTTTTTCTATTTTTACTTTATTCCCCTTTTTGAAATTATCTTCAAAGGATATGAGCGTTGGCACTAACGAAGAAAACCTAAGGGGCTGTTCATGGCACTAGTACATCCAAGGCCAGTATAATAATTCATAATAATGACAAAAATAGGGATGTCGGCTTAACCCATTAAGACATGAGGCCGATTCTACATAGGTCAAAATAGCAGATGTACTACAAGATGTGCCTTGTGATCCATATTCATCTTTTTATGCCAACGCAAAAATCAGCGTCTTACTCAAGGACACTTCAACACAAAATCTGGAGGAGCCTGCATGGAATCGAACTGGGAACCTCGTTCTTCCCATCCGGCTGTTCTACCGGCCACTCTACCCCTGAGCCACTGCCGCCCCATTAGGGTTAGGGAATTATTAACTAAGTTAATCGTCACCGATAAGGAATTAGTCGGTAGTCGTTAACATTGAATAACTAACCGTAATTAATCGACTAACTATGCGGTTCTATCATGGGTGGTTTTCTGTGAATGTAATGCTGAGGAACGCACATACAAAGATGCCATTGCCCATGGTCAATGGTCAAATAAATATTTGATTAAGGAATATAATATGCCTTTTGTATTATTTCAGCAAAATGTAGATTTGTATGTTAGACATTGAGGGAAATGAACTAACCGGTTAATCGAACGATAACCTTATCAAAACGTATCAATTAACTATTAATGCATTAATCGATGATTCACATCCCTACCGTCTGTCACCGATAGTATCAATGTTTACCAGTACACTGTGCCTTGCAAGCAACTGAATTAAACCATCGCTGTGTTCGTTTCATTGCAAAATATCAAAATGGTGCTATGAATCAGTGCATAGATGAATTAGCCTGGCATGGCCAGAATAATATCACTGCGTAGTCTGGAATCTCTGTGTGGAACTTGCATTTCCAAGGGGTGAAAAAGAAATGCCTTTGATGATAAACCCGCCCCATATTATTTGCATACTGGGTCCTGATCACTACTTCGGAGGGATTGAAGTCCAACTGAGCGGTGCCAGACCAAATCTGCCAAGGGCATTTTATTTAAAAAAAAAATTGCAATGGCAGATTTCTCTGGTTTCCAGGCTGGAGATGAATCAGAATGACAGACAAGTGCCGTCACTGTGAGCCTGTTCCTCCTGCCAAGCCGTATAGCCGGTGCTCGGGTGCTGTCATCTGCTATTCATAGCAGACGTGGGAGACAGAGGGCAGTGCGCGACAGAGATGTCACTTCTATGCGCTTGTTTTTGCGATTCAATAGGTATTTGGTTGTTCTTTCGAGGATGATTTCCATTGTTGTGACGTTTTAGCTGCAGGCCATGCTGGGAACACGAGGGATGGCGAAGGGGGGAAAAACAGCATGAATTATGACAATAACATGAATATGCTATTTGGACGCGCAATGAGCTATGCCTTTCTCTCCCACTTGACTTTCCACCTCGGCTCTAAATCTGCGAGCATATGTCACAGTGAGCCTTGAGTCGGAAGTCATTTCGTATGCAAACACCATTCTCAAATGCCTGGAAGGCTGGAAACCATTGTGTCAGACTTGGCAGGAGTAGTATCACATAATATGGCTAAACCAACCATTTGCTGCTGGGTTTGCTGCGTATGGAAACCTTGACATGTGAGCTCATGCTTTTTAATTGAGAAGAGTGACATAATAAAACAGACAGTTGCCAACAACAGAGGCTGATTATACTCCAATCTACTGTATGGCCGGTACAGTATATGTCTCTCTATTGTATATTGTGACGGCCCTCTCTCTATCTCTCCATCCCAGTGGTTGTCAAACGTTTTTCACTGACTGAGTACTACCACCACCTTGGAAAAATATGTGTCACTCCATGTACCACCATTCTAATACTGTAGACCTACTCTATTGTATTCAGCTATGCACAGTTCACTCAGGATGCAGGAGCACCCCCCCCCCCCCCCCCCACTCAACCCACACCCGTACGCAACTACGCGCGCACGCACACACACACACACACACACACACACACACACACACACACACACACACACACACACACACACACACACACACACACACACACAGGTCAGCGTATTGGTGACAATTATTGACAACTTTCATGAGCTTAATGAGAAGGGTGTGTCGTCTCTGTAAACTGCAGTCCTGTGATGTCTGGGTCATTTGAGGTGAGCTTCAGCAGTCTTAGCTTCTGTATTTAGTTTTGTTTTTATGAGGGCAAGAAGTGAAGATATGTACGCCTTCATGCAAACAAGCTAATTGGCCAAATCTGCAACATCTGTACTCTCGTCCAGTTGGATGGAGAGTATACATATAATGTGATGACTTTAATGCAGTCAATCAGTTTGTTTGCATTCCATCATCCATGGCTCCTATTCTCAGAAAAAAAAGGGGAAAAAAACTGTTTTAAAGTGGGACCATGTTTAATAGTTTGTCAGCCTTCTTTCTTTTCAAAATCTTTTTATTTTCGTTTTATAACAGTATAGGTGGCAAGTCACAGATTCATAGAAAAATATAAATATAAAATATCAGATTTTAGTATCAGTGACTGGGGTAAACAAACCTACTGTATGATCGTGGGCAGACATAATGGAAAGACTGTTATTATGCAAAACATGGCCCTTCAAGACAAAAGAAAAACGAAAAACATTTCCTCCCCAATTTAGTATAGCCAATTCCCAATTCCCCAGCCTCTCTACAAGTACTCCATCTCTGCTAACCCCCACAATCAGTCATTGGGAGGGTGAAGAAAGCCTCAGGTCTCCTCAGATACCCGGGCCGTCAAGCCAATTTTGTCAGCCTTCTACACACACACACACACACACACAATGTGTGTCTTACTGTCTTCTCTTGGGGGAAAAGTAGACAGATTGTGTATGGCTTACCAACTTTTACTATGCGGTGGCTGGCATGATATGAAGCTTGCTGTGTGCTTTGGCTGTGTGTGTAGCACAGGCTTCACCACAACAAAAAGATGGCAGAACATGTTTTGTATCCCATTTACATGATCTCATGATGACAGCATTCACATTCTTAATAGTATTTTGATAGTATTATATGTTGTTGTTTTTCCCCCATTTGATGTAATGTGTAAATATTTAGGAGACTCCTCTGCTTGCCACTAGAAGTGGCCTCATGTACCACCAGTCCAAGTGTTAAGAATTCTGCCACAATTAATTGGCTGCACCTGAATAGATTAAATACTGGCCTAAGGAGATAAAAAGGATGCTGTCCTATAGGAGTTTCTAACTTTTTTTCTTTTTTCTTGCTGAGCCGCCAGGATGCTTTCCAGATGGCCTCCTCTTCATATTAATTTGCCTTTGTGTTATTTTCCTTTATTATATAGTTTTTGGACATTTGACATACTTATTTTCAATTTCCCTTTCATTAGACACTCTCAAGTCCTATGTCGGGTTTGTAACAATTGAGGGCTGGTGCAGGATCAAAGGATGTCTGGTACAGCGATTGATGGTTGCTTTGGCATACAGCTATGGGCTATATGTAAATCCTCAGGGATTGTATAAAGTGAGTAGGGAGATATTGACGTGTATTATTTTCTGTAGCTGTAGCCTATAAAGCAAGAACTGGTACTGGGCAGAATCCCACAGTTAGACCTCATTTAGACTGCAGTCACATTCAGTCAAATCTGATTCATTTCTCATATCTGATCTTTTGGCCCGACCAATCGCACTGCCGTTTTGCAAGTGACCAGATCTGATCTGCGTGTTCAGACTGGCAGCCAAATACAGCCTGAATCAGATCTGTGCCACGTACATCCAGGTTGGAATCTAATTTGACAGGTCACATACAAGTCACATGGATTGGAATCTGATTTAGATCAGGTTGTTGCATTCAGAGAGTGAGACGGATCGCCTCAAATCAGATTTGAATCGGATTTGAAACCACCTCTGAATGTGGCTCAAGTCACATTGGAAATCTGATTCCATGTGACTTGTATGTGACCTGACCATCTTAGGATGGACACCACCAGGCAAAAGAAAACCTGGGAGGCCCAAGACTACCTGGCGCAGAACTGTGACGCAGGAGCTGGAACAGATTAACCTGTCCTGGGGAGAGGCGCAAAATGCTGCCAGGGATGGGATGCAATGGAGAGCGCTCATTGAAGCCTTATGTCCCATAGGGGACGAAGAGGAGTAATGTAAAAATGTATGTGACCTGTCTGCATTTAGACTTATTTAACCTGTCCTGGGAGAGGCGCAACATGCTGCCAGGGATCGGATGCAATGGAGAGCGCTCATTGAAGCCTTATGTCCCAGGCATAGGGGACGAAGAGGAGTAATGTAAAAAATTTATGTGACCTGTCTGCATTTAGACTTATTTTAAACAAATCGGATTTCAGTCTTGATGTGGCACGTACAGATCTGATTCAGGCTTTAGAGTGGGTGAATGTGCATGGTCAAGACATCTCTGGTGAAAGTACATCTGGTGGTTTCTTAACCACTTAAGTCGCCGTACAACAAATAGAGAGAGTAACTGGTACATTTTCAGTATTTCTTTAATTAAAAAAGGGACATTTCTGAAGCATTTAGTCCAAAATAGCGATGCCATAATGGTTAATGTGGTTGAAATAGAGTTTAAATTCAATTGTTAAATTGTGATATTATCAAACATGTCAGGTAGTAAACATTTCCCAGAAATGCATGTATTTAATTCAGTCTAACAAGAAGCATGGATGCAACATATCCCCACCGGCCATACAAATGAATATCCCGAGGAGAGATATCAAAAGGTTTTGATATCCCCAAGCAAATCTAACGCTGCAGGTAATTCTGGGGAATGACTGGTTGAGGAAAATTACCACCCACAGGCTTGTGGAAGTTAAAGGAGAAATGGTTGACAAAACAAAACATGTAATCTATGTAATGTGCCTGTCTTTCCCTTCTGTGTCTTGCACTGGTTTTGAAGCATGAGCAGCAGGAGTATCCTACTCTAACGGAGCTGTCTCAGCATGTGAGTTCATTGTTGCACATAATGGATGCTTCCTTGAGGGCATGTTGGTGAGAATGTAGTTAGGTATTTTAATAAGACAATATATTTCTTTCTACAGCAACAATAGCAGATATATAAGCTCAAAATGCATCGCAATGCCTATTTCTTTTAAACTATTAAAATATATATTCAAAAATGTGCTTCTCGGTTATTTGATTAATTGAAATAGTAATCGCTAGAATATTCACAAAAACAAATTGATACTTGCACCCGGTAGACATAAAAGTTATAGATTGCAGTTTTAACCTGGTTCATTTCTGTCTTTGGCATTCCCACACCCACACATCATGCAAAGTGACCAATTTTATTCATGCATGTTTGCAGAGATTCTGAAAGAGCTTTTAATTAAATATATATATCCAGGCTTTGAGCTAGCTGGATTGTGTCTGGGAGGAAAGGGTGCCCTGGCTAAGCTGCTCATGAGTCAACAAGTTTTACCCCTAACGATTTTGTGTTTGGTCACACTGTTTATATGGTCCATTAGCTATGTTACAGGCTGACTGGAAGAAGCCTCCTCCTCCAATAAATCTATACAGTGTATCTGTATGTCAATGGGTTCAAATGACATTTGTGAGGCAGGTAAAATGGCAGCAACAAATCTGGACAATTCCCAAGGGAAAATTAACCGCTTGTATGCAGAGACTGCTCCAGAAAATTGTGACTGGGGGTGCTATGGGGGGGGGCTAATGAATCTTGGTTTACATAGAAGTCAGTCAATTGGGCTTGTTTTGAGGAAAGGGGGGAGGGGGGGGGCTAAGCCTCCACCAGAGGGGGCTAAATCACCCCCTGTAGCCCCCTGGAGCCGTCGCTGCTTGTATGATATTTGCCAAGCTGAAGTGCAAGTTTTTAAACCAGGTGATTAGGTTCTAGCAGTCCTCCCAGTGGTAGGTTGAGGTTCCCCCTTTCAAGCAATGCTTTTAGGTCCCTACTCTGATTTTCCAGTTATGCCATGGAAATATGTTATTAAAACCCTATTTTCCTCATTCCAGTTGGGTGAAATCTATGACCACACCGGTTGCGGTAGCTCAGGACTTCTTGGGGTGCCCGGGGGAGAAGAAGTACTTTTGACATGTTTAGTGTTTACCTGCCTGTACGTCTTATTGCAAATGTGAAGGTAAACTGACATGGTCCTACAGATGTCTGCAGTAAATTATGGTTTCAGACTCCAGTAGTTTGACAGTCTGTGCCGAATTACCAGTATAAAAACATGCTCCAGATCGGCAGCAGACAGTGCAGGTGGAGAAGAAAAGCATGCTTTCTTGGCAGCTTCCCATCTGTTTCAGTTACAGCCAGGTGCAGTAGATGCCAGCAATTTGGGGGCTAGAGCTGTGTTACGCACCTTCGTCTAGGGTGAAGGTAAACAACACAATGTGAGAGGAGACAGGGTTGAAAAATAACTTTAGTTTATTGTTGTAGCTCTTTTCTTTGTCCACAGAGACAATGGATTCAAATTAATTGTGCTTGTCAGCTTTTCAGTTCACAAATAAGTATTGGCTTCAGGGTGCGGTTTACATAGCAAAAGTATCTATCTAGAAAATAAAGGTTTACCCCTAACTCAATCCCTAACCAAGAACAAAAATACAATACTAAACCCTAACTAACCTAACTAACATAATTACAATAAGGAGAAAAACAAAAAGGGACCTAACACCCTTACAAAAGGACAGAAACAAAGATATAATAATAATAATAATAACAAACTAGGGTTTTACTCTTAAAGGGAACAAACAGATTACAAAAGGAGCTAAGGCAAAACTTACAGAACAGAACGGAATCGAAGTCAAAGAAACTAAAACAAACAAAAGCAAACAAAAGGGCAGGCAAAGGGTAGCGGACAGAGGAACCGAATCTCTGCTGCAAACTGCTGTCGTCCTCTCCAGAGCAAAAGTTCCTTGCATGAAACACAGAAAGAAACAAATTATAATACAAGCCATCCACAGAAGACCAACATTTCCATACTATAAATATTATTCACAGCTCAACTAATTATCATCATAACAATTGAATTAACCATCACAACATCAATAACAAATACTCAGAAGGACCATGGTCCGTAACAAGCTGTATTACTGCAGACTACTGATGGTGCCATCAGAATTATTCCACTCTGGACAAAGAGGACTTGGCTATTATTTGGCCCCTTGGAGGTCACTGTTACGTGCAGGAAAAAGCCCTGTCCTATCCTGACAAACCCCTCTCAGATCCCCTCTATGATGTGCTTGTGGGAATGAGGAGCACATTCAGCCACATACAGATCATCACCCATCACGAAACAAAGTGAATTGCAAAGACCTTTGTGCCAGTAGAAACCAGGCAAGCATGGTCCACATTATGTTCTGTTCCGTTTTTGGATTGCCCTACAGTAACTATTCTGTTTTTACTAATACTCTGGGACATTTGCACATGGGTTATGACAGATGCCTGTTAAGGACAACTGTTGTAGCCATTGCATTGATGAGTATTCAGTCTACTCATTATTATCTGTTGATAGACGGCACACAGACAACATACTTGTACTTTTTTGTATCCGTTTTACACACTTATGTTGCTGCTACGACACCTTAATTTCCCCAGGGTCTGTCTGTCTGTCTGTCTGTCTGTCTGTCTGTCTGTCTGTCTGTCTGTCTGTCTGTCTGTCTGTCTGTCTGTCTGTCTGTCTGTCTGTCTGTCTGTCTGTCTGTCTGTCTGTCTGTCTGTCTGTCTGTCTGTCTGTCTGTCTGTCTGTCTGTCTGTCTGTCTGTCTGTCTGTCTGTCTGTCTGTCTGTCTGTATATTCTCTACACCACAGAGTCCAAATCAGTGCTTTGAGGTGGTGTAGATTTCTTCAGCCATTCATCCGAGACATTCACATATAAAAGCTTGTGAGAATATAATCTCTGATCGAAGCTCTGTCACATGCACTGCATCCTTAAAGGTCTGCTTTATATGGTGCCTATACATTTATTCGGTTAAACGGCTATTTTCTCCACTTCATTTGCTTCTTCTAGGTACCAATGTTGCTGAGTGGCTTTTTAATCTGCTCTGAGGAAGGCTGATTGCCAAAACGCATAAGCGTTCTCAACAAAATTTAAAATTGCATCCGAGCCAGTCTTGCATCTTTTATTTTGGAGTGCCGCTTTTTCCACTTTGGTGGTTTATGAGTTTGGTTAGAGTGCATGGGTGGTTTGAAGGTCAGAGGATTGTTATGATATAACAGACTGAGGTTATTGAAATGTCCCTTTTTTTTATTTTTTTTATTATTATGTTATTTTTCTATTGCGTTTGAGGCAAGGGCCCTCATCTTCAAGGGAGGGGGTGTGGCTGACCTCTGTCTGTCTGTTTCGTTTGTCTGCCTCTCTCTAGTTCTCTCCGGTTACTGGCCTTCTTGCCTGTCTTTTCACCTTTAACTACATTAACTCTGGTGTCTGTATTTTTGGCATGTCAGTGTCCTATATTAGAGCTAGAGGGTCAACCAACAGTGGACGTCACAAATGTAACATGCAGACTTGTGAGGCACACCGTTGCTCTGATCTGCACCAAACTTGGCACCAACACTGGTCGGGGGTCTGCCATCAGAATAGCCACACCAGGGGCCACGTGTGGGTGCCTGACTCGCACCATTGCTCCACCGCCTCTGTGTTCCTATTGGCTGGGCTTTAAACAGTCATAACTCCAGTTCCCAGCATGCTAAAGTGGATCTGTTCACTTCCGTTTTACCAGGAAGTGGTCCTAGAGACTTACTGTGTGTCTTACTGTACATGCTGCTCACTCTGATATTGCACTTGCAAGTCGCTCGGGAACGTCTGTAAGAATGTCTGCTGATTCTGAATGACACAATTGTAAATTGTCATTTTAAATTCCACTCTCATTTGTTGCAAGTTTTGAGCGATGTATGTAATTGTAACAGTATTATAGCTCCTTCTCACTCTCTCGCTCTCTCACCCTATATCCCTTGTTACACTATTTCTTCTCTCCATTTTCCATCCATCGGTGCACACCACACTGTAGCACTTGTGCGCCTGCCACACGGGTAAATTTGTTGTCCGGCATCAATAACACATGACTCTACCTCTTGCCAGCAAATTCATGGCTCCGCTTGGGCCATTGAACACTCTCTAGTCAAGCGTTGAAGACAGAGACCAGAGAGTCAGTAGACAGTCAGCTACAGTACAGCACTACTCTGTTCACTGTACTGTACATGTTGTGCTCAAGCTGTTTTTCGGCTTCAAGCATTTTAAAGGCATGGGTTTTAATATTGCGCTAATCTCACAAACCTCTGGACTGATCAGTACAGATGTGGACACATTCAGTATGTTTTGAAATATTGAACTTTTATAATGGAAGTTAATGGTGCTCATCGGGCTGAAACCTAATTTGGAGTGATAGCCTATCTAAAAAAATCACACCTGTGTGAAGTGAGGGGCGCTCTTATCATTGTGCATCATCATATACATCATCTCATTCCGGCCAATCACAATTTGCGTCCTCACCTTCATCTTCAATGTTTGTGTTGTACGCAATGTAAGCTGGCCATTCATTGTCAATGTCATTTAATGTTTGATGTTTGTGTTGGGAAAGATTCTCAAAGCTGGCCATTCATTGTCAATGGCATTCAATGTTTGTGTTTACACAAACCCTCAAAGATGGACGTATAGTTGTAGGCTTACTTTTCTCTTTGCTTTGTCTTTTCTAGCTCCAAAAGAGCTTGTAGATCTGCTGATGTTTGCCAAAATGTGCTCCTATTGTGCCACAGTATCCAGAACAGGGCTAGTGACTGACGTTTTGGCCTGTTGGCTTCCTCAGAATCAACAAATGGCAGTGTAACAAATACTGGTCTCTTACAGTATAGGGGTTCTCAAAACCTTTTCATGTCAAAGTCCCCCAAATTGACATTTATCAGCCTGCGGACCCCCATATGTACGGCTCAAGCAGTGATTCTCAACCGTGTTCACCATCAGGACCCCCAGTTTGACTTGCATTAAGCTACGGACGCCTAGGCTATTTAATGGCATTTCTATCTCTGGGGTAAAATCAATGCTAATTTAACTCTGAGAGTGTCAGGGTCCATTTGGTTCCAGTTGTACACTCAGAGTTACAGTCCCATAAGGGTCCATTTAGTTCCAACTATTATTTAGCTGGGGACCCCCTGGAACTCCCTCAATGGTTGAGAACCACTGGTATAGGCCATACACACCTGATGGGGATCAGGCAACCCTGTGACAATCATACCTGTGAGACCTTTTTCCCCCTCTCTCTTTAAGTTTGTATAATCACAGAATACAGAGCGAAATCCTCTCTGTGCAGTTTTCTCTGTCATGCCGTTGCATCAGATTCTGAGAAGCCTGCTTGTGTCAAAGCCTCGGCCGTAATCCCGCACACACACAACATGTATCGGTACGCTGAGAGCGACAGGAAATCTATATGGTAGATAATGATATCATGTGATGAGATTGTATTAGTGATCACAGCCTTCAGCCGCTCCTCAGATGTTTCCTATATAGCTCTATATGAATCTCATCAAATTCTAGGGAAAGACATGAGGAATAATAGCTGGGTTAATCTGCATTTGTTTTACTGCTGGGGCCAGCCCAGTAGCCTATATACTGTATCAGCTCTTCACTGATGTGGTAAGACTAGAACATCTGTCAGTGACTTCAGCCCCATGTGGACACATTTGTTTGAGTGGTGTACAGTAAAGCACAGCAGAATGCTCTCTCTCTCTCTCTCTCTCTCTCTCTTTGCAGTGACTGTGTAATGACAGATGGCATGGTGGGCTTAGCTTCCCAACACGCACGCACACACACACACACACACACACACACACACACACACACACACACACACACACACACACACACACACACACACACACACACACACACACACACACACACACACACACACACACACACACACACCTGCCCTACAGTAGGCCTATCTCCTCCTCTTGTGGCTTGCAGACAGCTCTGCAGTGCTGGACATTACAGAGTCAACATCAATATTTCAGCCATGGGCTGTCTGCAGATAATTGCATGGTAAGCATGGCAAGCAATTGCGTGAATGTTTGCTATGCCACAAGGGGAAATTAAATCACAGCACTCCTAATAGTGTATCAGGTGGCAAAAGATGAACTGGGTTGAGATAACATACCGTAATTTCCGGACTATAAGGCGCACCTGAATATAAGCCGCACCAGCCAAATTTAGGGAAAATCCCAAATATGTACGTATACAAGGTTCAAGGTTCAAGGTTGTTTATTAGTGTCCCCCAAGGGCAAAAGGTTTTACAGCAGGTCATAAGGCTTGAAACACATATAAATACATCAGTCAGACCAAAGTTATTGCTGCTGGTCGCAAGCGTGCGCTGCGCCCGGCCTACTTGCATCTTCAGGAAAGAAAAGAAAAGAAAGAAAGAGAGGGGGGGGGGGGGGGGGGGTAAGAAGACATCACATCACATTTCAAGTAAGATGATAATACTCGGCTGTGCAGGCACGTTTCTGGGTGGGGGTGGCGGGGGCATGGGCCAGGCACAAAAAAAAAAGCTCTCTTCCTACGCAATCCATCGAAGGATGAGCTGCGCGGGGGGAGGAAAAAAAGATAACCTAGGCTGCAGGGGGGGTGGGGGGTGGGGGGGGGGGTAGAAGGCTGTGTGTTGCCTCATTGTCCTGCGTTATCATGGCGGGTTCAGTGGAGACGAACACGGCCCAGACGAAGACACAACAGGTGTCAGGGAGGGTGGGGGTTGAGGTGGGGGGGGGGGGGGGGGGGCAGAGGATCTTGTCTTACGCTGTCTCTTCTTGTGGAGATTGTCAATTGGGGGGGGAAATCCAGATTCATGTTAGAGCGAGGGATAGCAATATGGCTATTTCTCCTCTATGTCCGTTATGGCTCTCTGTCAGTCATGACACTCGGGCGCTGACCTGTTCCAAGATCGTGTCCATCTTCTGATGCATTTGCAGGGCGCTGGCCTGTTCCAAGATCGTGTCCATCTTCTGATGCATCTCCCCAAGTGCCCTGCCCAAATCTCTGCTCCAAGGCAACGAGTCTATCATGGCAGGCAGCATAGGGGCCATGTTCAGCGTTGCCATTTTTCCAATTCTTCGGTACGCAAGACCAACGCACAGCCCAATCAGCAGAAATCTTGTCACCATAAATCCAAATAATGCCTCTTATACGCTGATAGTCGGGGGAAGATCCATCAGGGTATTGAGCAGGCTCTCCAGAACCCAATTTACATGAGAAAAAAATGTTGTCCATCACGTACAGAGACCAGCACACTAATTCCATGATTAGTTCCATGTTTTGATAGTTTCAGGGGTTTCGAAGAGACAGTGTAGAAGAGACGCTCTGAGCAGGGAGTACAGACAGGGAGGGAGAGAGAAAAAGAGCGACCGCCCTCTTCAAGAGGCAAGCATGTATCCCAAGCCGCACCGGACTATAAGCCGCAGGTGTTTTAATGTTTAATTACCATTATGTAAAGGTTTCCGCACGGTCGCCCCTTTTCCATCCTGCCCCACTATTATATTGATTATATAAAAAGTATTATCATATTCATTTATCATTGTTAAGTTCACTCTGCATAATAGCATGATGATGCCATTACAAAAAATGGGCTAAATCAGGATAAATGTGTTTAATAAAACGAAATTAACCGCTAGAAGGAAGGTCCTAAATTAATTTAAGCTGTGATCGTCTCTGTGTCATGTTATTCTTTCTTAATTTTAGTATAGAGATCGACTACTTCTCCAACCTACGTACTAATCCATTCATCCTGGCTGATTGTTTTCATATCATATACAAGCCTACTGTACGTGGATTTTGCCGTCACCGCCACTCGTGTGGGCTGCAGTGGCAGCATTCAAGACACAGTCCCTCCTCACTCTGCCCAAATGTAGCCTGCTAGCTAGCAAGCCTAGCATGTAATATTAAATAACCTAGCCATTATAAAGACCAAAGGAACTGTGGTTGTAACTTGATGTGAACATTTAGGCTTGTATGAATTGAATGAATAACATCCCATCGTTTTTCAAACAGCGCTGGCCTCTCCTCCGTGCCTATAATATATAAATCCATTCCAAAGTAACGTAACATGCTAATGCTATGCTGCTCCGTAGAAACGTCTTGCACAATGAAAATAGCAGATCTACAAGCTCACAAGGCGTCCATCCGTGAGGCAGTGTAGACTTGTAACTTTGACAACAGCTGTTGTGAATTTTGGCCAATCAGAACGACAGCTGCAAAGAGCCGCCTGCATGCATGGACCGGCCATAGATGGATTTAGAAGGCCCGTTAGTGGCCGTTACGTTAGCTCAGAGTCTTAGATGGCTCTGCTTTAGCTGTAAAAAATCCATAGATAAGCCGCACCGTTGTATAAACCGCAGGGTTCAAATCATGGGTAAAAAGGTGCGGCTTATAGTCCGGAAATTACGGGTAGTCGTTTTTTGGTTTGTTGCTGTTTGCTTCCTTGTCGTTGTCCGAGACTGGAATGTACTCAGGGAATTGGTATTGACACAACTGGGGAGAAATTGGGGAAATCACACACACACACACACACACACACACACACACAAAAGCACAAAA
The DNA here is from genome assembly GCF_964188405.1 of Protomyctophum parallelum. Taxonomy (NCBI): domain Eukaryota; kingdom Metazoa; phylum Chordata; class Actinopteri; order Myctophiformes; family Myctophidae; genus Protomyctophum; species Protomyctophum parallelum. The sequence continues at coordinate 8,968,991 of NC_139717.1, forward strand.
AATAACAATACACACTGAGTGTAAAGTCAGAAAATTAAAAAGAGATGGCAGCTCTCGGTGGAAAAAGTGCATCAGTTTTATGCCACTTGGATTAAAATACTGACAGCAGTGGCACATTTGTTTGTATGATGGTTTTTGGCGTATAGCACTGTGGGTGAATGTGCGGTCGTCATTGTCCTCGACCTGTTTATCCAACAGACATCCTGAATGCACTATAGTGCTGTGTGAACAATGCTTTGGTAGAAACACTTTGCCTGATGAAATGCATATAATTGGGTCCTATTTTGGGGCCGGTATAGGTTGGCATTAGGCAACAATAAATCATTGTACTGGAAGTGACGACTGACGAGTGTGCAGTGACTTTTTATGTTTTAAGTATGCTATTTATTTTCATTGGCAAACACCTCACGAGTCACCACTAAAGGTGTGCATGGTCTTCTTGGACTTGGACTCAAGAGGGCCATGATTTTCACTATCCACCACACAGCTGCTTAACCACTCAAACTCTAGCATCCATATTCTGGGCATATGAATGCCAACATTCTGCAAACATAGGCAAACATCTGGTGAAAATGGCAAATAATGCAGCTCAAATGGACCTGTAAGGGTCCATAATTTAGTCTCTGTTGGACTCTGTTTGGTTGCATGTATCTCAGAGTAAGGTTTGAGAACCACTGAGATAGATTATTACACACACTGCCAGGTTCTGTTTGGTTCATCACCAGACATCACTGAAGAACCACATGTTCACTACCCTGTCAACAAAGTATAGCATTTACTCTAAGTGGTTTAACTGCCTAAATTATCTCCTGAGATATAAATACTACATCATCTGCTCTCTGCGGTCTTTTTGAGTTGTCGTAGATTCGTTGTATGCAAATTGATGTATCAGGACATCAATTTGATCTTGGGAGAAAATGCGTTTCAGTCTTTTCTTCCATGACATTGTGAACATTACTAATATGCCATTGCGCTGAGCACAGTGCACTGCACTTAAAGGTAATTAAAAGAGATAATTTGATTGGTCATGATTGAATGATCCTGTGATACACTCTAGCTGATAATAATATTCAGCCTCCATCCCACAGCATTCGGCCACACTGCCATTCTCTGAAAATCCAACAAATCTATCATCACACTCCCACCATGTGGGAAATGTACTTGTTTTTTAGCAATACCATGGGGTGCTGATGGCCTAGTTAGTGGTTCAGACCACGTGTAGAGCTATATTTTTTAGGGGCGATAGCCCCCCTATGTCCAGCTTTTGGTGTGTGTAACCCAAATTGCACTAGTAGTTTTAGTGCATTCATTAACAAACGTTTAACATAATATCGCCGACACCTAGTAGATTTTGAAGAGTGATGAGCAAATGTTACTTCCAGATCAAAGGCCTTGGGAGTCGGGACACTCATTTTATTGTATTTTATTACAAGATGTCTAATTATCCAACAGACTTTTCTAATGAGTGACTCAAGAAGTTTCAAGGGACCACCGTTTGATATCATCCTTTCATTCAAAGGCTGGAGTAAAAACCCATTAAATCTATTTGTGTGAACTTGTGTACAAAAGTACAAAACAGGAGGGAAACAATAGAATTAGAACTGAAGGCTCTAGAATCTCTATGGAATAAGGAAGCTGTTTGTATTAAAGCTACCCCCTACGGCCGGTGTTCTATTTTAAGTCTTTATATTGTCAGGATAACATAATTGTTGCAAATGCAAGCTATTGAATGTTTAATGGAAACAGCAGTCTAGTGACCTTGCAACAGGGTGCAATGATGCACGTATTACTGAATGCCTACGCAACCAGTGGTATCATCAATCCGTGATGTTTCAATAGGATACTTAAGTCCGATTTAGGCTTCCTCATACTACGTCGTGACTCGTGACGCCTTTGAGCGCCACACATGGCTGATCTACAAGTTCACATAAATGCTGTAATTCCCTTAAATTCGCTCGAAATCTCTGTATGAGTGTATGGAATCTAGTTACGGTTAAAATGTAAGTTTTGGGCCCAGGCCGTAGCGTAACGGTCTGGGCACCGGACTGGTGATCCAGTCGCGGTGTGCCGCGGGTTCGACTCCCGGACCCGACACGGCCTTTACCGCATGTCATCCCCCCATCTCTCTCCCGTTTCCTGTCAGCCTACTTTCTATCCCTTAAAAAATCAATAAAGGCGTAAGCCGCAAAACAATATCTTAAAAAAAAAAAAAAAAGTAAGTTTTGTGAATGTGATTTACAGGAGTGCATTTATAATTTTCACTCTTCTTTCTTTTTAGCATAAGACACAAAACTGTAATTAGTTGCAAGTTTTGCAACCGTGGGGTTACATTTAATCCAGTTAAAAAAAATTAAACACTTGTGTGAAGTGAGTGGTGCTCTTATTTCATGTCTATATCTGCTCAGACACATTATGATGTAAATACTCCATTCATTGTCAATGGGAATGTAATCTTTGTGTATGACAGAAATACCGATTTGCTCGTCCACATATGACGTAAATTCTCCATTCATTGTCAATGGGAATTTAGTTTTTGTGTAATACGAAATAGCTGAATATAGGCGGGGCTAGCGTCCCTCAAAAATAAACTTTCATATGTTCGATCTCAACCTCTTCATGAACAAAGAATGTCTCTCTAAATGTGTAGATGGTAAGACAAATCACTGACAGTCTCTCAAGTTGCAAATGGCCCTTAGTCTTGCTCACTTAAAAGCATAGCAGAGAAGTGCTGGTCTCACTTTATATTTTACTTAGAATGCTGCAATATGCATTTTGGAGGATTAGAGGTTATTTGCAACTCCCTTATTATACTCCATCAGCTTTTATCCACTTGCACTTAACGCTAAGCCATGATCATGGTCTGCCATTTTGCAATGAACTTTTCTTGTGGGAGCACAGAATTAAAGCCAGACAGACTTTGGAGATTATTATCATAATGGCTGTTTTTAACACAATACGATGAGACTGTAACGACTTGTAATTTCAGATCAGCACGCTGTGTTATGTTTACTTCCCTGTCCTCCCAAAACTTTCCCCCCCAATTAACTTCTCAAAGTTCTAACTCACATTATACTCTGCATCAAAATGATTTGTCTGTTCTGGGATTGTGGGACGAGGGATGTCTATTCCCAGATCCAGACGCACTTGAGAAAATGACTACACCAATCACATTTGTATTCAGCGGTCTCAGACACCGGGACAATAGAGGACTGTGGTGGTGAATCTGAAGTGATTTCCATGCAGCGGGCAGAAACACATCTGTGGTCCGACAATAGAGTGGCAAAACATTCTGCTGATGTTTGCTGCATATAGAGTGGTTGGTGCCAAAGTGAAATATCTGTCATTTGAGACACATACATTTTAAACAGTGTATATTACCATAATATGCCTGATAGTTGGTACTGGCTGGTATTTGTAGCCTCTATCACTTTTCACCATCAGAATACTAAAGCACTCGTATAACATTCCCAAGATTTGATCCTGCATTGGGTACCATGTGGACACTGATTATTATTTAGGGGCGCTAGCTCCAATGCATGACTTTTAAAGATTACGTCATGTGGCAGCCAAGTCTATGGCCTTTGTTTAGAGCACTTATGAGGTAAATCATTGCCAGTCAAGTCTATGGACTATGGATGTTTGTTTAGGGCACTAATGACGACTTGAGACGTCATGTGGCCGATATAAATAATTCTTGTGACTTACAATAACACTGCATTCATGTCTTGTGGAGGACGATGACATGAGTGTCAGTCTGTTAGCCACCCCATTAAAGCAAGAGAAGGAATTTGACTCTTTAGACCAGCGGTTCCCAAAGTGGGGTCCGCGGACCCCTAGGGGTACGCGACGCATAGCCAGGGGGTACCCCAAGCCCCCTCAAAAAAAAAAAGAAAAAAAAAAAGGTTTTTTTTTTTTTTTTTTTTTTTTTTGAGGGGCTAGTGAATCATGGTGTGTGTGTTATGAAATGTCCAGTACCTCCCCAGTGCCTCCCCAAGTGCCACCCCAGTGTCTGCCCTGCAGTGTCTGCCCAGTGCCTCCCCAGTGTCCGCCATGGTGCCTCCCCAGTGTCTGCTTAGTGTCCCCCTGAGTGCCTCCCCAGTGTCTCCCCAGTGCCTCCCCAATGTCTCCCCAGTGGCTGCAGTTTCTCCCCAGCGCCTCCCCAGTGCCTTCCCAGTGCCTCCCCAGTGTCCCCTCAGTGCTTCCCCAGTGCCTCCCCAGTGTCCCCCTGAGTGCCTCCCCAGTGCCTCCCCGTTTCCCCCCAGTGCCTCCCCAGTGCCTCCTCAGTGTCCCCCTGAGTGCCTCCCAAGTGCCTCCCGAGTGCCTCCCCAGTGTCCCCCTGAGTGCCTGCCCAGTGTCTCCCCAGTGTCCCCCCAGTGCCTCCCCAGTGTCCCCTCAGTGCCTTCCCAGTGCCTCCCCAGTGTCCCCTCAGTGCCTTCCCAGTGTCCCCCTGAGTGCCTCCCCAGTGCCCAGCCGAGTGCCTCCCCAGTGCCCCCCTGAGTGCCTCCCCAGTGCCCAGCCGAGTGCCTCCCCAGTGCCCCCCTGAGTGCCTCCCCAGTGCCTCCCCAGTGTCCCCCTGAGTGCCTCCCCATGCTCCCCAGTGTCTCCCCAGTGTCCCCTCAGTGCCTCCCCAGTGTCCCCTCAGTGCCTCCCCAGTGTCCCCCTGAGTGCCTCCCCATGCTCCCCAGTGTCTCCCCAGTGCCTCCCCAGTGTCCCCTCAGTGCCTTCCCAGTGCCTCCCCAGTGTCCCCTCAGTGCCTTCCCAGTGCCTCCCCAGTGTCCCCTGAGTGCCTCCCCAGTGTCTCCCTGAGTGCCTCCCCAGTGTCTCCCTGAGTGCCTCCCCAGTGTCTCCCTGAGTGCCTCCCCAGTGTCCCCCTGAGTGCTTCCCCAGTGCCTCCCCAGTGCCCCCCTGAGTGCCTCCCGAGTGCCTCCCCAGTGTCTCCCCAGTGCCTCCCCAGTGCCTCCCCAGTGCCTCCCCAGTGCCTGCCCAGTGTCCCCCCAGTGTCTCCAATAGCAATACAAGAGCAATAATACAAATTAATCTTAATTTATTAATCTTATTCATTAATTATTGAATCAAATTAATTAATTCATCAAAATGTTCGACGCAAGAAGGCCCCCCTGCGGCCTGCGCCCAGCACCATGCCAAAGCTTTTTCCTGCAGGAAACACTGCTTGTGGTTGTAAATATATTGTTATCTGTGTTGCGAGGATGAGGGGGTACCTGGAAAAATATCTACCCCAAAAGGGGTACCTGGTCCAAAAAAGTTTGGGAACCCCTGCTTTAGACAGTATGACAGGGGAAATGATCAGGGACGATGACGAGTTTGAGCAGCCACAGTTTTATTGTTTATTGTTTATAAGGATCCCCATTCCCCATTAGCTTTTGCCTTGACAAAAGCTAGTCTTCCTGGGGTCCGACACAGACAAACATTTAACATAGGCAATACTTACAATTGTTTACAAACACTAACTCAAAATAAAACATAGTAAAATAAAATATAAAATAAGAAAATAAAAAACATAGGAGAAATAAAAAACAAAGAAACATAGCAAAAAAAATCACTTTCAACACATTATACATTTGAATTGTTATTTTCCCAGGGTTACTGCATTATGATTTACATAAGGTGTTCTTTTGAAGATGAATTTTGTATTTGTATTGGTTATACACTTTGGTAGTGCATTCCAACCTATTACTGCTCTATAGATAATAGAAGATTTAAGAATATTTGTTCTTGGTTTAGGTGCCACCAAAACACCCGAACTGGCTTGTCTAGTCATATGGTTATGTTCGTCTCTTACATGTGCTACCTGTTCAAAGAAAAACTCTGTTTTTTTTGTCCATTAATACATTTCTGAAAAACGTAAGAATACGTGAATGTAATCTATTCTCAACAGTAAGCCATGATAGATTTCTGTGCATTTCTGCAATGTGTGTCCTGTTGGAACACTGGAGAGCTAATCTGGCAGCTTTGTTTTGAGCTATTTGTAATTTATGTATGTCTGTTTTTGTAGCCGATGACCAGATGACTGGGCAATACTCAAGATGTGATAACACTAGAGCTTGAATTACTGCTTTCCTAGTGTTTAGTGTTATGTAGCTAGAACATTTCCTGGTTACGGCAATAATTCTTCCCATTTTAGTTACTATATTGTCAATTTGTTTAGTCCAATTAAGTTTAGGATCTAGTACCACTCCAAGTAGTTTAGCCTCTGTTACCTGTTCTACTGTCTTCCCGTCAAGTGACAGGCTCAGTTGAGGATCACCCTCTAGCTTATGTCTAGATCCAAACACCATGCACTTGGTTTTAGTGATGTTCAATACTAATTTATTCTCATCAACCCAATCCGCTACTGCTTTTATTTCATACTTTAGTATATCATTTAATTCCCCTACTGTAGATGCTGTACTGTACATTGACGAGTCATCCGCGTACATTACTACATTAGATTTATTCAATACCAAAGGTAAGTCATTAGTAAATATCGAAAATAGGAGAGGCCCTAATGAGCTTCCCTGAGGAACCCCGCACTGCAGCTCCTTACTGTCAGAAAAGCTTCCGTTGAAATATACCCTCTGCTTTCTCTTTGACAGGTAGCTCCCCATCCAAGACAAAGCAACAGGGCCAAAACCATAGCATTCAAGCTTTCCTAATAACAAATTATGATCGATAACATCAAAAGCAGCACTGAAATCTAACAGTACCGTCCCCACAAGCCTCTTATCATCCATGTTCTTTAGCCAGTCATCAGTCATTTGTGCCAGAGCAGTGCTTGTGGAGTGACCTTCTCTGTATTCATGTTGGCAGCTTGTTATCAGCTCATTACTTGCTAGATAGTCTTGAATCTGATCATATACAATCTTTTCTAGAATTTTACTGGAAAAGTACTGGAAGAAGACTTATAGGACGACTGTTTGGACCAGCAAATGCTGCTCTTTTATCCTTGGGCAGTGGAATAACCTTTGCTTCCTTCCAAATCTTGGGGCATGTACACCATACTCTAGGCATTTATTGAATATGTGACATAAGGGCTTTGAAATATATTTAGCTGCTATTCTAAGTAATTTGCAGTCAAGATTGTCTGTACCTGAAGGTTTGTCATCTGATACATGTAACAGCATTTTTTCAATATTTCCCTCCACAACCTGGTGAAATCCAAACATACACATATATGATGAATTTAGCTACATAGAAATGTCTATTTGTATGTCTCTAAATGTTTGTATGTCTTTAAATGTTTTGATGAATTGAACAATGTGGACCCTGTTGTAAACAAGTGTAATGCTTAATTGGGTCGTCCACTCACAGTTGACAGTCTTTGTATTGAGTTTGTGCTTAAAATGTACTGTAAATTCTACAAACTGTTAATAAATATTTCAATCAATCAATCAAACACTCCTTTCCTCTCATTATACAATTTGTGATGTTGTTATTTGACCCAGTGTTGCTTATTGTATTTGTACACATGTCATTCCTCAGTTTATCCACCTTGTTTATAAAGTTATTATTAAAATAATTGGCTATTTCATATGGCTTTGTGATAAATGACCCGTCTGTTTCTATAAAAGAGTTATACAAGTTTGGATTCCTCCCCATTATATTATTCAGCGTTTTCCACAGCATCTTTTTATCATTTTTAGCATCATTAATTTTAAGCACAAAGTATTCCTTCTTTTTATTATTATTCAATTTTGTCACTGTATTTCTAAGTTTGCAGTAATGTTGCCTATCCAATAGTAACCCTGATTTATCTGCAGCTCTTTTTGCATCATTACGGTTGGCCATTAATCTCCTCAATACATAATCCAACCAGGGAGAATTTTTTGACCGTGCAGTCCATTTTTTCATTGGAGCATGTTTATCAGCAATCTCCAAAAACATTTTCATGAACTCACTTAGCGTGGGCACCCCTCACTCCACACGAGTGTGATCTTTTTTCCCCTTTTTTTTCTCCTACTGAGGCAATTGAGCATGCCAACTTACTCAGAGGAGAAATTATATTTTGACCTTCCGGCAGTACTACTTGTCAACCAGAAGTGGTCATAAATCAAAACACTAAATTAAAAAATCTCAATAGATGAGGAGGGAGACCAAATAAATACACCATACCCAACTCTACCATGCAGATTGGTCCAAATAATTTCGTAATAATTATATAGTGCAATTCTAACACCATTAGACATACAAGACAAACAGAATTATGTGACAGGGTAATGTAACATTAGCCCATTATATTTGCTCTGTGAGGTGACATGGGAAACGTTAGAGAAGAGGGGAGCTCCGGAAAGTAATTAAAGTTTGAATATTTTGCCACTGAATGGGTAGTTGTTGTAGACGTAGAGTGACAGTTAATCGGCCTACGGCTGAAATGAAACCGTTTTTGCCAGCAACGCTCCCAGCATGTGTTTTAGTTCGTCACCTTGTCTTCAGCTGCCATGCCGAGGAACCAGAGGGCTGCATGAAGCCTCTGACTAATTACTGTCCCTTCAGTCATCAAACACAATTAACATTCTGGAAACTGTCTTGGCGACAGCGACGCGGAGATGTATTGACCGTTTTCAGTGGTATTAGGATGGGGTTTGACAATACAAATAGAGCCAGACCTATATCTGTAACCTATATGTACATTTATATACTCTCAGAGTTACAGGCATGTAAGGGTACAGGCATGGAATCTCCTCGAGGATCCCCGAGGGTCCCTGGACACATTGAGAACCACATGCTCTATAATAATGTATTATTTATATATCATTGGTGTCAGACTAGGAACCTTCATGTATCTAGATTTTTTTTTTTTTTTTTTCAGAAACGAATGCCCCCATTTCATCTATTCTGTAGAAAATAGCCGAAGGCAAAGCAATGTTTTTCCCGCCTGCATGTGTTTTAACTTTTGGGGTCAACATACCATGACTTTGTCCGCTGCCCATCTGTTTAGAACAAATCTACCGGCTTTGGTCTGAATCCTGAAGCTGGAACATAATTATTTGTTTGCATATTTTGAATGCATTCTAATTTCTAACCCATACTTGACAATAGATAATGCTTGTGTCATAGCAAGATTAGATTACTGTCCCAGAGGGATATTTTGTTAAAGCCTATATAGAATCAGCTAAATGTATACAAGTACGTCCTTAACATGCATGTCAAAGTGACATTTTCATCATCTCAAGGTTATATCTACTGTATATCTAGGTGTCTGCTTTATAAAAGGCTTATCGATTGGACAACTACTATACATACAGTAGACGTGTAGATGATTGGAACCCAATGATTGGAACACAAGACATTAACTTTTTTGTTATGTTTTTTTGTGTGGCTTTCGCCTTTATTTTATATTTTTATGGAGGGACAGACAGTAGGCTGACAGGAAATGGGGAGAGAGATGGGGGGGGAAGACATGCAGTAAAGGCCGTCGGGATCGGGAGTCGAACACTGCCAGACTAGATTACCAGCCAAGGTGCCTGGACCGCTGAGCCACGGCCCAGGCCAACACGACATTCTTAAGGTGCTGTATAATGGATGTCTGTCTGCAGACTTTTGACTTTCCTAGCAATATTGTTAAAGTCTCCCTGAAAAGTCCTGCTTTCATCCTGCATCTGTCATTGTAATGACAATTAAAAACAAAAACAAAAAGTGGAAATTAAGCAATTTTGAAAATAGCAGCTCTATAAGCTCACATCACATTGCAGTACTTCATAATGTATGAGCATTTGTAGATCAACTATTAAAAATATATTTTTTGTCAAGTGGATAAGTGGTCAACAGTACAATAACATATATAGAACTGAATTACTATTTACTTAACCATCCAATCCCAGTGTCTTTCAAACGTGGTGCCTGAACAGTACTTGTAGAGAGAAAACAACAGATTTTTCACAAGCAAAAGCCAAATAAATTGCAGCAGGTGTGCAGCAATCATACAATAAAAGTATTTATTTGCACAATGGGATTATTTGTATTGTATGTAGATATAAAACGTCCACCTTCCATCATTCCACTCCAAGTCTCTCCACTCTAACAGATGAAGTGAAAGGCTAAGTCTAATCTAGAGTTGCAGTTAGCTGTTCTTCCAATAGCTACGGTGGCCTTGTAATCACATTTCAAGGCCCATTGGTGCAAAGCTAAACACTGAGGTTGATCCTGGGCTAGGCAGACTTTGGACGGAGGGGTGTTATGGTACATGTCAGATTGTGTATAGCGTCACCTCCCTGCCATTGCATTTGGCAAACGTCCCAGGCCATTCTGACCTGAGATCAGATTCTAAAAATGTCCTCTACATCCTGACAGTTTCATTATTAACCCATTCTGACCCGAGATCAGATTCTAAAAGCGTCTTCGGTTTTTCAAAAATAGCAGACCTACAAGCTTGTATCGCGCCACTCGGTGGCGCGATATGAGCTTGTAGATCTGCTATTTTTCAATAGCTAAAGCATGACACCAAAATGGGTGCCCGGTCAGAATGGGTTAAAGCCATAGGGCTGGAAAAGAATCCTCCCTCTTGAATTCTGTTTGACTCTGGGCACTGACCAAAGCCTAATGTAATCACATCAAAATAAAACAAATTGCCACAATCAATCAGATGGAAGCTATGTACCTCCAAGAACTCAGCTTTTCAGGAACTTAAAAACATGGCCTTGTTTTCAGTTCGACATGCATGCACTAACGCTAACGGACTGTATTCACATGGCAGCCATTTTGCCCTTACATCATACTAGTAGTAGCTAGCCTCATAAACCAAGATAGCCAATCCTATTCATGCCTTACCACTAGTAAAACGGTACACACATGCCTCTAAAGTTGATGTGGTTGCCTCTCTCCGCCCCAGTGCTGTAAACGTGTGCTTCTGGTCTCCTAAAGGGGCGTATACTCACGTCACACAGATACAGTCTTGGTTTCCCATAAGCCAATTCCAATACCCAATTTTCTGCTCAATTGCTCACTCTGCACTTGGTCCTCCATAGTACCAAAATGGTATTTGGTGAAGCCCAGACCGGAGAGAGAATGAGCTCCCGAAGCTTGGAGTGAGAAACAGCGAGTGTTCACAATTCAGCCCGTTTCTCATCGACTCTGTTTTGTTATTTGCATAGACCGTCTCCTTGGGCTATTGAATGGAAAATACGCTGTGTGGGAGATTGGGTCGCTGTGCTGTGTCACGGACTTCAAAGGTGTTTCAGAGCAGACAAAACTTTGATCTGCTCTGTTCTAATAATGTAAACATAACACAGTGCGTGCGTCTATGTACGGTCTGAGAGGGAAAGCGTCCCACTTGATTACTAACTGTCTGGAAGAGATACTGAAATGCATGTATTGTGACCGTAGGTTGCAGATTACTATGAAAACCTGCAAAACCTGTCCGTCCGTCCGCCACACCACCATATATGGTCGTCAGTCTGTCACGCCTCTTGACACACTCCATATATGGCCGTCTCCATATATGGCCGTCTCCATATATATGAAGATCAAGACACTGACCTCATCAAACCCTGGATAGCCATACATGGAGAAGACTGGATCATCACCTAGAGCCGGCCAGCAACTCTGCATCTGACCTCAAACCCTTAGATGTCCATATATGGAGCTGACCTGTTCTGATATTCCATATGTTGATCTACCCCACCCGTCCTTCCTCTTCGTCCTTCCCTTTTGGCTGATACTTGTCCATTCAAACTCTAGACGGGCCCGCCTCAAAGTTCTTAATTCAGCCGTGCCCGGCAGCCAGTGAAAACTAGAGTTCTCAACAGGCCTGAAAATTAAGGCCCGGCTCTACCTGGGCCCTAACTGGGCTGACCCGAGGCCCCGCCTGGCCTTACTAATTAAGGCCCGGCCCTACCTGGGCCCTAACTGTGCTGACCCGAGGCCCCGTAAATTAAACTACAGACCTGTAGTTTCAGCGCGCTTCTAGCCCTCAGGCCGTCTTACTGGTATAAACATCAAAGCGGTTGCTGCAACAAATTAAATAATGGTTGGATCTTTATATAAATATAAACATAGTAACATACATGCTGTTTGTTGTGCATAGGTGTTGGAGAGTCATACAGCTCAATTCAAGCAATATAAGAGTGGCCAAGTCAGGATGAGGGGCAAGTAGGCTGAAATGTGAGTACTGGAATGAGATTATCAGTCCAACCTGCATCGTGCTAGATTCTTCCAGGACTATAGTGTTTAATCCTCGCCTCCTGGCCCGGAGGCAGGACTAAGACACGAGTGGAGGACACAAGTTGAGTGTGCGAGTGTGAAGGTTTTGGAGTAGTTCAAAGAATAGTTTACTACTGTATATCCATGCTCAAGTTGAAACATGAGCCTCTGAAACACTATTAAAACAACACAGGATAAAGCGTTTGTTATGGATGCAAAGTGACCTTTGCTGTTGTCTTTATTTATTTTTTGAACTTTGTTTTTATTCAAAAGTTTTCTTTTTTTTTACACCAAATAATAATAAATGATCGAACACAAGTAAAACATACGAATCAATGAAAACAAAAAACAGAAGAAACAGAAAACATACACAAAAAAGAAAAAGAAAAAGAAAAAAAAAACAGAAAAACAGCTTGACATAACTACTATAATACAGCATTATTTTCCAAGTTGAGTTAGGCAGGAGAAGAGCTGGAGACATGATTATTTTTATTTATTTTCAGACACAACCACTACTGTACATGACACTTTTACAGACCCAACAACCTCTACACATATATTGAAACACCCAAATACAATATCACAGAAGTCCATCTAAGTATGAAACTGTCCATTTTTAATTGTAACCTTGCGGTCATTTCTTCCATTATATAAACCTGCTTCAGTCTCTGCTTCCATTGGGTTATAGTAGGTGGCTTTATTTCCTTCCAATTTACTGTTATCATTTTCTTAGCAATCAGTAAAAGTATCCTTAATATGTAACTCCATGCACGCACCTCCTCTGGTATAATACCAAGCAGACATAACTCAGGACCAAAAGGAATATTCAACCCTAAACATTTTTCGATTTCCTTATTAACCTTTTTCCAAAACCTTGAAATTATTGGACAGTCCCAAAAAATGTGTGTATGGTCCCCGATTTCCCCACAATTTCTCCAACACAATTCTATGGATGGTGTTTTTGGCTGTTGTCTTTAGTCACAGATAATTGTTTGTAATGGTTGTTTTTATTTGAAGGCCTTAAAACCGAAGTCAAGAAGAAACGTAATTAAAGATCTCATGGGACGACGAGTTCCAACGGCAATATAAACCAAGTTCATGTTTTTGAGATTAGGAGAAGCCCTAAATAGGGAATTTTTGGGGTACAAAAATAATTTGTATTGATTAGTTATTAGTTATTATTGATCTATTTAAATAAAATAGGAAAACAAATCTGTGTATTAGAATGTTTTTCCACGTTGATCAATTCGTATATCATCATTTTATATTATTTAATTTGTTGAAAAAGTAATTGATAGAATAATTGCGAGGTATTTTCATGAAGACCAGAGTGTGTGGTACCAGAACAGAAATGGCAATCATTCGCAGCAACAACAGAAGCGACAGTGTGTGAAATCTAGAGTGAGGGCTGGTCAGTGCTAACTCCGTGAACAAGATGCCGGAGGGACATTGATTTGACAGAGGATCATTAGGCAGGCTGAGGTGAGCAGCGTGGCTATTGTACACTTTAGACTCGGCTATTATTGGGACAGATAATGTGTGTAATCAGGCAGCCGTCTCTAGCCATGTAACTCCACAACAATGACCGCAGGGGCTGCCAAGTATAGCCGCCTCCCCCCAAAAAATGTCAATTCAAGCAATCTGCACGGTGCACACAATTCACGTAATTATAAAGCACACTGCACACGTTTGAAGTAACAGTTGGGGAAAATGACTGGATAAATCGATATTATCTGCAGTATGCGGCCAAAATAAGAACTCCTTCAAAGACATTTTTAAGATGCTGAATGGAGGAAAAAAGCCATTCAGAGCGATACGGTTCAGCCTCATCCCTCAGCTAGATAAGAATGTCAATGGAGAAGTCAGCTGAGTTCACAGACCGCAGCAACCATTCACAAAACAATGTTTGGTGAATGAAAGAAGCCATCTGTTAAAATAATTATCGTGCTTTTGGCAGGCCAGGTGCTGACTTTCATTACGTTTCCCTTTGCAGACCTTCATGTATTCTGTAAGTATGAGAATAGCAAAGGCGTGAAAAGGTTCCTTCCTCTCTTATTACATGGCTTGAATGAATGCTCAATTCTGATTGGTGAATCTCTGCAGTCTGTTATTTCCCGATAGCACACCGCTGCTCTGCCTCTGTTTACACTGCAATGGAAGTTCCAGGAACTAATAAGCTTTCTTAAATAATGCAGTGACAGTAAGTATAAGCAAGATAATAGACAACTTACGTGTCGGCCAGGCTACCGTTTAACATGAATTATAACGCTAAGTACTAGGCTAATCACCACTTTAACCACTGTATCCATGGCATCCCAATTTTGGACATTATTGTTAATGTTCTTTTCCAAAATAACTGATCTACAAGCTTGGAGATTGGTTTACATGCTCAGGGCGTTTTACTGGTGTATTATTTCTGCGTGAATAACCATTAATTTGGTCTCCCTGCCTGCTCTTCTATTCAGACATTTAGATCCTGTTTCTAGGTTGGACACGACCTTTGACACGCTCCTGTTTATTTATTTATTGTTGTTGATTTCGTGTAAAATTACTGATTACTGATGGCACATAAATAGACACGTAATGAGTGGGAAAGCGAGCAGTGAGCTGCCATTATTGGAAAACAAACCCCTTCAGGGTGATCCTGCATCACCCCATCTGGGGTCACTGTTCATTATCCCCTACATGTCAAACTGAAGTGGTGTGCTTTAGATCTAAGTCAACCAAAGACTGTTTCTGCCCTGTTTTTTTCTTGTCTTTTCCTCAAGTGCAAGTTAAAGCAATAATGCTGTCCACATAAGAATCCAATTATAACACAGCAGCCCAGAAAGTTTCAAACTTATAACTATTACGGTTTATACTTTTGAAAGACATCTGAAGACAATATTATAATATAATTTGTCATTGTGACATTGTTATGGGATGAAATGGACTAACTATAGTAACACAATACCCATGAAGTAATGCAATACCCACTGGCACATACACAGTATGGGGAGATTGTTTAGGAGCCACATTGTTTTATTTTTTCAACAAAGCACTATTCCTTTATAAGGAGATATTGAACACCATACTATGTGAGCAAAGACCCTTTCTCTCACTCTCTTGAGCGTGTTTTGAAGACTAACATTTGTTAATGCAAATCTGTCGGTGAGCACTTATAGCATAGTTGAACAACAATAATTGAGACAGACACAATTCAGAGTTTCAGGGTATTGGAATAGAATGTATTCGAATACGGGGACAGCAGTGAAGCGTTACAATGGAACACCGTACTGACCCACCCCATCTCAGTCAGACTTCAGCTTATATACATTTCCTACCCCCCCTCAGGGAGAAGGTGGGTCCTAACACATGTCACACAAGTCACAGGTCAAATGTCAGTGGGAACAGAAAACAGCTTCTCATGGCTTAACAGCTTCATGGCTTGGTTTATGACGTCCTTAAATATACAGCTCAGGTATCCCACATTTCCTTGACACATTCCAGAGCAACAATTACTGACATGCACTAGTAGAAACTAGTTTAGACTGTAGAGGCATCGTAGTGTAGTGGTGAGGTCAGCTTACTGTGGCCTCTGCAAATGGCAGGTTCAAGTCCCACACCATCCCAGTGTACTGGATCACAAACCCACAGGGTTTTGGCAAGCACATAACCCTAAACCAAGCCCCATGGCTCACAATAAACCTTGTTCCTCTCCGTATATAAGCACAAGTGTGGCAATTGAATTGACAACCTTGGTTGGGTTGGAAGTCTTGGAACCACTTATTATAAGAACATCTATAAAACATATTTAACTACTGACTAAGACAGGAAGCCTTTTTTTGGATTAAGCACCATGAACTATTTGGGCTGGAGTGACTTCCTTGGCCTATGCTGGCAGCATACCCAAAACATTTAGCACTGCATGATCTGTCCAGGTGTTTGCAAGATTAGATCTGTGCAGGCAGGCAGGCACGCACGTGCACATACATCTCGTGTGTGTGTGCGAGATGTGTGTCCGCGGCCTTTAGCCTGGCAGAAATAAGCAGGGAGATCAATAGGCCTATACTGTATGTGTCACTTACTCACTATGTTCCACACTAATTGGTAGACCAGAAAATGAAATGAAACTAGAAAAAGTGCCCTTCTGGGCACAGGTCTCCACCAGGATGAGCAGATGTGAAAAATTCCAGGCAAAGGTTTTTCCTTGGCCTCTAGGGAGTTGGCATACAAAGTTCTCCACAGATCCGTGCAGTCAGAGGTAAAAACACTTTTCGGCCAGTTATAGCGCCACCTTGAGGCTGAGTTGAAATTATTCATGTGGCATTTCGTCCTCGGCCTAGTGGGAATGTGGGTGCACAATTTCACGGAAATCACGCGATGTGTTCATGATTTGCAGCATTTTGTTTGAAACTGAGCACTCCTGTGAACTTTGGAAGCCAATCTTAACCAATCAGGATGGAGTGTGAGAAATCTGAAAGACCGCTTTGGTTGAATGGCTGTAGAGAGACTGTGTACCAATTTGCGTGATGTTTGGACAAAATCTGTAGGTGTACTGTGCAAAAACTTGTTTTGCACAAAGCGGCCTCCTGGTGGCGCTATAACAGGCCGTTCTGGAAAGTTTGGGGCAGAGGTTCATGGTTGGCATCCAGGGAGTGTGTGTGCAAAATTTGGCATCGACCGGGTTAACGGTGGCCGAGATTAGCTGCTCACGGACGGACGGACACACGGACGGACACACGGACGGACGGACGGACACACGGACGGACGGAGTGCAAAACATACTCTCCCCCCATGCCTTCGGCCTGGTGGAGACAATTAAAGGGTTTTTCTTTCTTCCTCTCTCATAAATGGTAGAAGTGGTAGAGAATGAGGGGATGAGTGGTGGAGAGGGAGGGAATAGAAATGTGTGCTCTACAGAGTGCAAATTATCTACCAGGCCTGGTGGCCTACCCAGGGCTGTTGTGTGTAATGTTGCTTTTCTACTGCATGTCTACATACTGTTAGCCCTGCCCTGCTTTTCCTTTTTTTTGCTTTTCATTTAGGCCAAAGTTCCCAGTAAGAGAGGAATGTGACATTGGCAGGGATGCATCAACCCAAATGAATGTTGAAGTATGATGCATGCACTTGTGTGGATAAAATGACTAGGAACTACATGGCAGCTGCATTATTGTGTTGACTAGAACCTGTACTAGGCCCATTTTGATGGCAATTATGTTGTAACATAACATAATTTCCTCCTTACAGCATGATCATGTAATAATAATACTTACAATCTGACCTCTATCGTGTGTGTGTGTGTGTGTGTGTGTGTGTGTGTGTGTGTGTGTGTGTGTGTGTGTGTGTGTGTGTGTGTGTGTGTGTGTGTGTGTGTGTGTGTGTGTGTGTGCGTGTGCGTGTGCGTGTGCGTGCGCGTGTGCGTGTGTGCCTGCCAGATTGGCTAGTTTCACTCCGTAGCTATGACATATTTTCCCACAGCCTTGAGGGACAGTACAGGAACTCACAAAAATCTAAGATAAAGTTGTTGTTGTTGATGGATTGGAAAAATAGCCATGCAGACAGACGGACGGACAGAAGCAAAACTGGAATAATCCTCAACCAACCATGTATCATCCATGCAATCTGACAGCTGTAAAATTAAATGATAATGTCACGCTCCGCTTTCAGATGTAGCAAAAACTGCAGCATAACTTAGCCAGGCGTTCAGTAAAATGATTGAATATGTATGTTTTGCACGAATAGAAGAATAGGCTCCACTGATTGACATAAATCTGGGTCCATAAACAAACAGGCCCGTCTTTGTAAATCTGGGTCCATAAACCAACAGGACTGTCTGTGTGGAATTATGGACACAAATGCAATGAGTTCATGAAAAACAAAAAAACAAAAACAGAATAAACCAGACGGAGGGCGTGGGCAGAAAGCATTCTAGCTATTGATTAGGGCTCCACTGTGGATCTCGTACATGTGGCCAATATGTCAGTCGTCTCTATGTCATGTCTATGATGTATGCAAAGTTTCAGCCCGATCAGATTCCGTTTCATTTTGTAGGACACTCAAAATGCCCCCAACAGGACCAAAGCCTTGAGTTTATTAGACAGGTATATTTACTTATCAGGCTCTGCTGAACCGCCTCTTTGCACTACAGTACTTTTTCTTAAGTCGATATCTTAAACAAATAAATTAAATTATTCAGCAAAGCCTGGGATTCAGTGGAGCTGACAACGGTTTCACGTATTGCCAAAATAACGCTGGCATTATTGAAGATATAATCTTTGAGATCCAAGCTGGAGGGGATCCGGCAGTTGTGATAAAGGCTACCAAGGAGATAAGACCTGCTGTTAATTATTATCAGCGTTATAATCAGTATAGTCCCCTGAAGAGGGAAAACTAGGAAGCTGTTAAGAAAGGATTACCTTAACAGTCCACCTCAATGAACCTTTTTTCACAGTTGCCATATTTGTAGAGAGAAGACTTCCGCACACCCGGCAGGCAATTTGGAGCAGGTGCGATGATGACAAGGGGTATACAATGTGCTGAAAGAAGGGACAGCCGCACACTGCCACTTTCTGGTTCAGAGCAATTTTATTGAGCAACGTTTCGGTCTTGCGACCTTCCTCAGGCTTAATTCAAGAATGGACTGACATTGTCACTAAATACATTTCAGGAAGTGTAAACAACCAATCAAAATGCATGTAATTTATCAAACAGATAACAGCTGTGAAGAACCTTGTCATGTGACTTGAAGGTGCAGTGTTTCTGTGAACATTCCTCATATTATATATCATTGAAAATAACAGATTACAATAATACAGGGGAAAAAAGAATTATACATAAATGTCATGCCATACAACATACAAGGAAGACATACAGTAAAATAAGCAAATAAATGTCAAATGTAAGATCCTACTCTGTCCGAAAGAGTGGAAAAGAATAAGAAAAAGAATAAAAAATTGCACCTAAAGTGCCTATTGTACCGGCTGGACAAGAAGTTCAGATCACCATTTTCTATAGCATAACATTCAACTATGAACAATGAACTACTATTGAATGTTATGCTATAGAAAATGGTGATCTGAACTTCTTGTCCAGCCGGTACAATAGGCACTTTAGGTGCAATTTTTTATTCTTTTTCTTATTCTTTCGGACAGAGTAGGATCTTACATTTGACATTCATTTGCTTATTTTACTGTATGTCTTCCTTGTATGTTGTATGGCATGACATTTATGTATAATTCTTTTTTCCCCTGTATTATTGTAATCTGTTATTTTCAATGATATATATGAGGAATGTTCACAGAAACACTGCACCTTCAAGTCACATGACAAGGTTCTTCACAGCTGTTATCTGTTTGATAAATTACATGCATTTTGATTGGTTGTTTACACTTCCTGAAATGTATTTAGTGACAATGTCAGTCCATTCTTGAATTAAGCCTGAGGAAGGTCGCAAGACCGAAACGTTGCTCAATAAAATTGCTCTGAACCAGCAAGTGGCAGTGTGCGGCTGTCCCTTCTTTCAGCACAGTTGCCATATTGACATAAATAGTTGTATAACCTTTGCAGGTGTTACCAATAATGCTAATTAAGGTTCTGTTCCGTTTTGTGTGTAGCGTGTAGCGTGTAGTGTGTAGTGTGTACAATAGCGGCACCCTGACTCGGTTTGACCTAAATGGAACACAGCCTTAATTAGTATATTTTTTTAACAAGGAAGTAACATTATACAACTGTTTTACAATGGACGTTCCATCACCCTAACTGCTTGTTATTGACAGATGGCACTTGCTGCAACCTTGCTGAGCAATTTCAAATATTCTTGGTATTTCAATTTGACACAAAAGGAATTTGTCTTTGTTCTGTTTCAGAGTACTGTACCGTATGGCTTATTGGCTACTGTGATATTAACTATTCTGTGATGAGTGACTAAGAAATAAGAATACAGTCAAATTCACACAGACATTCAAACAAGATCAAATCACACACTGTCCGGAACTCGATTTACCACTACTTTAACTGTGAATGTGCAAGAATTTGTCTTGTTGACATTTGTCATAGACGCGTATTGATAACATACTGTAGAAGCGCCATTTCAACCACTTAAACCTAGCATACTGAATTGCCTTATGGGCATAGATAGTGTCCTACTTCCTATATCCATCATGCATTAGAAATGTAGACGATTCTCTCTTAATTCTATGTGAATTTGCATACTGTATAACAACACAGCAGTCTACTTTGGTATGTTGTGTTACTTTGGCACTGGTATGTTTTGAAATGTGCTTTATCAATGAAGTTTAATTACTTACCTAATGAAGAGAGACAAAATCCCCTTTGATGAGTCATCATTGGTGCTTCCATCTTTGAACAAATTGAATCACTCTGGTCTCATTACCTCACTATTACAACTTAGAACAGTGGTTAATCCACTCTGTGAACTCATTATCACATCATCATCATCATCACAATTTTGATCAGTGGTTAATCCACTGTGTGATCTCATTATCTCACTATTACAACTTAGAATACTGGTTCTCAAACTTTGTCCGATGAAGGAACACCAAATTGATATGTACTGTATTTGTGCCAGGGACTCTTGTGTATTTTAATATGTTGGACCCCAGAAGGGCTAGCTGACATTGAGGCGACAGTTAATTGGGATCCGATACAATCTACAACTACAGTTGTCATTGTGTTTGGAAGTCCATGCAATCTGCAGTGTGTGGTTGCTGCAAATATTAGATTACAATTACATTCATTAACGTACAGTATTTGCCAGGGAGTTGAAGAGAGCTATTGCTGCTTTCCTATTAATCTGAGTTCCCAGAGGTTTTCGTCAGCTCTTTCTATCAATATAATTAATGTATTTGTGTGTTTATCAGTGCAAACAGGCACATATGTGGGCTTACAGTGTTTCTTTGCTTATTCCAAGTACATGTGTGCGTCTATATGTACAGTATAACATTGTCGCTGTAGGGCATAAGTCCTCTTTTTGTCATAACCTAATGCCCTGTTTTGTACATCGCACAAGAGTAGCACAATTCTAATTCTAAAATCGACACGCTCAAATGCAGGACAGTGAGATGTGTTGTGAGATTGTAGACGTAGATCTTCATTACTATAATTGAGGGTATGCGCGTGACATCATCATCATACCTGGAAGTTATGCGGGAATGTCTACTGAGTGGCAAAAAACTACCCATACATCCAAACAGAAAAGTCCTATTTGATTGTAAATGACTTTAAACAACATTAAATTCACTTTGTCACTCACTTTGACACTCGATTTGCCACTCGATCTGCTATTCACTTTATGCATGTGCATACCCTCTATTATATTGTGTTTTATTTTTTATTTTCACCTATAAGACATGCTCAAAATAAGGATGGCATGCAGGTTGAAAGTGACTATGTTGCCTGTTAACCAATGGAAAATATGAACAAGAGCTTTGAATAAATATAACTACATTCAGATCCAACACAGATCATCATAAATTCCTCAATAGTAAAGTTTATTTGGACATACAAGCATTCCGCCCAACAGTGCCACTTGCATGATTGTGTGTGTGTGTGTGTGTGTGTGTGTGTGTGTGTGTGTGTGTGTGTGTGTGTGTGTGTGTGTGTGTGTGTGTGTGTGTGTGTGTGTGTGTGTGTGTGTGTGTGTACGGAGGTAACCAACAATTAGTGCCAGGCTCCTTATCGATTCCATTCTACGTGGGTGGGATTAAAACAAAATGCTGAAGATGGGGCTTTGTATAATCCCCAGCTCCGCGTCTAGTGTCTTTCACAGGATTACTCCGACCTCCTCGGACCTGCAAGGAGGATTAACAAGGGTGGTGGTGGGGGAGGTCAACGCGAGGGGCGTCCCTTGGCGAACGCTGAGATGAGCCTTCTCTGATGAAACCTAAACAACGTGCTTGCTCATTAATGAGAAGGTAAAAGATTTCTGTCTCCTAAAGACAGCTTATTTCACCACAGATACAGTGGCTCAGGCATCATTCAGCTTTTTCCTCTTCTCTTGAATGGTACCGTAGTCTATGTACAAGTCTCCTATCCTGGATTTGTACGATTTGCAGTAGACATTATACTCTTTTGAGTTCTCTTTCATGCCAGTTTATTGTCACATCACAGGTGAAAATGAGTGTGTGAAATTGTTATTTGTGCAAGCACTTACTGTTTTGTTTCAACAAAAGAGCCATAAGGTTAGAGAGTAGAGAAAGAAACGAGGGCAACTATGTAATTTAACAAGAAGACACAATATGATTATAGAATGTCAAATTTACTGAACATGCATGGTCAAAGTAGAATGAAATAAACCAAAATATACATCTTGTGCAAGTAGACACATTTGAGCAGGCATAAATAGTAGCTGGTATACAAGTCTATTGTTTAGGTGAGAAACACCACTTAACAGCAGATATCAAACATGCACTATACTGTACGTCCTCCATAGTTAGTCGATCAGTTATGAACAGATGGAGTAGTGTAGTGGGCACTGGGTACCGCATGTAGGAGGAGTCCGGTGCCAGTTCATACATACATTAACCCACTGATCTATAATGTTATTAGTACTGTGGTAACAGGGACCCCACTGGGTACTGTTGAGAGATGCCAGACACAGTGATGTGTGGGCCATAATGGACAATGTGTGTCATCCTCTCCACAACATCCTGGCTGGCTGGAAAAGCAGTCGCAAGGATCTGTTCCGTTTGATGCTCTACCTACCCTACAAGAATGAACGCTTTAAGATCACTTTTGTCCCAACAGCAATTTTAGTTGTAGTTATTTATGGTATGTGCAGCAATAACAAAGGGTTATTATAAGTATATATCCATCCATCCATCCATCCATCCATCTCTCTCTCTCTCTCTCTCTCTCTCTCTCTCTCAGCCTGCGTCTCCAGGACTGACATGCTGTGCTCAGCGGTTGTTCAACAGCCTGATGGTTGAGAGGTGGAAATTGCACCATAATCTTGGGAAATAGCTCTTGATTCATACTCATCACTTGCCTGGCCACGGCACTGGAGTGAACAGATTCTGTCTAGGGTAGTGAGTGTCCTTGATGATCCTCTCAGCCTTGGCTACGCACAGCTTCTTCTGGATGTCGTGGAGCATCCACTGATGGTGCGCTCTGTACTGCTTTGCAGTCAAGGGGCGATGCAGCTCATCAGCAGGGTTATTGCAGTTAACTAAAACTAAATAACTGAAACTAGAATTGGAGGAAAATGTTTTTTGTTAACTGAAAACAAACATGTGTCATGTGTCAAACTCAGCCTAGTAGCCTAGTATTTCCACACATTCAAATTTAAAGTGCTGTGATATAACACGTTGTCAGCTTGTAGATTGCCTATTTTCACTAATTTATTGAATCTATCACCCCTGACAAATATCCCATAATTATAATAAAAAGCTAGCACTCAAACTAATAATGACTACACCTAATTAGCAAACCCAATTTGAAAATGAATCAAGGCTAAACTAAAAAAATGAAAACATAATAACATTGCTCATCAGGATGTTGTCGATGGTGCTGCTGTAGAATGCCCGTAGGATGCTTACACTGAATCAATGATTCATTTCTGATTTAAAATAATCTAAATTTTATTTTTCTTCTTACCGAAACATTTCCTCTTGGGCATGGAGCACAAACAGCAGCAGTATATGAGAATACTTGCAAATAAAATGCTGAGAGGCAGAGCGCTGTTGGTCTGTAGGAAATAAAATGCTGAGAGACAGTGGGTTGTTGGTCTGTAGGGCTTGAGATCCTAGACTGGTGTGAGAGGCTGGGTTGTTGGTCTGTAGGCCTTGAGATCTTAGACTGGTCTGAGAGGCTGGGTTGTTGGTCTGTAGGCCTTGAGATCCTAGACTGGTCTGAGAGGCTGGGTTGTTGGTCTGTAGGCCTTGAGATCTTAGACTGGTCTGAGAGGCTGGGTTGTTGGTCTGTAGGCCTTGAGATCTTAGACTGGTCTGAGAGGCTGGGTTGTTGGTCTGTAGGCCTTGAGATCCTAGACTGGTCTGCAGTGGTGGAAAAAAGTATAAATAGGCTACTGCAATGTAGAACTACTTTCCATGTCCAGAATACAAAATTGACTTTTTATGATTTTATGATTTGTACTTTATTTATTTTCTTCCATATGTATAAAACATTGACAAGAGACAACCAAAGAAATACACAAAACAATACAATACAACAATACAATACTACAGATGCACAAAAAAAAACTAAAAAACTAAAAACAAAACATAAACACATAACAAAATAAAACAAAACAAAACAATACAATACTACAGATGCACAGAAATATCCCGCAGTCCACCCCAGCCCCAATTCCAGACATTTCTTCAATATGTTTTTCCAATGTTGCAGCCCGTTCAGAGCTCACTCAGAGCTAGAAACTATTCAGAGTCCTGATACATGCATATGGTAAAAGCCCCATTTTGAGTCATAGTCGTCCAGTCTATTGAGCAGCCTGTATGACAGTCGTATGCGGCCAATAGTCCCATGGAGGCGTCCCAAAGGGACGGTGCAGGTGCAGACGGGGCCTTCCAGTCCTTGACCACCAGCCTCCTACCTGACATGATGGCCGTTTGTATCCATTCAGCTAAAGGAGGAGCAACGTGCCCCATTCTGACCTGAGATCAGATTCATACGAGGTTTCCGCCGGACACACACTGGTCTGATGAACCCATTCTGACCTGAGATCAGATTCTAAAAATGTCAGTTGTTCTTCGATTTTTCAAAAAATAGCAGACCTACAAGCTCGTATCGCGCCACTCAGTGGCGCGATATGAGCTTGTAGATCTGCTATTTTTCAATAGATAAAGCATAACATGATGCCAACACCAAAATGGGTGCCCGGTCAGAATGGGTTAATGTGGCAGGATCCCCCAGAATGAACAGACTGGGTGAAAAAGGAATGTGTAGGCCCGCTATTCTCTCCAGTCTTTCATGTATAGCGGTCCAATATTCCTGAATTTTGGAACAGCCCCAAAGCATGTGTACAAGTGTACCGTCTCTATCCTGACACCTCCAGCATTCAGGACCATCAGTCAAGCCGACCCTAAACAGTCTCGATGGTGTCCAATATATTCTATTTATAATTTTGAATTGAATCAACCTTGTACGTAGTTCTCTTGACATTTTCCTTCCATTCCTAAGAATTCTAGCCCAGTCACCATCGGATATTGTAATCCCTAAATCCCTTTCCCATGGCAACTTGGGTGTGGATTTACACTGGTCAGATGCATCTAGTAACATGGCATAGTATGTAGAAGCCTCATGTCCCAATCCGAATATTTTAAAAATACTCTCCACTGTGTCAATTTTAGGGGGGGGGGGTGATGTGAGAGAACCAAAGGTTTTCTCCAATAGGTGTCTCAGTTGTAAGTACTGCCAGAAGTGATTATGTGGTAGGCCAAATTCTTCAAATGATTTCAAATTGTTTTCTTGGTATAGGTCTCCCCAAATCTTTACACCCCGTCGATGCCATGGGTCCCAGAGGAAGGGCTTTTTACCTCAAAAGTGTCAGTATCAAAATATACTAAAGTAGTCATTATGTAGACTGTCCCATTTCACAAGTTTTCAGATGTATAAAAATCATTTGAAAATAGCCAATCTACAAGCTCACAATGTGGCACATTGTGAGCTTGTAGATTCTCTATTTTCAAATGGCCGAAACATATACTGTAGGGCTGAAGTGGATGTTTGGATAATAATCCAAATCTACAAAGTAACTAAAGTGTTCAAATAAATGTAGTGGAGTAAAAGTACATACAATATTTGCCCCTGAGATATATTGGAGTAGAAGTAAGTATTGGAAATTGGAAAGTACAAATACCTCAAAATTGTACTTAAGTACAGTACTTAACCCATTCTGACCGGGCACCCATTTTGGTGTTGGCATCATGTTATGCTTTAGCTATTTAAAAATAGCAGATCTACAAGCTCATATCGCGCCACCGAGTGGCGCGATACGAGCTTGTAGGTCTGCTATTTTTTTTTTATCGAAGAGCGACTGACATTTTTAGAATCTAATCTCAGGTCAGAATGGGTTCGTCAGACCAGTGTGTGTCCGGCGGAAACCTCGTATCTGATCTCAGGTCAGAATGGGTTAAGTATTACATACTGTACTTACGTTCCACCACTGCTGGTCTGTAGAGCAGTATTCCTTGATCCCTGTGACCTCTCCGTCTTCCACATCATGCTCTGTTCTTGGCACTGGGCATAAGTCATTTCTATTCCAGTTTATGACTATACATTCTACAGTAGTTTATGGTTAGTGCCCTGTACTGTACTGTACTGTATTTAGGGAATAATGTAGGCATACTTTTCACAATCCATTCTTTAGCTGAAACAATCCTTGTATAGAGATACGGTAATTACTGCCCATTCTCATCCACACTGTGTGGACATATTCTGCCATAACAATATTGATATCTTCAAATTATTATTGTTCTGGAATTTGTTTTGTAATGGTCTTGACTGATGGGCCTCGACTATACAACCCATGCTCACTGAAGGGTGCTTGGCCTGGGGAGCAGCTCAATACGTCACTACATTCTGTATGTACATTAGATTAGAGCAGGGGTACTGTAGGCAACCTGCGGCTCTAGAGCCACATGTGGCTCTTATAGGCCCTCTCCCGTGGCTCCCAGTTGCTACGGTAAAGAAGTATGAAAAGGAATAAGAGGTTTTCCTTTTCTTTTTTTTACATTTAATCATCATTTATTATTGAATTTGTAGTAGGCATAAAGTTATTCTTTCATTTTGATATTGCAAAACAATGTTGCCTATACACCATGCAGATAAAAATAAGAATCAAATTTAATGAAGGAAAATAGAAGAATGTATTCATGATATCTCTGTTTGTTTTCACCACCAATGCTGCTGGCTTACTGTTACAGTATACTTGATATGCTTTGAGAAATCAGCAAACAATAAAATGTAATATTGAAAGACCAGAAAAATCACGAATAATTAAAGTTTGCTTTATCAAAGCAAACTTATTTTGCCGCTCCAGATAGAATTGTAATACGTTTTTGGGCCAAAAATGGCTCTTCTGATAATAAAGGTTGCCTACCCCTGGATTAGAGAACGAGCACAGTGCTCTGCTGCATGTCCAACAGTGCTATCTATCTTGTAATGAACCTGACACATTGTTGTCAATCCATGTAATAAGTCCCATGGCCATTGCTTGCTGCTAACAGCAAATGCACTTTGCAGAATGCAAAAAAAAGAGGCTTTTTTAACCCTAGAACACTAAACATATTTTTTGTTACACCATCACTAAACAGGGGTATATTTTACCCAATGTAAAATATTCTATAAAAAATATTTCTCAGCAATAATGGTGAAAAAGCATATTCTTTTTTTCTTTTTTTTATATTCCAAAAAAATAAAAAATAAGTTGGGAACTTCTCCTTTGGTCCACCCATTCCTAAGACATGTGAGAATGGTCCAGTGAAGAAAATAATTAAAAAATCAAGTGCATTGTGGGTGAAATGGATTTTTTCTCTATAACACACTATCACTAAAGACGGTTGGAATTCACCCGAACTGTAGAAAAAAATGTGGCCAGGGAAACAAACCTACCTTCTATGATGTCATGAAGGTACTGAAAGACCCGCCCACCTCAGACATCAACAACACTAAGGAGAACACAGCACTCGGGAATGTTGCTACTTAGCATAAACCACTGTGAATAGCATCTCTGTAGCAGCCACCATAACTGAGACAGAAATATAAACAGTACAGACTACAGGCAAGCACTTGGTCTAAAAGGATAGCACCAAAAAGGTGCTACTTTCCCTTGGGGTCTTATGCATTCAATTCATAAACATGAAAGACATGAAATTAACACACCATTAACAACTAAATGGTAAATGGTGCATTTATATTACATAAATACATATATTTACATAGATTGTGCATTACATTCACCCATTCACACACACATTCATACGTACACCGATTGCGGCGGAAGCCATGCAAGGTACCAACCAGCACATCGGGAGCAATTTGGGGTTCAGCGTCTTGCCCAAGGACACTTCGACATGTAGACAGGAGGAGCCGGGATTCGAACCGCCGACCCATGGATCATTGGACGACCTGCTCTACCTCCTGAGCCACAGTCGCCCAACTAAATGCAATATCATCACAAAATATAAAGCACTATGTGTACGGAGTGGAGGAAAAAATAAGGCGGGTGTAGCAGCACTACAGTAGCAGTAGTGAATAAATCCTGTCCACATACAGTACCCATATGTACAGTACAGTTCAGTAGAGTAGTCTGTATATGGCCATTAAATGTGTGAGCCAATAGGAGACGCTTTACCGGGTGTTCACAGTAACGAGGTAGTAAACTCAAATCCATATGAATGCATGGTGTTCACAAAGTCAATTTAGAAAAGGATATACTGTATACATGTGTAGTTAAAATGCCTTAAATTGGTTTGTGTTTTGGTTTATAGCCATGCAGGCCCCCGAGGAAGACCAACGTGTGTTGAAACTGGCCTGTGTTCACCTTGTAGTTGCTCTTTAATGTAATGTTATGCCCTAAATCAATATCGTTTGGCTTGATGCCAGTTTGTCTGCCTGAAGTAAGGTCTTCTCCTTAACCTCATGAACCCCAACCTCCCTATTTTCACTGTGTTTACATTGTACTATTATGCAGGTGTGTCATAATAGGCAACATTTGGTTAAAATAAGTGAACATTTGGTGAAAATAGCGGATCTAAAGGCGTGTATTTGGCTTGGCTTTGAACTTGAAGTTGTTCATCATTGTACTGCTCCGGCATCAGTAGTGTGGGATGCCATGCCATCAAATAGAAAGACAATGGCAAACCAGAGTTGTTGGATAGTGTGCAGGGGTAGCCATCATTGTTAGACCCCTCCTGCTTCCAAACAATTCCTCCTAAGGATGGAACACAGCTAGGTGAGCAAGCACACTATACTGTGTACACGCACACACGCACACGCACACACACACACACACACACACACACACACACACACACACACACACACACACACACACACACACACACACAGAGCACATTCTATCACCTCTGCATCTGTGGCTGGGCTATTGTTGTCCCAAGAGCTATAGAACAAAACCGGTGAAGCAGCATTTTGTTATCATGCACGTCAAGAAAGACCTGAAATTACGTCCCAGATTATATGAAACCAAGTGCCAACTCTGTCCACTTTTAATTCAAAGTTAAAAACCTATTTATTGGCCCAGGCCGTAGCGTAACGGTCTGGGCACCGGACTGGTGATCCAGTCGCGGTGTGCCGCGGGTTCGACTCCCGAACCCGACACGGCCTTTACCGCATGTCATCCCCCCATCTCTCTCCCGTTTCCTGTCAGCCTACTTTCTATTCCTTAAAAAATCAATAAAAGGCGTAAGCCGCAAAAAAATATCTTAAAAAAAAAAAAAAAAAAACTATTTATTTTTCACTGCCTATAGCCGTAATGGCAAAAAGCCACAGATGCAGAGATGATAGAAGTTGCAATGTGCTCGGTAACACTTGCTATGCATCCCAACTAATGAACTAATGGGCAGATTAGTTCTGGAGCAGCAGATTGTGTGTCCCTGGTTGTTCCCTATGGGACTGACCGAGGGTAGCTACTGGGACGTAAGTCGGGACTTGATCACCCCGGCTGGCTCGCCCGAGTGAGTGGTATGATGTTGGAAGACCCGAAACCCTGATGACCTTGGGATACATCACTGAGGATACGTCCCACTTGCATCCTAGCGATGTTTTTTAGTTCTTAGTATTATAATACTTCATAACTTGCTATGTATTCCATGTTCATAACGCATTATAAAAATTCAATATAGTTTTCTCATAAACATTTATAATTTTATATATAGGCCTAAGTAAATAATGATAACCTTTATCATAACACATTATAAAGCTTATATACTGACTTATACTGATCTTAATACTGTCGAATACGTAGATAGGGAGGGGGGTGAAATTATGTTTGAAATAGACACTCATGCTTTCTACGGTGTGATTTGGGGCCCTAAAGATCTTAATCCTGTCGAATACTTAGATAGGGAGGGGCGTGAAATTATGGGGGTGAAATTATGTTTGAAATAGACACTCATGCTTTCTTGATTATTTTTATAATCATGAACTTTTTATAATAATGTAACATTTAACTTAATAACTTATTATAAATGTTTGAGAAAATTATATTACGATACAATACGATACGATACAATACGATACGACACGAACATACGATACAACTTTTCAGCTTGCACTGAAATTTGTTTTGCGTCCATGACGTCATCGTTCAAGATACAGAAAAGGCATACACAATACATTACAAAAGATAACACGACCTCAACAAGCCTACCAAAAAAATTTGCGCAGATAATTTTGCTATAAAGTT
This sequence comes from Protomyctophum parallelum, assembly GCF_964188405.1. NCBI lineage: Eukaryota > Metazoa > Chordata > Actinopteri > Myctophiformes > Myctophidae > Protomyctophum > Protomyctophum parallelum. The sequence continues at coordinate 8,999,511 of NC_139717.1, forward strand.
TGTTCTTGTATACTATACTGTAGGTAGGCTGTTAAAGGGCCGTGCTACAGTACAACATCACAGTTTGAACAACAGACGTATAGAAAAGAGACAAGGGGCTCCATCTTGCGCCACCCTTATCCCTAAACTTATTTGCCATTTTTTACTATTTTGAAAAACATTTTCAAATAGTTCAACTAGACGATCTACATCGAGACATTGTGAGCTTGTAGATCGGTTATTTGAACTATTAAAAGATATAGCCCACAATCTGACTACTAGCACCAAACGATCTAAGTCGGTGTAAGGAGTACATACGCTGCTGTATCCTCTTACAGATATATTCAATATGAGAGGCGTCTATCATCACCCCCAGATATTTGTGAAGCCCAACACACACCAGGTGCGCAGCGACACGGCACAGGCGTCGCTGCGCACAGGCGTTGCCGTTCGCAGACGGTGTGTGAAGCCCTTGAGATGGAACTTGTTCAATAGCTGAACCATGGATCACCGGGAGCAGGACCAAAGATCATTTCCTCCGTTTTCTTAGTGTTGATAATCAAATTATTTTTGACACCATTCCACAAGCCGGTCAACGCTGCTGGTACAGAAGAACTATATCATATTGTCTTAAGATATTTTTTATAATGCGTTATAAACATGGAATACATACAAGGTATGAAGTATAAGTCATTATAATAAAGTTTATAATGTGTTATGATTAAGGTTATAATGTGTTATGATTAAGGTTATAAAGTTTATTTGAGCGCTTATAATAATTATACATGGTTATGAGAAGATTATAATGTCTTATAAGTGTGTTCATAATGCGTTATAAACATGGGATGCATAGCAAGTGTTACCATATTGGCTTTGCTCTCTTATCTTTCTTTTTTTAGGTCTGTACCATTGCACCTTTTAATTGTAAATTGATATTCTACTGTATTTGTAATTAATCTGAGAAGCGCTTAATTTACCCTGGTGTATGGAATGTCCTTTACAAAAAAAGTCCACTTGCCTGCATGGCGAACCGATTATCTGATACTTTACAAGCAATACAAACATACAGAGTGTAAAGTAATGAATCCTGGATGCTGCAGCACAGCGGGTAATTCCAGGAAGGTCATTAGGAGGAGGTGTTGCACATTCAATTTCTAATAGATATATGGGGAATTCGTGTTTAGAGAAATTGCCCGCTGATCGAAACGGAGCCCTCCTAATGAGTAATGCATTATCTGTGGCTGGGTCACTCAGGGGGAAGAAAAGTCCTTGAGCGCACACAATGCAGATCGATTCCATTCAGATCTAAAGTCATACTGCGGGGTTTGGTGGCCGGCCGCGCTGATGAATAGTACAATAGCAGTGGGGAGTCACTTCGGGCGGAAACCTTGTATGTCTGTTTCTTCTTCTTTTTTATTATATAATAATAGTGGAAATTATTGATCTACAACCTCACAAGGCAGCACATCACAAATCGTTTTGAGCTTGTACATCTGCTATTTACACTACTTTTGTGCAACGCTCTTGTTTGATGAAGGGGGGAAAGTGCAATATGTGGAAAGGAGGTTTCTTCCCGACAATATAGTAGTCTCTTCAAAGAGTATTGTGGAAACAATGGTGTGGTGCTTAAATATACACATCACAGTCTTTTTGAAGGATAGTATCTGGCATAATACTGGTCATGAAATAAGTAAGGAGAACACTATTGTATGCAGGTTTGTATGCAATTCATGAATATATCATGTATATTTCCTGCACACATTTATGTACACAATTGCTTACACACAACAACACACATCCCTGAGTGCACACACACCACACACACACAGTTCATTATAGGCACGTACACACCGTGACATTATCCACTGTGGCTATAGTCATCGTGGTTCGTTACAGCTTTGAGATAGTAATCAACAAGATTTATATTGGGCTTATATGATAATGCATCACTAGAGAGGATTAAAGACTCAGCATTATATAATCCATCAGCTGAGCCCGGGCTAGGCTGCATGCTTGGCACCTTGCCTGCTTCACTGTAAACTTGACTTTCAATCTGCAGGTATATGATAATACCATACGTACATGGCATTAACCCTGCCTGTGTTGTTAATAGGAATATCACTCACGTATTTGTTTTGTGCGTGTGTGTGTGTGTGCGTGTGCGTGTGCGTGTGCGTGTGTGTGTGTGTGTGTGTGTGTGTGTGTGTGTGTGTGTGTGTGTGAACACATACAGTAGGATTTGAGAAATAGGCACCTGTCAGACTCAGCAGCGAGTGTTACAGGAGTAGGACGAAGGCTATACGTTCCTCACTGGTTCAATAGCATTGATTTATGTGGAAAATGGATTCTGCCGGACAGCGACGAGAATATCATATGCAAACGTGTGCATGTGTGCGCATGTGGTGCAGCCTTTCCCAACTATTTCTACCCCCCCCCCCTGCTCTTCAGGTAGAAGACAGCATCAATGCATGCCTGACTGACATCTCACAGTGATGTCTTCTCACCACCTCAAGCTGAACCCAGACAAGACTGAGCTTAGCTTAGCAACATCCAGCTATGTCCTGCCCCATGCAGGACCTAACTATTTGCATGGACAACGCCTTGGTAACTTTGGTTCCAACAACAGCCAAGAACCTTGGTGTTGTCCTGGACAGTCAGCTCACATTCAAAGCACACAACACAGCGCTTGATCTTGTAGCTTTACACTCTGTAACAGTCAACGAATTGGACCCTTCCTCACCCAGGAGTCAGCCCTGCTCCTTATCAGTCATATTAAAACTTTACTATTGTAACTCTCTCCTTACTGGCCTACCGGCATGAGCACTTAAGACTCTCCAATTGCTCCAGAATGCTGCAGCTCGCTTGGTCTTCAAACAGCCAAAATTCTCACATGCATCCCCCCTTCTCCGCTCCCCGACGCGTAGTTAGATGTCAGTGGGCTCCAACACAGGCTGATCAGCGAGTGCCCCCGACAGCACGACCTTACAGGCGTATGCAAAGGCTCAACTTATGTAACTTAGATAGCATTTTTGTAGACATAGCACTCTAGAGTATACGCATAGTTTCATTATATATTTATTCCACTGTTAGGTTCTTATGTATGATTCTTGATGACTATTTTCATGTAGTTGATGTATTACCATGTTTTTGTTCTTTAGGGGTTAACTCGAGTCCTTGGCTCATGAAGCGATAGATTTTTGGGTTCTTGTTGCTATATGTACAGTATCTAACACATATTTATTTTTATTTTTGAGTGGTGCAACCACTCCCTTACGGAGCTATGTGTCTATGCTGGCTATGTCTGAACACGAAAACAGCATGGTTGTTTTTTCACCATTTATGCGCAACCTAACACACACACAAACACACATGGGTGTGATTTTTACTAAATATTTAATGTTTTGTAGAAAACGTAGGACATGGTTACATTGTATTGTACATTGCCGTTGACGCTAAATGAACTGCCCCCCCCCCCCCCCCCCCCCCCCCAAGGACTAATTGAGAATCACTGCCTGGAATGGATAAAAATGCCACACACGCACACACACACACACACACACACACACACATGCACACCTTGTGAGTTGAAGCCTTTGAACATGAAATGTGTGTTGTTTACGGTGTGTGCTCTGAGAGAAAGGCTGTTCCTTTGTGAGTAAAAAAAATGAGATCAGATGTTTGTTCTGCTCAGCATGGGCAGCTCAGTGGGAGCCTGCTGTGTCAGTCAGGTCTCTGTGCAGGATCTCCTATCGTCGCTGTCTGACAGAAACCCTGTATCTCCATGATTGAACTGTTTCTTTTGTAAAATGAATTCTTAGATCAGGTCAGGTCTTTGTGGGGTTTATACTTTTTTAAAGCAACGAGAAGCATGAACAAGAGCTTGTTCACATTTTGAATGCATTGGAACACCGGTTCATATTTTTCAATTTCCTGAAAAGTAGCACTTTTTGACATGCAAGGTTTCCACCCGACCAACGACGATATGTTCTTGTCATCACAACCTTTGGTTACAAATCGCAGATCTGCACTTGGGACCTGTGAAGAAAGTAGGTACATGGAAATACATTCACTTGACTCTCTGGAGCACAACAGGAGCCCCCTGCATGCCTGTCAGATTCCTGTCCAGATTTAAAAGACTGTGACGTGCTTCTCATCCTGTCACATTTCACAGCAGTTTGTGACTTCGTAATGAAACGTTTGATACAGATTTAGTCACAGATACACCAGCTCCCGCTGAGCTTGTGATAGTTAAAGTCAGTTCAAGGTTTTCTCAAAATTGGAAAGTGTGATTCAAGATTATCTGCTGTTTTTTTTGTTTTGTTACATTTGTTCGTCTCCTCAACATTATAGCAGCAATAAAAACAATTACAAAATAAATAATGATGGTAAGAAATGGATATGCCATAAGTTCTGTGAGGTGCTTGAAGGTGCTATTTCTAACCCATTCTGACCGGGCACCCATTTTGGTGTTGGCATCATGTTGTGCTTTAGCTATTGAAAAATAGCAGATCTACAAGCTCATAGCGCGCCACCGAGTGGCTTGTAGGTGTGCTATTTTTTGAAAAATAGAAGAACGACTGACATTTTTTTAATCTGATCTCAGGTCAGAATGGGTTCATCAGACCAGTGTGTGTCCCAGTGGAAACCTCGTATGAATCTGATCTCAGGTCAGAATGGGCTAAATAGTGCTGCGTGCGTGCCGTGCCGTGCCGTGCGTGTGTGGATCTGCTACTTTTGATACTTTTGTGTGATGCTGTTAACACAAGTTAAAATCTGACGTTTCTGCCCAACAGCAGAAAACATGTGCCCAATTTGTGCTGCTGTTGGGGGGAAAACCATGTCCAAAACTGTTACTTTTCAATAAAAAAAAAAATGTGTATGTGTGTTCCAAAACATACACACATACTGTATACAAATATGGAGGAATATGGAGATAATAAGGCTCCTGCTCGACAGAAATGATATGCAGCCTGACTCCTGCAGCTGTCTTAATATGGTGCAGGTGTTATAACGGCTTGAATTCTACTGTAATTATATGCATTGATAATGAATGCTGAAATTAAAGCCACAGTTGTTAGCTTGCACATCACTCATCAGCTATTTTTGTTGTTTGTCAAGTACACAAAGTACAGTATAGGTTACATCAGGAAACTTTATTTTTCTCTTCTTTTTATTACCCTGATTACAACAGTCACTCCAATCGAAGCTGCTCTGCTATAGTTGGGATGCTCATAATTGTGTTTTCTGTGGAGTACTTATATCTTCTTTTATTTTCACAGGCCAGGCTTTTTCCAATGGCTTGTTGCCTAGTTATTGATACTGTGTGTTTGACTGGCATGAGACAGTAGAAACCTTCTCAGGAAAAACACTCCCAAGGAATGTTTAAGTTTACACTCTGGCCGGGCCTCTCCGGCTCCAAGCGATGACGGTGTGACATTTTGAGTAAAGGTGTTGGTTGTTTATCTCAGGGTCCGCATCTACTGGCGACGTTGGTAACTGTTTGTGCATTAGCCCTGCATCAGTTCTGCTGTCCTTTTGTCATGATATATAGACACATTTATATATGTGACAGGCTTTGTGACAGGCTTCTGCCATCGCGGTGGTTCCAGCTTCAGATTTTACTGGGGCCAGTTTCGAATTGCAGCCGCCCGTAGGTGCCCTTTGAGAGTGGTTTTGAAGGAGTAATTTTCATTCAAATAGGTGCCACAAATGCAAAAAATTATAATGTTTGTTGCAAAAACATGATTTTTGGGGGATAGATCCTCTCCTAATTACTTACACATGATCACAGAGGTGACTTGATATGTTAATTGTAACTGGCTAGCTAAATCAGTGGGAGGGTCCTATATTTCTGAAGACATTTTGCATTTTGCAAAGTTTCCTATACCCAACGGGCAAGTTCATCTGACACCAGACTGATTACACAACAAAATACATACATCAATAATATGATCTATTAAATCACATTACCCACATTGTACATACTTTGGTGTTCATATATTCGAACGGGTAAGGACAAGTATGAAATAAATGCTTAAACATGTCACTAGGTGTAATATTATAGCTAGCAATGCTAACAAAAAATACAGTTCCCTGCAAAATTATGCAAATTCACAGTAAAACACGCTATTTCTACCCGATCGTTTTAAAAGGTGTTCTGTTGGCTTGTAAATCTCAGAGAAAGATGTATTAACAATGATAACTGTCGAGTTCATGTATCTATTGTGGTCCTCCCGGGACTACTGGTTCCAGCCGGTTCCTGTGGGGGCAGTGGCACACAACAAAGAATGCGGAAATGGTCCGCTTTTTCCAAAACCAGTGAAGAAGACACTGTTGTGTTTCTATACAATTATTTCATTATACTCCAATACCATAACGTGGTTAACACTCTGGCCGGCCAAAACGGAGGTCTCCGTCATATCAAATAATTACGCCCAACACCCAGGACAGAGATGAATCAAAAGACGGAACATTACTCGTTTCATAACACCAGTCTACAGCCTGGGAGCGCCTGTTGGGCAACATTCAATATAATTTTCAATGTCAAAACTGGTGGGTCAAGCTGAACAACAACCAATTTGAAGCTGTGGTGGATTTACACACACAGGATAGTTGATATTTACTGTCATAATTCACTGCGTTCCCATGTTTATAATAGTTGTTCCATAGGCAGTATTTCCTTTAATTAATGTGTTCCACCATCGTCGGCTCTTCAAAGAGGAATAAATCTCCTTCCTTTCTCCGACTACACATGCACTCCTACAAAGCTATGATTCCCTGCTTCCCTGGGGGGAAAAAAAGAAAAAAAGACTTGTTGTTTGTCACGGTGGGTGAGTTTCATTCAAACAGCTAGTGACTACTAGACCAATCCTTGTAACTTTGGATGACTTACAAGAGAACAAAACTATAGGGCACTCACTAACCAGCTATACACTCACCTGTCACAGAATGTGAATGTGGTAAATAAAACATAGGGAAGCAAATTAAAACGTACACAATAAACATGCTGTAAACAGGGGGACTTTGAAGTTTGATTGGCAGTAGTTATACCAGCAGTTCTTCACAGTTTTTTCCTCAACGGGACTCAAATCTTTGAATTGATGTCGAAGGGTATTTTCACAGCTGCCCTGTTTAATTCGGCTGCCTCGATCTCTAGTGTGTTTACCTGCTTCATGCAATATTTGTTTGAGCAGGTGTGAAAACAGCAATGGAAATAGGCGACCCGCGGGCCATTTGCGCCCCGCAGAGCGCCTCCTTGTGGCCCCTGGATAAATTTCCAAAACAAAAGGGAAAAAAATGTTGTTGTTTTTTGTTTGATTTTTTTTTTGGGGGGGGGGGGGGTCCCCAGATATAAATGGCATTACATGGGGGTCAGTAGCCTATGCATGTCAAACTGGGGGTCCTTTTCAAATGGGGTCTTGCCCTGAAAATTAATTTTCAGGGCAAGACCTCGAGCTCGCGCGTGGCGACTCGGCCCCCAGCCTGGTACCCTAGTCAAAATATGGTCCTTGAGGAAAATGTATTGGGGAACCCTGTCCGGTCCGTCAAACAATGTTGCTTCAAAGTAGGCATCAAACATACTTACATGGATCAGCAGCACAGGCACCTAGATGAAATGTATGAATCAGAGCAAAAAGCCACAAACACAGGAGAATGCAGCATTTTTGAATCTGCTGACGGTACAAGAAGAGGCTGGGGAAAAACAGATTCCAGGCTGTGCAGGTCCAGCAACAGTCAACATTCATCAATTTGAAAAATAGATTTGGTTAAAGATTCTATTTGAGAAGCAAAATATGTAACTCTTTTGAAATTTTTGAAAATAGCAAATCTAAAATCTTGCAACCTGTATTTTGGAAAATGTTTTTCTATCCAATTCCATGCCACCATTGACTCCGGCACTGTGCGGGTTTAAGATCTATACAAGATTTCTCCACAAATGGCATAGATTGTGCTATAATGACATGGACCAAACAAACCTATGGTATGGCTTCAAAATTCAGGATAGTAAGATGCACAATCCTCTCTAGTAGGAAGACTGGCACATTGTACAAACATTGTATTAAAAATGTTATCGAATAATCGAATAGGGATGAAAGTGTAAAAGCACGAGCATCATGAACTGTTAATTCAATAATTTTGAACAGCCAATTAATTTAATTGGCTGTCCAAAATTATTGATGTCCAGGTTGAAAGAGGTTACATCTGTCTGTGGAAAAGTAAGGATTGTGGACATACAGCTATAGGTTTCTACCCCACAGGGACAATATTCAATAACACAGCTGCCAGCCATACCAGGCGTCAGGACAGCATGTGCCCACAGTGTCCACTAGACTTATCTGCTGGCTTATACCCAGGATTGTACGGCTTTCATGTTGTGAAGAAGAAAGCGCCACATGGGGGTTTTGTACGGTATCTGTGACAATGTTTCCAGCTGGGGAAGTACAGCCCCTGAAAAGTTTAAGTTAAGACTTGACAACGTGCTTTGGAAAGGAGTGGGGGTAAAATGTCAAGGACAGCCGATGCATAATGTTGCGTTATAGAATGTCTCAATGAAACCTTCATACATGTATTATTATTTTCTCACTTGTCAAAGGTATTGTAAACGGCAGCTTTAAAATATGTCAGATAGATCATACTGTATAATGGTCTGCATTTGTATAGATGGTGTGGCATGCACCAACCTTGCTCTTTAGCAGCAGAAGCAGTGTCTTGCTCAAGGACTCTTTGACATAATAGCAAGGAGGAGTCTGGGGTCAAACTTGACTTGAATCTTCTTCTTTCAAGGTGGCCTCTGTACCTTGAACTGCTTTAGAAAGAATGTTTTTAAAGACATAAACTGTAGCCATATAAATCGTCCTTCATAGATTTATCATGTTTATCCTGCATTAGCACAATACATAGTGGTAGTCATAAAGTATAAGCCCCCCACAATGGCATTTATTCTATCCATCTATTCAGCATTCTACATCTCTGTGTTGTAATCCCTGCTTGTTGCTTCTTTGGCCAGGACTCCATTGTAAAATATATAACCATCATCTTCAAAGACTGTAGAAGAACACAAACTCAAATCTGAAATGTCTCTCTACCAGCTACTGTAGCTCCCAGATCACAGTAGTCGGTGCCATTTGGGTCCCCATGACATAATACAGCATAGCTTGTGTAAAATATGCTAATTCCATTTTGTCTTACATTTGTTAAAGCCTCTCTACTCAGGGTGAATTACATGTACAATAATAATCACTTTGAATGTCATGTTTATTCAGCTTCCGTCTAATAAATAAGTAATACCATTTAAACAAATTCTAATTTTCTCATTATTAGTAATAATTGTAATGTTAGTTGTAATTGTTGTCACCAATTGTTTGTTATTCATTGTGACTGTATATTTTTTATGCTTAAAATCTTAAAATGAATTGTGTATCCCTGAATTGACTGTCTCATAATTACACACATAAATGACTGCTCTGGGGCTGTTCTAGCTAAAAGCTCTTAATATGCTCTTATATGTCCGTCCCGTGGGGTTTCAGCTCCCATCTGGTGTAACCTCTCTGAGCTTATAGTGGCCTACTTCAAGCATACACAACTTTATATACAGTAGGACTTTACAGAATGCATGTGGCATTAGGCATCAGTTGTTGCCTGGGGGTGAAGGCTCATACCAACATGTGTCCATTCATCCCCAGACAAAGGCCATGAGGTCAAGGAGGCAAAGATAAAGAGACAAACAAGACCGAAGAGCCAAAGGCCCTGCTAGTGGCCCCTAGAGGTCGTCTTTCTTCTCACACCCTATAGGTGATAGTTGTCCAGAGATTATGTATTTTCCTGGAAAGCTACTACATGTCATTTTAACCCATAAGCCATAACCAGTCTAATCTCTCTCCTCTTTTGTCCTACAAACACCCTGTTTGTTCTGACATTGCTCTCTGGAATTGCCTTGCTACTAGATCAACTGGTATATTCTTGGTGTCCTGTGGGATCATGCACCACCAAGTCAAAGCGATTTCTCCATATAATATATGCTTGACATACGTATATAATGTATATCAAGCAGCAAGCTACCGTGAGTGTTTAAGGATGGTGGTAATCCATTGTTTTGGCTAAAGGCTTAACACTGTGTGTGAGGTCCTGGTTGGTTTTGGTTGCTTGGTAACACTAGACCATAGCCCCCAGCATCTTTTGAAAAGAGATGCAAGTGGTACGGCTTGCATTTTCTAAGCATTTTTGGATGCTGCAACAGCACCCTGCATGTATTTTGCCAGAGGGGGCACTTTTTTTCCCCGACTCCTGAGCCACTCTAATACACCTTACATACATGTTGTGAACAGGTTACACTGGCTGAGTGATAGGTAGAGGCTGGATAATAACAAGAAGGGTGCTGCTTTGATCTGAAGGAGTGTGGACCTACGCTAAATACCTGCTGAATCAGTCATCAGAAAGTGACAGGTGTCACAACAGGGGCATCATTTGGGGGTCCCAGGGGATGGCAAAACCTAATAGCGTTTGCATATAATCTCAAATTTAGTTATTTTATGCAGAACATTTTCTCCACTTGTGACTGATTTTAGATCGCTGATGAGTGCATCTCAGTCCACACCCGTTTATCTAGATGTGACACATTACTTACTTACAGTATAGACATGAGTTTTCTTGTCAGCAACAAACATTTGTTTGTTTCAAACTATCCATATAGATAGATAAGATGGAAATAAGTGGTCACTTGTTTTTGCCACCCTTTTTTCTTCTGAAATGACACCTCTTTCACTGTTTTGTTTGCCAATACTGTTGAAGAGCCTTGGAGCAAGGCCCAGTCTGAGGCCTCGAAAATGATGAAGCGAGATTTAGTTTGTCTCTGCGTAGCCTATATACTAAAACGATCGATTTAATTTGCCCTAGCGTAAATGAACAATGAAGTAATTTTCATTTCCTGCCAAATCCTCCCTCTGACTACAATTGGCGTTATGAATGTTGCAGACTGGGACGGTAGAACATTGCCATGACGCTTAAAAACTCCCCTGGAGTTTCTCCCCAGTCACACTTACAACTGAGCCGTGACAACTTTAGGATGTGCTTGTTTGCTCATTAATTTGGATGGACTTTTAATCAGAAAAGCAATTGCTTCTCCAAGCCAGACGGATGAGAGAGGCATTAGGCAACCCAAAGTTGGTAAACATATACCTCAGAAAGAGGTCAAGCGAACAGCAGCTGTTCTTTATCAAACATAATTCATTAGGTTGAGATTGTATGTGTGCAAATTAAGAATTAATGGCAGCAACAATGGTTAACTCAATTTACTGCTGGATAAGTCCTCATAGGACGTTTATTCAAGGACGTTTGTTTTATCTATGCCTGTTAATTATTACTTTTACTAGACCTTACCCGTTATATATATAAACACCAAATTATGCACAGTGTGGGCAATGAAATAGATCACATTACTGATTGGGAGCCTGGGAGGGAATTGTCCTGGCTCGCTATAGCGCACGTAGGCTACGCTATCGCAAACGTATTACATGGCTTGGTTGAATGCTTGATTCTGATTGGTCAATCACTGAATTCAGTGGTGAGTTATGTCTTGATAATGACCGCTCCTCTGAGCACCAGCTGTACCCCGCTTGATTTACTGCTTTTTCCAACATGACAGCCATGTAAACACACACACACACACACACACACAATGTACTTTAAGTACATTTTGATGCCAACATTTTTACTTTTACTCAAGTACAGTACATTTTGAATTCCGGACTTTTACTTGTAACAGAGTATTTCCACATTGCAGTATTGATACTTTTACTTAAATAAAGAATGTGAGTTTTTTTCTACCACTGGTAGGGAGGGACTCAAGGTAAATCTGATAAATTAGTAAACTGATTCACTCGACAAACTTACAAAGATGATGTAAATACATTGTTCTTATGGAGCGGACTCGATAAACTGTTGAAATGGTCTTGCGACAAAGTATAAAATTAGGCTAAGACATCTGGGATGTATTCCATGATTAGTGAGTTAATTGGATATGCTTTAGAAATGTAGGGAGTATTTTCATGAATGCTGTTGTTTTTCAAGGCAATCTAGTAATCTACTTATCTAACCACTCAAAGGAAAGCCATAATGTCACTCATCATAGTTTTGCACTCTCTCATTATACAAACTTCTGCATTAAACTAAAATGTTTGTTTCTTAATTCTTCTTTCATTTCCACATCCAATTATGTGTTGTGTTCTGCAGGTGCATCAGAGATGAAAATGTTGCTCTTGCAGTCAGTTAAACAAACTAATGACTCAGAGCTGTATGAGTGATTGCATACCTGTTCTGCATCCAGATAATCACAGGGTAAATCAGCCATCCCCACACTTTGAGGAGAGCTAGTCTGGACAGTATGTTAGCCTACATCTGCTATGCCCTCGACCGTTTGATTCTCATAACTGTACAAAGTGTCATGCCTGAGGCCTTGTGAGCAGTTCTGTAATCACCCAAAATAAGAGAACTTTGGTTCAAAGCCCGGCTGCCGTTCTGTTCCCTACTGAAGCTTGGTCAAATTAACATTTTGGACATTCATCAGAATATGGATTCGGTTCACTGGTTTCAATGAGAGAACATATTCCATTCAAAGTGAAAACCTTCCTTTAGTTCAATATAATCTTCAATTCCACAAAAACTTGATGAGGAAATATCATGCTTAAAATCCTTGAAGTGTGTGTGTGTGTGTGTGTGTGTGTGTGTGTGTGTGTGTGTGTGTGTGTGTGCGCGCGCACGCACGCGGCCGCGAGCGCGCGCATGCGCACTGTATAATCAAATATTTGAACACATACATTAGCTCATGCGGGTATATCACAAATGATGAGGGATTCTGTGTCAATAGAAAATCCTACACAGCATTTAATACAGCATGCATGAATATTTCAAATATTTTGTAAATCTATACTTAATTTCAGTTAATCAGATAACTCACATCATTACTGTGTCATGGCAATTCGTAAAAATATAAAAATATAACAAGATACGTATTAACTTCCACTATTGTTTAGCCATTATTTTTTTCCGTGCCATTTCCCTTTCCATTGCTGCAGATGTTTATTGAAGTTAATGCATGCGTATATGATCATCAATTTGTTCAACGGGTGTGAAAAATTGTTGGCTTTGTCAAAATCCATAATAGTATGAATGTTTTTTTTTTCTTCCCCCACATTAGAATGAAGATGGCCTAAGGAACCCTTAGTTTTGTTTTGTTTTTCAACCAAGGTTCATGTTTTAGGCTGTTATTAGAGATTGTAAAAGATCAACGTTAATTATTTTTCAGTTGGTGCTTTCACAATTTTTGACAGGGGGCAGGGGCATTTTGGCAAGTGGCTAAATATGTATTTTTTTTACAAAATGTTATGGCGATTTCTTTATTATTGTTTACTATAGTCCGACTAGACCCCAGGAACTTACATCTGACCACAAAAGATCACGAGATCTATTGAATGTGAAGGAGGAGGTACTAGGGGGCTGCCATACTGTGTGTCTGTCGTAGGCTCAATACGTCAGTTTGTCACCTCCCCTTTCACATTCAAGTGGTCAGTGGTCTTTTGTGTCCAGATGTAACTTCCTGGGGTCTAGTAGGATAGTAAATAATAAATAAATAATTCCCCCGCCCTTTGTCAAAAAATCACTAAAACAAAAGAAAGCAGAAAATGTCATCTTTTAATTTCTCTAATAACCAAAACCTCACAAATGGTTGAAAAAACAAACAAAGTTGCCCTTTAAAAGTTCACTGTGAACATGAATGGTGGTGGGCTTAACATATCTCAGCTGGATCATTCCTGATCCCACACATTGACATCAGCTGAAATGAAAATGCCATATCAATCAAGTGTAAAGATAACTTGAGCCAGCTTTCTGGAACACCCCTGTTCTGTGGTTTCAAATCCACATAGAGTTATGATGATTAAGGTTCGATCAATGACATCTTCATCAATACCATTATAAATAATTATTGTCTCCACCAGGCCGAAGGCATGGGGAGAGAGTATATTTTGTGTGTGTGTGCGTCTGTTTGTCTGTCTGTCTGTTACCAGCTATTAATCTCTGGCACCGTTAACCCCGGTCGATGCCAAATTTTTGCACACACTGGATGCCAACGATGTACCGCTGCCCCAAATTTTCCAGAACGGCCTGTTATAGCGCCACCAGGAGACCGAATTTTGTTAAAACAATTTTTTTTATATTACTCCTCCAGATTCTGTGCAAAAATCCCACAACACAGTATCTCTATTGTCATGTCTTCAAGATGGATCTGTCCGATATTTCATATTCCATCTTAATTGGCTAACATAGGCTTTCAAAGTTTGCAGGATTGGCCCATTTTGAACAAAAAGCCTCAAATCATGAACGCAGCCTGCAATTTACGTGAAATATTCCACAGACTTTCCTACTAGGCTGAGGAATATATCCCACCCTTTTCACATTGGCCTGTTATAGCACCACTAGCCTGACCTAAGCAGAGACATTTCTGGCCTAGATGGGAGGGTCGCGCCTCAGAAAAGCGCGCACCCTGATTGGATCTCATCGATCTGTCCGTCACCCCCGGCCCCTCCTCTCCCCCCTAGTGCAGCGCTACGTCACATCATTTAGAGCGACGCCTACGCGGAAGGGTTGACTCCCACTTTTAGACTGGTTCAGCCCACGGCTTTTTCCAGGCTTTCATCTTTCGCGCAGACGAAATGAAAGCCTGGGTATCGAGGCTATAGCAACACCAACAGGTGTATTTTTGCAAAACACATTTTTGGAACAAAATGCCTCAAATCATCCAATTGCCATCCAAGGCGTACACATTGCCCTATTATAGCGCCACCAGGAGGCCACAACCTGACCTGGCCTGGAGACCCCGTGGGGCACTTTATCTAGTTTATTATTTATTAATACATAATGTATTAATAATCAATCATTTATTTTGATTATGTCATTATAGGCAAAACATTTATAAAAAAGACAAAACATTTCTAAAATAGTAATAAATAGACGATTTACAAGCTCTGCTATTTTTTTTACTAATTTAGCAGGACACCAAGTACAACATTGCTTTAGGAGGTTATATGTTTTGATATACATAAAATGTAAACATACTTTTTAAGTGCTTCGATTATTCAATGAATGAATGAAAGTAATCAATAGAATAATTCCAAAGACAATAATCTCCTGTTGCAGCCCCATACCACGGCGCTCTTATGAATGCACCTGACCACGCTCGGAAGGTTTTGACTGCGTCCCATCCTTAGAGTATATATTTCTAGAGAAGGCACCCAGAGGAAACCCTGAGGCGAAATGGACATAGTGGCCGGATTTGGTAGTGCAGCTCGAGCCAGCGCTGCTCCGTTGACTATCATTGCGCACGTTCATGTGATTGGGGCCATGACACGTGAACGAATGTTTCATACGTGAACGCGCACAAACGGCACAATGATAGTCAACGGCAGCGCGTTCATGTGTTTGTAACCAATCAATCCCAGAATGCACTCTGTTCCTACCAGGAAGGAGGAGTGAATCCGCCTCATGCGCTTTTGAGCAACTTAATGCAAGTGGATGGGAGGAGAACTCGGGTGTCTTCTCTATAGATATATAACTCTATGGTCCCATCAGTCTGCGTTGGCGTGTGTCATGTTTATCTTCATTTTGTTTCTGCTAACTCTGGAATCTGTGGTTGTTTTCGTGCTCGGAATGATGTTTGGTTTTGACTCCTCCAATTTGGTTTCAGCACTCACATTTACAATTCAAATGCTCTCTCACGCTATCTGCCATTCCCTCAGAAAGACATTATCTTGTCGTCTCTCTCTGTCTCTTTCAGTCCCACTATAACATGCGTCCCTCATGAATAGACGCTGTTGTTGAGCCTCCCCAACTTAACCACTTCAATCCCCCAACATCCTCATTGTGGTGGGGAAGGCTTTTGCAGAAAATAGCAGATCGACAAGCAAACAGAAAATACACTAGTATAGAGCCCTGAGGGACTCAATCACGCTTTAAGTTAAGTTGTTTCTCAAATATGATCTTTAAAACTGACTGTCCACATTGTTTTTTGTTTGATGTAAGGACATACGTAGGCGTGAATACTGCTTTTATACTGCTATTTTTGGCAAGTGACACCATCGTACGACTAAGCACAAATCAGGCTTCAGTGTCTGAGTTTCCATGCAGGCTCAGTAGCGTCTATTAGAGTTTATTGGCATTTCAGATCCCCTTTGAGCCAACATAGTAAGTCTGATTCACAAAAATCTGTTTTTAAAAATGTTGCAGTCCAATCAAATCCATTAGGACTGGCAGTGTGAGCATTGCCGCGCACACACACATGTGGTTGTGTGCCGGTTTCACGCACCAAAAATAGCCGATCTACAACACCAATTTGCCTGTTTTTCTGGTTTGCGCACAACCAAGTAGGCTACTGTATAAATCAGACTTCATTCAGCCCACCACGTTAGTGGTTCAGTAATATGACAGAGCTGAGCTGATGGCCTAGATGAACAAGCAAATATCTTCTATTTTTACTGAGTCTCTCTCCCCCCTCTCTCCTCCTCTCATCTCTGCCTTGATAATTAGGTGACGAGGACATGCCAGAACCCAATGTGTCTCTGTGGTCCCCCCCCACACCCTCCCTCTCTCTCTCTCTCTCTCTCTCTCTCTCTCTCTCTCTCTCTCTCTCTCTCTCTCTCTCTCTCCCTCCCTCCCTCCGTTCAATAATCCCAATTGTCTTGGCTCATCTCCCATGAGAGATTTTATGGCATGTGCTGCACCGCTCACCCAGCCAGGCAGGTGTGAAAATTCACAGTGGCGTTTTATTATTTTGATACATGCCTTTAGTCCCGCTTCCAAGCCCCCCCCCCCCCCCCCCCCCCACCACCACCACCACCACCAACCCCCCTCCCTTCCCATACCACTCCATCCCACACCCCTGTCCACTGAAAATGTTTTATCTGCTGCTCCAATTATCTGATTTCCTTCCTCTCTCTCTCTCTCTCTCTCTCTCTCTCTCTCTCTCTCTCTCTCTCTCTCTCTTTCTCCCCCCTCCCCTAATGAGCTCAAACCTAGATCCCGTTCAACCAATGCAATTACGCAGTCTTCAGGGCGGTGCCCCCTATATCACTATACGTGCTGCATGAAAAAGCAACATTGACAGAATACCATGAAAGAATGACATTCAAATCCATGGGATTTTAGACATGTTCACATAAAAGGCATGGCCATTTCTCAAATCCACCATTTCTTTCATGAAACATATTCTTTTCTTGTATTAGATAACATGGCATGGATGAGGTAAAACCTACATTAAAGGGTGCCTGCAAAAGTGAGGAGGAAGGCCATGGCGTTTACTGTACTGTATTGTTTACTGTAGTAATTAACTTTGATACAGATACACGGATACAGATTCTTCATCTGTGTCCAAGTCTGTTAAATCAGCACCGGTACAGGAGGGGCTGTGCAGATTTTAAAGAGTGAGGACAGTGTTAAAATATTTAGAGTTTCGCAATCAACAAGCAGGTGTTTGAGCACAACAAAAAGGATGCTGAAGGCCAAACAGACATGTTTGGCCGTGTCTGTTTGGATGTCACGTGCATGAGCTGCCTCAAAGATCAAGGCTGTAAACAAGGAAAGGTGTTTCAAGGACAAAAACTAAACTAAAATAAATTAAAATGCCTTCGATCTGTAAACACCCCTTATTGCAGTTACACATATTCCCCATCATGCATCTTCAATCGCTTATCCAGAGTCGGGTCTTTACTGGAGCTGTTGCCCCCGCGACCCGTTACACATAAACTGTATAATGTGAATACGGTACCCTTTATTACACATATATATCCATAATAATTCTCCCCCCATAGTCTGCTGCACACTCCCAATTGCTGCTAAAGGGTTTTTACTATCAATACCTGCCTCTCTCAACCTGTTCTGTTCTCATCTTAATTTTCATTGTGTACTGTAATTTTTATTGTTAGCCCAATCTTGCAGATCATGATGGCCCCTCATGGGTCAAGTACATCTGCCCAGCCATGATCTACGTACAATGAAGTACAACCCGGCTGTGGGCTTTTCACCCCTACCTGTACTACTTTATTTTATTTACGTTTTCATATCCTTGCCATTAGTATATGTCTTCTGGTTGTAATGGTATTGTTTGCACAGTTTAGCAGATCAATATTTTGTGGCTTGTACCATGATGGGACAAAATGTAAATAAATCTCTTGAATCTATCTATCTATCTATATATATATATATATATATATATACATATATATATATATATATATATTGATTAAAGAGTTTTATTCACATTTAAGTGTGAGTGATGTGTTTTCCTCTAATACCCATATGGCACAGGCAAATGAGCTTGAAATACTCGAGGGGGATTTGAGAAACGTAATCTCCGTGAATAATTCTGCTTCTGACATTCATCGCTCACCTCTTCAGGTGCCTTGTGTGTCTACTGTAATGAGACCATACGTTCTTATTCCTGTGGATCTCATCCATGAAATGGCACACAAGGCTGGGAGCCGGGTTAACAAATCGTCCTCGTCTCTTGACGACCGCCTTGCACCTCTGTGTTCTCCTAAACCAATAAAAAACCTCCCGGCGAGACTATCTTTCCTCGTCCCGAAGAATGTCCCTTTAAGGGGTTTGTTCGAATCATGATAGATACTGCGAGAACTTCAATTAAGCTAAGCTGCTGTTATCAAAGCCACCTCTGTTTCCGTTGTAAATCACCTGCCATAGAGGAAGAGAAAGAACAATGGGAGAGCCCCCCCAAGCCCTTATCCCCCCCACCTTCAAACCGATCTATACCCTGGTCTTTGTTGCTTTAACTAATATAAGAGTGAGACATCCATCACCGTATTAGGCTTTTCTCCACAGCTCTGCTGTCCTGCCTTGGTGGCCATCCGGCCTCTTTCTGTTGCTGCTGTCTTAGGAAAAATGAAAACCCTGCAACCACAGTTTTGGTTGAGTTTCTTTTTATGTGTCTGACAGCCACAGCGGGAGGCATTGTATTTTTGGATTGCCCATATCCGTCCGTCCGTCTGCCCTTCTTTAGTGCTTTCTATGTTGTGAACATTGTGTTCAAAACCGTTACTTTTCAGGAAATGGGGAAATAACCTGTGTTCCAGTGACATCAAATTATTGTAGTTATTATTGGTTGCAAGCTATTTTACTTTAAATGTGGCATTGCTATTTAGGGGAATGAAATGTCAAATTCCATATTTTTCTAAAACAGTGAAAATAGCAGATCTACAAGATCGCAAGGTGTGGTGTGTGTATTGAGCTCCGTTACTGGATTGTATCCTTATATATTGAGGAGGTTTAAAGTCAGAGCCGGTCAAGAGATTCTACTTATGCATAATTGTCATCATGGAAATCAGGCCATTCTTTTGAATCTGATCAAATAATGAACCGACATCTGGCAGTGTATGCAGTATAGCAGCCTGGCTATATCCACTGTACTCCACTTCTAAATCCTGCCGGGGGGATGACCTGTGTTTGCTCATGAAGGAAAGGCTGAGACAGTCCATTACTCACTTGTGACTGTACTGTTTGCTTGGCTTGGTGTTATACTAGACTCAAACAAATGTGGTGCTCTTGCCACCAGTGTAAATATATTATCTACATAATTTGTTGTTCAATTCAATTTAATTTCCCATTAAATCCTGATACTAACATGGATAAATTGAAAATGTCATATATTTTTATCACAACCAATCGACAATATACTCCGCCACCCGTGCCCATAAAAACAGGTTGCCAGCTAGCTCGCTGCATCACAGAGACTCACAAGAAAAAGTGTCGGTATCATGAAAGAATGTGTTGTGCTGGTGAAGAAGTAGTCAGCTGACAAAATATTGTATAGTGGAGGTAACCCACGAGTGAAGAAAGTTTGAGAAGCTCTGACATAAGCTAGACAGCTACACAAATGCCATGTATGGCTGGATTCATTAGCAGTGGGTTCTCTGCCTGCTTGGATGCACAGTCACAGTCTTCAGTGTTAACCCATTAAAACCAAGACAGCATCCCTGTATTTAGAGAGATGTGTTGTGTTTGAGCTAAAAAGCTTCTGCTATTCAAAAATACCACCACTGTAGCCACCCATACTGTGTTCATTAAATAGAGAGAGTTCTAGGTTTAAGACTGGTTCACAGGATATGACATCACCATATGGTGCATCTGTAAGTAGATGGACCATCATCGTATTAAGGAACTATACACAACAAGCATTATACCTATAACAATAATTGTACTATACTAAATGGGCTTGGAGGCTGCAGGTTTTCAACTCTGACTGTCAAACTAACTTTCATCTAATGAACCAGACCTCAAGCTGCATTCAATCAGCGAAATTGTGGAACTTGACAGGATGGAGACTGGCCAGGGGTGTGCAGCCTCCAGCCAGTGTCCATGATGCAACAAATGAGTGAACAATGACTCTGGGCAGTGACAGCTGATGAGCCGCAGAGGGAAAAGAAGCTCTGTATGCCTCGGCCCTGCCTATGCAAATCAACAGTGGTGGAAAATGTACTCACATTTATTACTTTAATAAAAGTATCAATCCTGCAATATAAAAATACTTAAGAGTAAAAAAAATACAAGTATTGGCATGAGAATGTACTTTAAGTACCAACATTTGAAAGTACTCATTATGCAGAAGGTCCCCTTTCAAGTTTTCAAATGTATAATAAGTCTGTTAAAATCTGTTAGTATAACTAGTAACTAAATTTTTCAATTAAATATAGTGGAGTATAAGTACAATATCCACGATATGTTGGTGTATGTATATTGAAAATTGGAAACGCTCAAGTACAAAATAAATACTTACAAATTGTACTTAAATACAGTACTCAAGTGAATGTACTTGGTTACTTTCCACCACTGCAAATCAATATGCCTGTCATTCTTGACCTTCACACGGGTGGAAAGAGAGGAGCATGCTGCTGCGGGGAGCCTCAGCCCCTCAGACCGCTGCACTTGTCGACAGTTTGATCAAGCCTAATGAATTGAGTGCTCAGTGGTTGCTGGTCGGGGCCCAGCGGAACACGCAGAGAGGCCCTTCCCTCTGGGAGAGCGGGCGGTGGATGGCGGGCGGGGGGGGGGGTCTGGACAGTGGTGTGTGTTGGTGACACGCTGCAGGCTGTGACCAGGTCACTGCATGAACTTCTGAAATAATTGGTTTTGCACTCCGCTTGAAAGGGTACCATGCAGGGCTTTTCTCCTGCCATCAAGTGGACAGCAGAATCAAGTGGGGGGGGGGGGGGGGGGGGGGGGGGTGCTTTGAAGCTGAACTCAAGCTGTTGTGAGGCATAACGTGGATTCTCTGGAGGCGGTGGATCCCACATCTGGTGTGTGTGTGTGTGTGTGTGTGTGTGTGTGTGTGTGTGTGTGTGTGTGTGTGTGTGTGTGTGTGTGTGTGTGTGTGTGTGTGTGTGTGTGTGTGTGTGTGTGTGTGTGTGTGTGTGTGTGTGTGTGTGTGTGTCGTGAGACAAATCCAGGTGTGCCATGGGATTTTGTGACAGCCACACATTGTTGTTGCGATAGAAACTACAGGTTTGTTGTTTTCTTGTTTGTTTTTTTTGTTTTGTTTTGTAACCAACGTGGTGTTAACTGGATTGTCGCCCCTTTGTCCTTGAATGTTCACCCAAGGCACCTTGATTAAAGTTATACCTCACCTTTATCACTGAATAGTTGGTACAACACATGGATCTCCATGTGGAGCTGACTATCATCACCTGGATCTCCATATATGAAGATCACGACACTGACCTCGTCAAACCCTGGATAGCCATACATGGAGAAAGCTGTATCATCACCTACATCTCCATATATGGAGCAACTCTACATCTGACCTCACTGACACCAAATGAATACCGTAGTTTAACTTGTGCTTCTCAACTGTGCCCTATTAAGAAGCTCTGTTGTTTCAGGCCTGAAAACGTCAATAAAAAAGGTCCATATATGCAGGGCATTCCCTGATGATGTCCTAATACAATCCCTGTTATGCCCATATATGGAGATCCCTGATGTCATCAATATTAAGCCCATATGGGAATGTCAACATATGGCCATATTGTGACAGTCTCATGATAACCAGTGTGGTTGCCACGACACGAGTCACATCTTGCAAATGAACCAAGTTGGTACAACACATGGATCTCCATATGTGGAGCTGACTATCATCACCTGGATCGCCATATATGAAGATCACAAGACTGACCTCATCAAACCCTGGATAGCCATACATGGTTTGACATACCTGATCTGCATACAGTATATGGAGCCGGCCAGCAACTCTACATCTGACCTCGCTGACACCATAGATTAATAGTTTAACTCCTGCTTCTCAACTGTGCCATATTAACTCCTGCTTCTCAACTGTGCCATATTAAGAAGCTCTGTTGTTTCAGCGCTTCTCGCCCTCAGGGCGTCTTACTGGTTTAGAACTGTCTACAATTATTATTAGTATTAATTTCACAGAATGGTGTTTTGAAGTAATTTATTCCTGCCCTATTGTCTGTGGTCACGTGCTGTGACCCACTAGAATATTAGGAAGGTGTGTCACTAATACTGTCACCTGATGAAGGCCAACAATGGCTGAAATGTTGTGAACCTGTAAATGTCAGTGTTTAATATATATATACCGATACTGATACCGATATCAGTATCGGTATCGGACCTATCGTTATCGGCCAATCGGTGAGAGGTATCGGTCCCAAAACACCTGATCGGAGCATCCCTAAGCAGAGGGTGCTGTTTTTAGTTCTTAGTTTTTGAGACCACTTAAAAATAAAATTAAAAATATGTTTTTCACACTTTTAGAGCATATCTGTGGTCATCATATGGGCATAATTATAACCATAGCTGCCAATGTGTGTCAAAAGTCCAGAAAAATCTAATTTGTATTACTTCCTTTGAACGAAAACCGAGGCCTGCATGAATACAAATTATCTTTATTTCATTCACCTGTATTTGATTCCCATTGCTACACATAAATATACAAATGTGTATCTGAAAACATTATAGATTAGAAATAAGCCACGTAGTAGCACACATGCTCTATTGCGTTGGTGGCCGTCTGTAAACAAACTCCATGCGCAGATGTAGCATAGACACTAACATTCCATAGCCTGAAGGGATGCAATGCTCTGATTGGTTCAGAAACGGTCTTCCTTTTCAGACTGAAACTTCAAAATAAAATGTCCGAAAAAGCCATTGCACTCCATAGCCCTATATCCTTCTGCCACAAAGGACGTTTTAATTAGCTTAACCAGAATCACGTTCAATTCAATTACATTTTATTAAAGTGTAAAACACAGCGAGTTGTCTCAAAACACTTTATGCATTCTAGGGCTGCAACGATTCATTGATTCATCGTAATCGAGTCGATTATTCAATTAGTTGTCAACTAATTTAGTAATCGATTAAACGAATCGGCAATTAATCACTTTTTTTGTGCAATTTATCATAGGTGATTTCCATCACCTATGATAACCGTGACTTTACCATAGTTTTTCCAGTGTTAAGTGTAAGTAAAGTAAAAGAGAAGTGAGCCATCTCTCTTCCCTTACAATCTGATGATAGTTGCACAGTAGCGACTGCAAAGCAAAATATGACACATAACGATTATAATATCAAGAACAATATGTATTTTTAAATGACCTATGTATTTGAGTTCAGAAGAGTACTGTTCCTTCTAGACTGACACATGTGTAGCTATTCTTTAATCAAATGTATGCAGTCAGAATAAGCCAAAGACACCATGAGTTGCTTTAATTAATTTAAAATTAGTTTGTCTTTTATTTGAATAGCAGCCTAATCATAGCTAAATAAGTGTCATAATCCGCTTAATCGTTTAAATAATCGGCAGATGAATCGATTATGAAAATAATCGTTAGTTGCAGCCCTAATACATTCAATACATTTTGCGACAATGGCAACGAATAACTCCCCCATAACTGGAAGAAACATCAGGCAGACACAGGCTCTATGTGGGCGGCCATCTGTCTCGAGGGGGAAACAGAGAGAGAGAGAGAGAGACAGAGATTGATCAAGTCATCAATCTCTGTGTTCTGTGGAGTGTTCTTATGGTATATGCAAACCATTGATTAGCAGAGACATGAACAATCGCTGTAACACCAAACATCTGGTGTCTGCTCGGCGCTCGCCCCTACTACACACAATGTACGCTTCATGCTCAAATTCATTGTCTGTATAAATATGATACGATAGATGCCATCATCATGTCGCCGATCTATCTGGTCTGCATATATCCATTCTATAATTCATCAAGGTTCCTGTCTCTGATTCATTTTTAAACAAGCGTGGCAGCGACTCAAATCTAGCACAACTGCCATGGAAATGTTAAAGGTTTAAAAGATTTAGTTGAGTAGAATCATAGGCTCATATGGATTGTACATTTGATAAAAGCACAGCATATCCATAATGTTAGTTGCATAAACCTTGTGTGAAAAGGCATGAGAATGTGACATTACAAATGCACACTGTTTTACAGCACAGCAGTTTGATTGTTGCATATTTTAGTATATTTGTGTGTATTCACAGCATTTGAAGTATACTGTAAGAAATACTGGTTATAGCGTTCTCATTCTTCATTTTGGCAATGTACACACACAAAATAAACAATTCACTACAAGTCACTGGACAACAATCGATAGACAAGTCACTGGAAAAATCATGAGACAAGTCGAACGTTGTTGTGCTTTCTTCAACACTCGCTCTGACTGTACAGCCCAGGTGGGGTCCTCAGTGATGTGCACCCCCAGAAATTTGAACTCTGACTCTCTCCACTGCAGTTCCCCCGAACTGGATAGAAGAGTGATCTCTAGGAGGCCTCCTGTAGTCGCTGATTCGTTATTTGGTTTTTAAGAGCCAGGTTTTTCTCCTGGCACCATTGTGTGTCAGGTTCTCCACTTCTCTGCAGTAGGCTGCTTCATCGTCGTTCATGATCAAGCCTATCACTGTGGTGTCGTCTGCAAACTTGACCACTTGGTTAGAGCATGACACAGTCGTAGGAGTATAAGAGAAGGGGACTAAAAATGCATCCCTGAGGGGCTCCTGCACTGCTGAGGGTCAGGGGGCAGTTGTCACTAGGGGCCAGTTGCAGCACCTCACACGGTTTGAATGGTACCTTTTGAGTTTGGTTTCTGGGGTGCCAGTCAGGGCGGGGCCTGACAACAATAAAGTATTAAATATGAGCTCAAATGCTACAAAGGGTGCATGTACCCTCACATGAACCCTTACAAACATAGAAGCAGAAAACCATAAATCATTAGTCAATAAACAAACCCTTAAATGCACAGATAGGAAATCACAATTCACAACAATAATAAATAGACACAACACAGTATTTCAAAGTTGAGTTTTTCTTATATTGAAAAGTCTGAGGCCCCTAAAGCCCCAGAAAAATCACTTGAACAAAAGTCTTCCACCTTTCCTTTTCCTTTCCACCCAAACAAAAGAAAAACAGCCTACTCAAAAAACAATAGTTATTCTCCAAAATAAACAAGGCTCCAAAATAATCCAAGCTAAATAAACTCCTCTTCTTTATTAAATTCCAAACACAGTGATTACAACTGACCTGTCAAAACTCCACTCCAGATTCCGAGACAGAGTGGATTAAAACACTTTTTTTTATTGGAAACTATACGGACCTACGGGTTGTAATTGCTTTCCGTAGCCAAACCGGACAAGTGGGGCAGCAAGGTAAGCACCTTAGATTTTGGATTTGTATGAGTTAAGCGTTACTTCGAGGCAGGGATTTTCTGACAACAACCCAAGGTTCAAGGTTAGCTTTATTGTCCCTTGCAGGAAATTGGTTTGCAGCCAGATCATAGTGAAAATACACACAACAACATTCAATATAAGACTAAGATCTAAGAACAGGGCACTAGAGACAGAGAATTCATGACATACAATAGTAGCAAAGTCAGCAAAAGTGCATTATAGTGGGCAGTATGTGCAAAGAGGCAAGATGGGGCAATGTCGCTTAGACTCTCATAGAGTGATGATGTCAGAATCGATAAATACATCTACGAGAGTCTAAATCTTAGGCTAAATACAGCCGATCCTCCTGTTGACGACGCAAGCTAGAGCTAACTGCAGCTAACTAAACATACAGACGCGCAACGCCGTTCTCCACTGCTTCAGCCGTGAGTCCCACTTCCTCCTTCTCTCCTCTCTTTCTACTCACTTCGCCTCCATTCATAAAAATGTAACGATGCTCCATGCGTCCCTTGCCGTGAGTGCGCGAGTGGTTCCTAGTGGTTGAGACAACGGAGAGGTGTGTGTATGGGCGTGCGTATGACGTTTTACTGGTCAGGTTCAAGGTTGCTGTTAGAAATGACAGTGGCTCCAAAAGGACACAACACTAAGTTCAAACTTAGTTATATTGTAGCTTAAAAGACATTTAAGCTATAACTAAGCTAAGTTTGAACTTAGTGTGAGGTGCTGCAACTGGCTCTAAGTCACTAGAAAAGTATTTAGACAACAAGCCACTAAATAATACGTCTCTAGACAACAAGCCACAAGACAACATGCAAGTCTACACAACAAGTCACTTGAGCTCAGACTGGCACACGTATCAATATGAATGCTTTTTTCATTCATGGAGGTCATTGTAGATTTTTCTCTCCTCTTCCCAACGCCTGTGCAAATAACATGTTGTTTGTGCATGACTTGTTGCTCAGCCAAGCCTAAAGTGTGCACTGGCTCCAAGTTATGGGCAGGTAAGGCTGCTTTGTTATTAAATGTGACAGCTGAGAGATATTTATAGAAATACTGTTCTGTTGGGGGAAAAATGGACTACTCATGGACTGTGACCCTGTTTTTACTTTTCCTCCCCCGCCCCCTGAATGCTTACGGTATTTTCTAGTCAGTTTGTTTTTTGTCAGGACGGTGTAGTGTAGCATTGTGAGGCAGGAACCTAGGGGCACAGAAAGACATGTGTCCAGACGGAATTAATCCTGCGATGTTGAGATTATCCGGTCCATATTAGTTGGCCCTTATGGAATGTGTTCTTATGAACTGGGATTTTAAACCTGCTGCTATTTCATGTGTTTTATACCTCATGCTCTGGTTTTATATTTCTTTAACTATGTCTCTTCAACAGTGTACATGAAACTGGGATTTTATATACTTGCTGCTATTTTTAAGTGCATGATGTAGACCGTATGTTCTCAACCTGCACAATAAGCATTTCTCCCTTCAACGATGCGATTCATCCTTTGTAGGTTGGACTTTGTATACATTTGATTTGACTGTGCCTTCCTGGTAATGTGACCTTTGTCCTTATTCTAACTCTTCTTGCAACTGCAAATATTGAGAGCTTGCACACACACAAAAAGTGTGATGTGACAATAAAGTTGATTCTAATTCTTATTCTTTTGGATGCTGATTATCCAAGAATGACCACAATTTAGTCATGTCAAGATATTAATTCTTCATTCCCTGAAGAAGGCAACTCTGTTTGCCGAAACGTTGGAAATAAAAACTTGCATCGTGACTACGAGCTGTGCGACCTCTCCTCTTTCCAGTCAATTTTATCTCCCGCGGTCAGCACCTCTTTACTACTGGTGTGCGCTCCAACCTCCTTGTTTGTAAGATATTAACACATTGTATGCTAGAGTTTTCTATTTGCTCAGGCTTGCTGGTGCTAAGCGATTAACATTGGACTTTTGAACTTTTTAGGGGCCCACAGCGAGGGGCCTCTTATAGCGAGAATCACATCGCATAAATAAAAAGTAGGCCAAACATGTCCACTTCAATTTAAAAAAAAAATTATGATTCTACCATCTTCCATTCTGGAGATATTGACCTTTTTCTAAAACCTGCTTTTGAAGGCACGCTGCTCGCTTGAAAAAACAGCAGAGATATGGAAGGTTGAAGTTGACAGACATTGACAGACAGATATAAAAATGAACACAAATAATATCATATACATACTACACACTGAATGAAAGCCCTGAATGTCTACTTTTAGGAGGAAAACAAATACACATGGTCCCATGTATAGTTTGTCAGTAATTGGCTATTGAATGCAGCTTGCGCCCACCAGAGAGGATTTCAGAAAATGCATGGACCAGAAGAACTATTATTCACAAAATAAGGCCTATAGCGAAATGTACATACTATATACCGTATGAAACAGAAGACTCTCTGCTTTCATAAGAAAAATACTTCTACTGTAATAATAATGAAAATCACACCCCTGTGAAGTGAGCAGTGCAATGTTGCGCAACATTGCACTGCTCACTTCACAGGGGTGTGATTTTCATTATTATTACAGTAGAAGTATTTTTCTTATGAAAGCAGAGAGTCTTCTGTTTCATACGGTATATAGTATGTACATTTCGCTATAGGCCTTATTTTGTGAATAATAGTTCTTCTGGTCCATGCATTTTCTGAAATCCTCTCTGGTGGGCGCAAGCTGCATTCAATAGCCAATTACTGACAAACTATATTTGTATATATTTGTATATTTGTTTTCCTCCTAAAAGTAGACATTCAGGGCTTTCATTCAGTGTGTAGTATGTATATGATAATAATTTATTTATGTTTATATCTGCCTGTCAATCTCTGTGACTTTAAACCTTTATAACTCGCTATGATAACTTCATGAGGAAATGCTCACTTCACAGGGGTGTGATTTTTATTATTATTACAGTATTAGTTTTTTTCTTATGAAAGCAGAGGGTCTTCTGTTTCATACGGTATATAATATGTACATGTCGCTATAGGCCTTATTTTGTGAATAATAGTTGGACCTGAACAACTGCATTCAATATCCTACTGACAAACTGTACATGGGATCAATATTATGTATTTGTTTTCCTCCTAAAAGTAGACAATTAGGGCTTTCATTCAGTGTGTAGTATGTATATGACAATAATTTATTTATGTTTATTTTTATATCTGCCTTCAGAACGATAGTATAACGGTGAGATGCGTTACTGGATCGGTGAGTTTAGTGGTTGAGGTTGACATGTCTGGACATGTTTGAGGAAAGAAGCACAGGAGAGAGAGATGATCAAATAACTGGCTGCTTTGTTGGACAACGCTATCTTCACTTTGTTTGGGCAAAGAAGCAGAGATCAGCGATGGAAAAGAGTTTTATCCACGGCAGATAAGTAATGACGTATTATCGAGGGACCGCCATGATCAACTAACTGCCTGGGACCGAGGCTACGTTGTCACCAGCCAATGCAGCCATCGCTATCCGTTGTGTGATTGTAGCCTTTTTATTCATTATAATTGCAGTGATAAGACCTATATCACAGCCGGGCGTCTCTCTCGATACCGTGGATATAGCCTACATCCACAATCACACAACGGATAGCGATGATGGCTGCATTGGCTGACGAAGACGTAGGCAGTAAGTTGATCATGGCGGTCCTTCGATAATACGTCATTACTTATCTGCCGTGGATATAAAGCTCTTTTCCATCGCTGATCGTGCTTCTTGCCCAAACAAACAAAGTGAAGACGCGATGGCGATCCACACAACGGATAGCGATGGCTGGTGAAGACTGAAGACGTAGCCAGGCAGTTAGTTGATCATGGCGTGTGCCGTGTGCGTGTTGAAAACGTTATGAAATGGCGATCGTTGAAGATTATTCTTGGTTTATATACTGGCAGAGGGCAAATCGACACGACTGCGTTATATCTTTTTCCGAGAATGAGAGAGCGGTGCAAGGCGATTACAAGGCGCAGTGTGGCCTGGGGCCAGGGAACTCAAACTGCAATGCGATCCGGGCAGAAGAGACTCAGACTCCCCCCACAAAGATTCCTCGGGAGAAACCATGTAGAAACAGGAGGGGAGGGGGAATCGAGTGTATTCACAGACACTAGACTACTACTAGATGGGTAACTCCATTTTAGATGCCCTGACATCTGCGTTGGTCTATGCCGTTGCCGTGCAGACCCATACGTGTAATGGAGGCATTGGAGGAGGGAGCGTCTTCGCCACAGACAGACCTCTTTTCAGGAGGGAGGGGCTTTTTACTCCCGGATCACATATTGGAGCTTCCTGGAGACGATCGCTGTTATTTTCCTCGGTGTCCTGGAGCATAGGACGTTGATGTACAGTAAGCAATAAAAAAACGTATAAAACGTATACATACGCTTCGCGCGTACGGCGTTCGATATTAATAAAGCGTATGGATACGTTTCCAGCATTTTTTGTGTTAATTAGAACATAAGTTAACAAGAAAAAAAAAAGACAGACATAACGTAGATGTATTTCCATTGTGGTCCTTGGTCTCGGACATAGACAACAAAACAACAAAGAACATCAATTTATATAAACACTTCAAAGACTATAACACTGTTTCAATACTATATAGCAAGCTTTTTAAGCACGCTGTCTTATTGCTGTTTGATTTTCTACCACACACCCACAAACACAAAGTCACATTCAGGACACCATCCTCACAAACATGCAACACAGTCACACAGTTAGAGGTAATATCACCACCCCTCGCTAACAATCTATCATGTTTTGTCTGGTTGACAAAGTCCAGCTTGCTGGGGCAGGCAGGGAACCTGTGAAAAACGAGCTGAGTAAAACCAATGCCAGAAAGTGGGTCAGCTTCGCAGCCCGACCACACAGTTCAGTTCATCTGATGGTGTGGGCCCCAGATAAGGGGCCGTAATTAATGAACCTGTCTACTTCATAGCATTATTACTTCATGCTAATAATATAGGCCTCTAGACATGATGCAGGACTTTCCTCCATACAGTCCTACCACATGATGGAACAACCCAATGGAACACAATGCAACGCAACGCAACGCAAAACAACACTGTGATGTATATTTCCTACCGACTTAAGAGAGAAAGAGTCTGACGACGGACAGGCCAATGAAAGTTTCCAAGTCCATTTTATTATCAGAGCTCAGTGTACCAAAACAGCATCGCAGCCATGCAGGGGCTGGAGCCCCATTTCAGTGGAGTCTTATACAGGTCAGAACAAATAGATCAAAGGGAAATGGCAAAAGGTGGTTCCCAAACCCCCACTCCCAAATTGTTCCCTTATATGGTAGTGGTCAACAGGGGGACAACAGGAGCACAGTATAGGTGTAGCTGCTTGCAGCTGCTATCAGCAAGCCATCTTTTAGGGCCCCTAAAAATCCCTCCTGCCCATGGATCCTGTTCAAACATGCCTGTCTCTCACTCATGAGAGAAACAAAGATCCACTTTAGTTTAAACATGGTTATTATTGTGAATTGTGATTTCCATATACATCACCTGTTTCAGAACCACTGACTGGTGGTTATATAGTGCCCACGGCTTACTTACTACAACATAATAACTTACTATTTCCCATGGCCATGACACTATACCCAGAGGCTCAATATTAGAACCACCAGCTCTACACCCACTCTGAGCATTAACACAAACGTAGTGCATTCCAATTTGTCTGTGTTTAGGACGTCGTCAGAAGTTGCAACATGTCAGGGCCCACGCAAATGCTTTATTCACATTCATTTCCTTACCACAAATGGTTCATGAGCACAAACCACACTGATCAATCACAATTCACTGAAAGTCCCCAGGATTTTTCAATATTCTCCCATAAGTGACACATCACTTTTTTCTCCACACCTCCTCCGCAATCCTTCCGCGTCAAAGCCCGACAGAACACAACGCGAGATGCCTCAGCAGCATGATTGCCCCATAACTCAGTTGATTAATACAAATTCAGCTGTGCAACTGCAGGGAAATGACAAAGTCATTTTTTTCTTCAGGAGATACATTGTTATTATTGGCCTGCACAGATAGGCAAGTTGCATGGAGAAAAAACATCTGCTCCATCTTGCTTCGCAGAGCATACAAAGAGCTCTTTCATCAGCCGCTGAAAATGTAGTGCCAAATAAACTGCTCCATTAAACTCAAACATGTATACATAAATTGCCCATTTCATGAAAGCAAACACCACAGGCGCTGAGTATACAAACAATTCATGTGTACAGTATGCATCGCTTGGGAAATTATGTTTATTTGAACAAAGAAATATAAGGAATATATTTACTTAACTGGCTCAAGGTGTTAAGGGAATTTGTAGGCGACCGCTACTGCATGGAACCGATAAACACAAATAATGTCCTACTGTTCTGCTCATGTATTGAAATAATTTCCCCAATCAAATATGTCACTAACAGTATAGATTATTTCTCAGCATAGACATATGCTGTATGCAAATCCTTCCATCCTTTAACCCATTCTGACCTGAGATCAGATTCATAACGAGGTTTCCACTGGACACACACTGGTCTGATCAACCCATTCTGACCTGAGATCAGATTCTAAAAATGTCAGTCGTTCTTCGATTTTTCAAAAAATAGCAGACCTACAAGTTCGTAGCGCGCCACTCGGTGGCGCGCTATGAGCTTGTAGATCTGCTATTTTTCAATAGCTAAAGCATAACATGATGCTGACACCAAAATGGGTGCCCGGTCAGAATGGGTTAAAGGCAAGGCAACAGATTATTTATAATGCTGGATATTCAAACCGCATGCATACGTTTAGTGTCATAAACAATATATGTTTCAATGTTGTGAAAGGGTGCTTGGAAATTGAAATCTGCCCCGCAGCTAACATTCAGCTGAGTAGATTTGTGATGTCAGGACTGGAGGAAGTTCCACCTGGTAACTCACCTAAACTCTCAATAAACAATTATGCAAGGATACTAATATCATCAATGTCCATTTAATTTAACCTTTCACAGTATACTGTAGCAAGGCTTCCAGAGCATTGCAAATATATCCGACTTTAAATGCCAGACATTTACAGTGTTCATTTATAGTCCAATATTATACTAGAAGTACTGTATACTGTACTAATATATAGTGTGCGTCTATTCTACAGGCTTCCTCCAATTATGAGGCCGTCACTGTTCAGTTCACTACTGCTACTTAGCCTACAGTTACCTTTACAAAACATCTCATTTTAAGTAATGTAATGACCATAATATATATTTTTTAATCACACTGAACAAACATTAAGTCCATAGACTTAACTGGCAAATGATTTACGTCATAACTGCCCTAAACAAACATAAGAAATCCCATAGACTTAGACTGCCATATCGTAACCTTCCAAAGCCATGCATTGGAGGGGCTAGCGGGGCAGAAACTGATATTGTTGTTTAGACATGGACTAGAAACTCCCTTATCTGTTGCCCAACCTTTAATTATCCATCCCAAGAGACATTTTACTAAACATTATATACAAGATTATCAGCCACTCAAACAGGATACTGTGTTCATTACATAATGGCCTGGTGTGACTGTAATTAGAGTTTAGACACAGGCTGTGTTTAGAGGTGAAGATTGTTGTTGACCCAGTCCCATTAAACATCCATTGGCCTGTTGTTTAAAGAGGGGAACTTAACCGAGCCAAAACACCCACCCTCCCATGCATCGATCCTCACAGTTTCTTAGAAACTGTTAAGTCTGATATAGGCACACTTAACAGAATGAGTCATTGTAGTCTTTGAAAAGACTAACGCTATTTAGTCCCAGCATCCTGAGACTGTTAAGAGTTTAGTTACACGATAGGAATGAGAATGGGATGGGCTGGCTAATCATCCTTGTCTGTTGTTGAATGAATGTTTCCCTGCCTGACTGCATGTACCGCAGTATCCTTCTTATCACACTCATAGTTGGCAATACAAGTTCTGATTCTAATTGTTGGGTTTTGGCAGTGGAGATAGACAGAGGAGGCAGCCAGACGACCATGTTTCCCCTGTTACCCTGAAATGTCTCCAGTCCAGCCCCAGATAGGAAAACAGCAATAATGTGACGCCCCAGAGGCTGACCTCTCTAAGGACCATGTTTCCTCTCACCTTTCCTGTCACTGGAGTTGTTTATTGCGGTTGTTTCTCCTAGCTCTGTGGCCATAAACCCAGAGAGAGGGAGGGAGGGGGAGAGAGAGAGAGAGAGAGAGAGAGAGAGAGAGAGGGGGGGGGGGGGGGGGGGGAGAGAAGGAGCAGAGTAATTGAGGATAAAACCCAATACAGAGCAGAGCTAGTGGGGGGCACCTCTGGGTTAACCTCCCAGTGATTGTCTATAGGTGTCTATAAGATGGATGCACTGTCACACATGCACAAACGCACGTGTTTGGACAAGTACATTTTCAAAATTGTTTGAAAAATATTCATAGATTTTTAAACATTCGTTAAAATAGCAAACATAACAGATCTACAATCTCAGAACATGTCAGTTTTGTCAGAGATTCAAGGACGAGAAACATCATATCAAGCGTTATTTTTAAAGGACACTGTGGTAATATAGCTGTGGTAATTCAATGTTCTCCTCAGGAAACACAAAGGACACACAATCCATACACAACTTGTCCCATACAAATAAAGGACACAGATATGGCATGACACACACTGTGCTGTGGCAACCCACAGAGGACAAATCAATCCTTAGGAATACCCGCCATTGCATTACGAGTCTGGGCAGTACACACATCAATATATCCTCACTATATGATCCTCATCATTCACCGCCATCATACTTCATCAAAACTGTCCCTCTGAAATGTACTGCTAGATCCATTTCAGCACAGATGAGTGATGTATGTCACAACATCTGTTTTAATGTTCGTTAACACCGTGCAGTGGAAAGAGGAACTGCTGCAAGGGAATGAGAATGGAATGAAAATGGACAGACAGACCGACCGACCCCATCACACTGTGATATATGATGTGATATATGCCTAGACTTTCTACACCACATGAGGTGTTTCATTATGTCTTCTTTGTTAACTGACACTCGTGAATCAGGATCTCACACTAACGTACCTTTCTAAAAACGAATGGTTTCCTGCCATGCCAGCAAAGAAAGGCTGTTACTTTTTCTCTCTAACTTTCGTATTAAACTTTAATACACATAGAAAGTTAGAGTCCAGTGTTCACGCCTTTCACTCTTTAATAATTCAAGAGTGAAAGGCGTGAACGTTGGACTTATGTCATAAAGAAAGTCTCAAATGTAGCAGTTATCCTGGATCATTACTTATACAAGTACTGTGATCGGCTGGGTATGTATATGTCAGTGTACTCCACCGGCCAATAAGGGACCACTGTTCTTGATGACGTAACTAAAGTACGTTTCAAGGTTGGTATAAGATCAATAGGGGGTATGTATGTATACATGATGATGTAAACTTTTAGTTTTTATCTTTGGCAGCCTAGGGCATGTGCTTAAATTGGTTGTGAGGGGCTTACAAATGACCGGCCTTTCCAAAAGGAAAGCCAAGCAGTTAGCGAGGTACTGCTCAGTTTCAGCCATTATAGGAAGCCGCTCAATTTGGAAGAGGCATTGTTTCCTTTATCCATGATTTATGTCTGCTGCCCTGTGTCCGACATGTCAGCTGTAATGTATGTAACAATGCTTTGCCGTCCATGCACGTTGTAACTGGCTGCTCTCCTATTGTCAAACTGCACTGGCAGTGTTTATGTCCTTTGTACAAGGTATTCCTGTACTTCTCATTATGTGGACATAAATAAACATTTCAAATATGTATGTCGGTGTCCTCCAACAGCCAATAAGGGACCACTATTCTTGGTGACGTAACTAAGGTACGTTTCAAGGTTGGTATAAGGTCAATAACGGGTCTAAAGGATTTAGAATAGCAGAGAGCTCTAGTACTCAGAGCAGCAGTCATACCCAGACAGACAGCAGAGAGCTCTAGGACTCAGAGCAGCAGTCATACCCAGACAGACAGCAGAGAGCTCTAGGACTCTGAGCAGCAGTCATACCCAGACAGACAGCAGAGAGCTCTAGGACTCAGAGCAGCAGTCATACCCAGACAGACAGCAGAGAGCTCTAGTACTCAGAGCAGCAGTCATACCCAGACAGACAGCAGAGAGCTCTAGGACTCAGAGCAGCAGTCATACCCAGACAGACAGCAGAGAGCTCTAGTACTCAGAGCAGCAGTCATACCCAGACAGACAGCAGAGAGGTCTAGTACTCAGAGCAGCAGTCATACCCAGACAGACAGCAGAGAGCTCTAGTACTCAGAGCAGCAGTCATACCCAGACAGACAGCAGAGAGCTCTAGGACTCTGAGCAGCAGTCATACCCAGACAGACAGCAGAGAGCTCTAGGACTCAGAGCAACAGTCATACCCGCCAGACAGACAGCAGAGAGCTCTAGGACTCAGAGCAGCAATCGTACCCAGACAGCAGCAGAGAGCTCTAGGACTCAGAGCAGCAGTCATACCCAGACAGCAGCAGAGAGCTTTAGGACTCAGAGCAGCAGTCGTACCAGCAGTGGTGAGTGCACTTCATGATGCGCTCTGCTCTGCTTGCGCACAAGTAGGCCATACATGGCCTAGTTGGCCCTACTTGGCCCAGGGCCCTACATGGCCCTGTGTGCAAGGCGCAAGTTGGCATCTCAAGAGAGTGCATTTTTGAGGGGCGCTAGTCCCTCCCCAAGGGTGGTGGGGAGTTGACTGATGCCTGATGGTCAGTTGGAGCTTGGAGGCCCCCCTGAGGGTGGAGGCCCTTTTCAATTGAAACTGGTGAAACATAGCTAATGAAGAGAAATTTAAGTTTGTTTTGTCCCTAACACAAACATTAAACGTGCGTGCGTGCTTGTGTGCGAAAACATTTTTATTTTGTCCAATTTGTATTGTAGACTCAGAGTATGTTAATACAATAATCTGTAAATATTACCAGAAGTCAAAACAGTGATTCCTCCAACTGATTCAGATTTGGGTCACAGGGGCCATGGACAGCTAGCCTGCTAAACCCCATCCCTCTTGAAAACATATGAAAATGTTTTCAAGCGAGGGGGAGGGGTTTACCAGACAGCGATTCAGAGAGCACATTTCTAGTCCCAAGTAACAGCTGTTCAGAGAGAGTCAGGCAAGCACGATTCTACTGTTGCTCTTAAGCACCATGGACAGTGATTCAGCTAACAAGATTCTGCTTTTGGCGCTAAGCACCGCGAACAGAGCTCCAGCAAGTATGACTCCATTTCTGTTCCTAAGCACCACGGACAGTTCCACAGCAGCTCTGTCTAATCACGCTGCTGCAGCGTTTTCATGGGCATATGGGTATTTGGCAAATATACTGACGCTACTGTTTCACACGTGTAATTCAAGCCCTGCTTTCTCTGTGCTGTAATGAAAGAGCAGGAGCAGGAGTCAACCTACCAAGGGGATCTTTGTGATTCGCAGGGGAGGCTTTACGGAGTCCCCACTTAACCCCTTCTGAACGGGAACCCATTTTGGTGTTAGAATTATGTTATGCTTTAGCTATTGAAAAATAGCAGATCTACAAGCTCGTAGTACGAGCTTGTAGGTCTGCTATTTTTGAAAAAATCGAAGAGCGACTGACGTTTTTAGAATCTGATCTCAGGTCAGAATGGGTTCATCAGACCAGTGTGTGTCCAGTGGAAACCTCGAATCTGATCTCAGGTCAGAATGGGTTAATACCATTGACCCGCCCCGCACACGCATGCACACACACACACACACACACACACAAACACACACCCTTTGCTTGTTTGCTCACAGACGAGTGGACTCGGTCCAAATGACATGACAGATTTATGACTTCATAACCATCTTAGAGCAGCCCCCTCCCCCCGTTTTGAATTCCAATTGTTTGTTCTCAGTGGTACAGTGGTTTGGAGACAGCTCTGGCCAGGGCTTTCAGCTGACAAATGTGTCTGTCACCAGCAGGCTGAAACCAATAGGACGCAAAGCATGGTGGAGAACATGATGCAAAGTGGACTAATGTATCATACAAGAGTTTGGTCAACCTGACCCTCCTTGTTACGGTGAAGATTCCCTACGTGCCAGCTGCTGCATATATAATTAACACGGGTCACTTTCCTACTGTGGTTTTACATTGCAGAGTTTTGTACAAAGAAATGCTGCCGATGAACATTTGAAAACAATACTATTTCCGCAGTATTTTCCGACCTAAAGATTAAATTAGATATTCTTATTCAAAGAAAGCTTCATTGGCGTGTGTGTGTGTGTGTGTGTGTGTGTGTGTGTGTGTGTGTGTGTGTGTGTGTGTGTGTGTGTGTGTGTGTGTGTGTGTGTGTGTGCGTGTGCGTGCGTGTGCGTGTGTGCGTGTGTGCGTGCGTGTGCATATGCTGTATTAGTGTGATTGGAGCTATCTCTTGTGGCAAGCTGTCATGTAATCCCATCCAGATAGAATAACACACTTCCGTCTCTCCTTCATTAACAACAGCCTTGGACATTGGCTGTATTTTAATTGTCTCCACAATCCACATATCATTTGAAGGCTCCTACCAGGAGATCATATGCAAACCGTATGCAATCTTCTCTGTCTGCAAATGGGAAATCCAACCTCCCCTGTTTGCATAATAAGCAGCCAGGTAGCAGTCTGGCGTGGCAGAGTGGCATTAGTTGAGCCAAGTAGCATAAAAGTGTGTGTGTGAGAGAGAGAGAGAGAGAGAGAGAGAGGGGAAAAAGCTATACCGTGACACTGCAGTACTGCAGTGTTTGCAGGAGACTGTATTTTATTTATTTATTTACCCCCCCCCCCCCGTCTGGCTCCCTGCCACTGATGCGAGTGCTGATAAAAGACAAGAACAAGAGCAACCAGGCAAAAGTATCATCTCCTGATGGGGTGCCGAGAGCAACTACAGGGAGGGAGCTGAGGATTAGGAGGAGGTCAGGCCAGGGCATGGGGCATGGGGCAGCGGGGCTCACAGGTCACAGATCAGCATGCAGACAGCCCGGATATACATACCCCTCTTATGTACTTGAGTGTCTGCATGACAATCGCTTTCCCCGCTTAATACATTAGCGGGGCAAAGCCCTGATTTATATGGCGTTGTGCGACAGTGCTGAGTGCCGTAAATGGCCGATGTCCAAGCTCATAACGCTTCGCTAATGCAACGTGTTGTGAGTTTGTAGATCTGCTGTTTTGGGCGTGGGAGACGTCTTACAATGCCCTATAAATCAAGCTTAAGCCTCTGCAGGTCTTAACTCTTAACAATACAGGACTCCTACTCTCCCGCTGTCTTAATCAGATAAAGCCGCCATCTGTTTTATATAATACCACACAGCCATGGGCGAGGTCAATTCGGTGGTCAAAACGGCACTGTACTTACATAAAAATGCAGGCTCCTATTCCGCTTATTTTACTCATGATAGAGCTTCCGTTGCTCCAGAATGTATGACGGAAGCATTTGAAAATTGTGAGAGGCAACAGTCTGACAACGCGAGACTACACAGGCACAGAAGAAAGCAATTTACTATTGGGGGAAGTGACAAATATGCAATCATTCAAACTGATGCGGTTTCATGACCTTGATTGTAACCAGAGTCCAGAGGGAAGTACGCACATCTCTAAAACATTCTTCAGGCGCTGAACAAAAAGATACGTACAGGGAAAAGGAAGGAGGTCCGCACACTATTCTACAGCTCCCAGAGTAGTTTATGTGTTGTGTGCCGACCTGAAAATGTATTGAAGAAACACACGTCACGCCTTGATTACTATGGGAATATAGAGCTATTTAACGCAAAGCAATATCACTTGCACCTAATTTCAAGTACCACGTGTCATTCAATTTACCATTACATTGTAGTACCATAGAGAAACTGTGGTCAGAGACGGATATGAGGGAGGGGTCGGCTTCAAACTCGGGTCCAAAGGAGCATATGTCTGTGCAGTGTGCACTTATTGGCTCTACCAGGCACCACATCAAAGCACAGCTTAACATAGGATTATACTGTACAGTGCATCTAATGATTAAACTGTCTAAACCAAAAAGATGCTAAATCCTTCCACACATACATTTCCCTACTACTACTACTACATTACAATCTTCAGTGTTCATTTATCCATTTGTAACTGAGAAAGTACAAATGTATACAATTACAATTACATTTCTTCTCTTACCAATAAATTAATAATAATAATAGTAATATTGTAACGGCCCCCTCCTAAAGTGTTTCCACAGAGTCCCAAAATGAAAACAAAATAGCGGGGGCCCTCAGCAAGGTAAATCCGGCTCTGCACACACGCACATACACACAAACACCCAACAACAACAAATTAACAATAAATGAGCACTGAGAATATTAAGAACATCATCACAGTTTGGACCAGACATGTGCTCTTGTCCTGTTCCACCATGGTGACAATACGGTTGTAGGCAGGATGATGGATTATTGCATCAGCAGTAACTCCCTCTGCTTGACAATGTGTACGTTCAGTGAGCAATGATGGAATGGCCCTCAACAAAGTACATTTATTCATTTACTTGAGTATTTACATTTTTCAATACCTATACTATACACTACATCTAACATCATTATTTTCTCCACTAGAATTAATTGAAAATGTATGTGTTACTTTGTAGATTCCGATTATTATTACAAAACGTCAACCAATTATTTTATAGTTTGGTTATACAACTTTGACCAGTGGCTTTGACACACATGGTGGCCTGTAGTCCTATAATATTACACTGATCAGAGCACTGAGTCACTGAGTTATGGCCATTTGAAGGGTTAAACATGGTTGTAACACTGCTGTCCCCACATGCTTTGCAATTTAGGTTTGTTTTTGTGTCAAGTTTGGTGCAGACCAAAACAACGGTCCAGTTACGTTTGTGGCGTCCATCCACCATCCACTGTCCACACATTAGGCAATTTCAATATTGGATAATATTCTGATGCCGTTAGTAAGTAATATTATGAACCACCGATGTTAGTGACTGAAAAAGTAAAGAGAAGATACATTTATCTGCTGAGCTGTAAAACAGACCACCTTCCGATGAACCGAAACAATCCCACCGAATCTGTAGAGAATACAGAGAGCTGTTCCTGTGTGAAGTCACACGGCTACTCCGAGGCAAGCAGTCAAAGTCGACGATTCCATTGGAAGGCAGGTGTCGAAAGTGTAAAAAAAAAAGCACAGTGATGTTTTCATCAAAGCAAAGGGTAACGCGACACCACATGGAAATCCATTGTGGAACATAACGAGCCAATTATTTCCTCACCACTGCTGCTGAATGTGGCGAGGTCCTATTGTAAATTTATTTTAGTCTCAGCAGACACAATAACAGAATGCCAGCACAAGCTGAGACATGGGAACCACTGTTTATGCACGGGAACCACTGTTTATAAATCCCTGAGACTGTCAAAAGTTGTGCTCTGGAGGAAACTTTATTAACTGACTTGTCTGAGCTAGAATTAAATAGTCCCAGCCAATTAGTCTGTTTGTTTAATCAAAGCGATTAAATAAAAAAGATCTCATAAATGTAGTATTCATTTATAATCCTCTTTAACCACTTAAATGTGTAGTTCACTGAGGTCCCCAGGGTCTTCATATTTTCTCCCTTTGCTTCAAATCTCTTGCCAGAAATAGCCGATCTACAAGGTGTGTCGAACTGCTATTGTTTATCAAATGTTCGCTAGGGATGTTAATTAAGGTCCATGTGATTAAGAAATAAATTGGAAAGCTATGGCATCATCATGGCCACAACTGTATCACTAGTATTGCAAGCCCAGCAGGATCAAGATATACTGGACAAAGCAGTTTGATCTCAGTAGTAGAAGAAGAACAACGACACCCAATACCAAATCTTTCTGTTTTATGAACACAAGGCTGCTGTATTTTATACCTCATACTAAGCATTTAAAGTATGAGGTATAAAGTACACTGGCGTTATGTATCTTTCACTGCTTCGTCTCAACCATTACTCAATGGCTCTGGTCTCAGCCACCGCGGTGGATATTAGACATTCCGTTTTATTTTATTTTGTATGTTGCCACTACTGTTGGAGCAGCCATAAACTACACAGGTTCATCTCGATGTTCTGGGCATCTTTGTAATGTTAGTGTTAGTAAAAAAGCAGGTAAAGGAGTAAAGTTTGAGGCAAACTAAGTCACTCTGCCGTTCACTGTAGTGGAAGAGGTGCGCCTGGTGAGGGTTTTATCCCCGCAGCTACGTCGAGTCCGCCTACAGGAAATACGTAGGCTGCGACCATGAGACCAGCTACGGAATCGGTCTATAGGGTAGGTACCCTCACAAAACCATGCAGTAATCCTGGTCTCTATACTGCCTCCTCCTGGTCAGCTGGGGTGCCTGATAAAGGGGCAAGGAGCTGGTAGGAATAATGTGTTCCTTCCACGTGCTACGTCCTACCGGGGAAACTCACCCCTGTCAGGTGATAAGAAGCAGCCTGCTCACTCCTCATGCACTGAAGGAAGCATGAGCTCAGTTAGGGGGCTCTCTTGGCAGAGGGAGAGTGGCGCCTATAGGATTACAGTTTAGGCAATTGGCACCGGGTAAAAAATGGGTTACAAAATTGTGGGATACATTTTTTGAAAATAAATAATAATAAAAATAATAATATTAATTATAATAATACCTGACACCCCCCCCAACACACACACACACACACACACACACAGATCCAGATGAGCAGGTGTGTGAATCTGAGTGTGAATATAATACACATGGTAAAGGCCTTTCTAGAATGGCGCTATTTAAATGCATTCATTTGTTTTATTTACAAATCTTAACCACATAATGATGTAACTTTTTTTGAGAAACGTCAGAAGCATATCGTTGCCATCAGGCAGAAACATCTTATCTACGTATTGAAATTGTGTATGTTGTCATAAATGAATGACCTACTTCATCATACAACAGTGTTGTGCAAAAGTAGTGAAAATAGCATTGTCACAGCTATTTTAAAATCTTAAAATGTTTTTAAAATAAAAAATAAAAAAGGAACGGTTTTGAAGGTACAAGGGGAGTATTTATTTATGCTGAATATAATCTCATCTTCACGTCTCCATTTTCAAACAGCTAGATCTGTATGTCCTGTGATGTCTTCATTTATCAACAGAGAATCACGAGAACTTCAAAGTGTTTGGTTCATGGTCAACTGTGAAATTGTGTTGACTCGTTGGACTGAAAACAAGTCTGAGAGGATTGCACCCCCCTCAGGAGTTACAGCCAACTCATCCCTCACGGCCTCACACACTTCCAGAAACACACATG
Source organism: Protomyctophum parallelum (assembly GCF_964188405.1). Taxonomy (NCBI): domain Eukaryota; kingdom Metazoa; phylum Chordata; class Actinopteri; order Myctophiformes; family Myctophidae; genus Protomyctophum; species Protomyctophum parallelum. The sequence goes on from NC_139717.1 coordinate 9,042,528, forward strand.
CTCAATCCAAATGCATTGTTGAGAAAAATGGAAGCCTTGAGATTGAAACAAAACCTCATAACATCTTTGTCATCAGCACTGTAAAATGGACTTTAACATGCAAGGCAGGCCTCTACTTAGAAAGATAATCCCCTAAACAAACTATCACAGGTTTGTTTTGATGATGGTTGAAGGCATGCCAATCAATAGCTCTGCATCTTACTGATGCATCCTTGAGCAAAATATTAAACCCTGTTACTCTATATGTTTGGAGACTTTGTCAAAAATCACATTTATGTGGAATTGTTATTGTGAAAAATATCCATCCATCCATCTTCAACCGCTTATCCGTAGTCATCCGTAGTGCTCCAGACTGAACTCCTCACCCTATCTCTAAGGGATATGCCAGCCACCCGTCGAAGAGAACTCATTTTTGCCGATGGGATTCTTTCGGTCATGACCCACACTTCATGACCATAGGTGAGAGTAGGAACAAGATTGCTCGGTAGACAGAGAGCTTTGCCTTCTGGCTCAACTCTCTTTTCGTCACAACAGTGCGGTACAGCGACTGCAATATCACCCCTGCCGCTTCGATTTCCCTGGGTGTGATCTCCTTCTCCGCCCTCCCCTCCCTCGTGAACCAGACCCAGAGATACTTAAACTCCTTCACAATCACTTCACTGGACTGCACAATCCACCGGTTTCCTGCTGAGAACCACAGCCTCAGATTTGGAGACGCTGATCCTCATCCCAGCCGCCGTACACTCGGCTGTGAAGCGGTCCAGTGAGAGCTGAAGGTCTTGGACCGATGGTGCCATCAGGACCACATCATCTGGACCGATGGTGCCATCAGGACCACATCATCTGGACCGATGGTGCCATCAGGACCACATCATCTGGACCGATGGTGCCATCAGGACCACATCATCTGCAAACATTTGGATTGGATGGCCTCAACAAGGTCCCCCTCACCCCATACTCCGGGGTCATATGCCTTCTCAATATACCAGTGAAATATTATTATTAAATAACCTTTTTGACATTTACATAGTATGACTTTAAAGGGCCACATAAATGTCTTTGTCTATCCACAACTTATTAACGCTATAAAAATGCAATTCATTCATATAAAATAATACATTTTTAAGTAGATTTCCAGTTCAGTTTCAGAATGTAAGTGTCATTTTGTTCATTTCCTAACTTTGTAAATAAATTAGTATAGTTTCCTTTTTTCCTCAGTAAATGTTTTGTGTACATTTTGTTATGCACAATGTTGTGTATTACACAATACAGTGTCACCACACTGTGTCTCTGAGACAGAAATGCCACATTGTGCAGAATAGTATATAGCCATACTTGAATACTCAGTTAAACATGTAGAATCCAGCTGTTGGAGGCTCTCATGTTGGAATAAATCTTCAGAAAAAAGGTCACCCAAGATGGTGCGGTTGATAGTGACTATGACAAACACATGTTAACCACCTAAGGATGAATTAAACTCAAGTTTAAGACTACATCAGTGTAAAGGAGTGCGGTAGGCTAGTTAGCAATGCAGCTGCATATATATATATATATATATATATATATATATGCATTGCTAACTAGCCTACCACTCCACATTTGTTGCCTATAACAACATGTCCAGAACAGAAGGTTGATAGTGGTTAATCGACCCCTTATTCAGGCAAGAGGAATGAGCTTGTGTGGCTTAGTTCATGAAACACCCTTCAGGCTGCTCCAGGACTCCTGTGTGTAGTTCATGAAACACCTTCAGGCTGCTCCAGGACTCCTGTGTGTAGTTCATGAAACACCTTCAGGCTGCTCCAGGACTCCTGTGTGTAGTTCATGAAACACCTTCAGGCTGCTCCAGGACTCCTGTGTGTAGTTCATGAAACACCCTTCAGGCTGCTCCAGGACTCCTGTGTGTAGTTCATGAAACACCCTTCAGGCTGCTCCAGGACTCCTGTGTGAAGTTCATGAAACACCTTCAGGCTGCTCCAGGACTCCTGTGTGTAGTTCATGAAACACCTTCAGGCTGCTCCAGGACTCCTGTGTGTAGTTCATGAAACACCTTCAGGCTGCTCCAGGACTCCTGTGTGTAGTTCATGAAACACCCTTCAGGCTGCTCCAGGACTCCTGTGTGTAGTTCATGAAACACCTTCAGGCTGCTCCAGGACTCCTGTGTGTAGTTCATGAAACACCCTTCAGGCTGCTCCAGGACTCCTGTGTGTAGTTCATGAAACACCTTCAGGCTGCTCCAGGACTCCTGTGTGTAGTTCATGAAACACCCTTCAGGCTGCTCCAGGACTCCTGTGTGTAGTTCATGAAACACCCTTCAGGCTGCTCCAGGACTCCTGTGTGTAGTTCATGAAACACCCTTCAGGCTGCTCCAGGACTCCTGTGTGTAGTTCATGAAACACCCTTCAGGCTGCTCCAGGACTCCTGTGTGTAGTTCATGAAACACCTTCAGGCTGCTCCAGGACTCCTGTGTGTAGTTCATGAAACACCCTTCAGGCTGCTCCAGGACTCCTGTGTGTAGTTCATGAAACACCTTCAGGCTGCTCCAGGACTCCTCTGTGTGTGGGTGTGTGTGTGTGTGTTAGTTAGTTAGTTAGTTAGTTCATGAAACACCCTTCAGGCTGCTCCAGGACTCCTGTGTGTGGGTGTGTTAGTTCATGAAGCACCCTTCAGGCTGCATGCAGCCCATTTATGTGTGTAAAAGGTTTTCCATCTACTGTATGTGGCCATCCATCTCCTGGACTGGTTTCACAAGCTTTTGAAACCAAGCCCAGTGAGCTCGGTAATTTAATGTCTTCCTGTCCCATACTGTTTATTGTAAAAAAGTAAAAGACATATCAATTTCACTGTGCTCTGCTGGCATCCTCTCTGTTGTCGCCACAGTGCAAAACAAGTCTTCTGTTTGGCACAATTCAAAAGCCTTCTTTATTTATTTGTGCATTTGTTTTTGGTGAAACCAACTTTTAGGTACCGTACAATACAGAATGTTGTTTTCCTGTTTATGAAAGAGCAGTATGCTACAATCCAAGGAGTGCAAACAAATGCTTCTACAAAGAAAATATGCATACGAAGGAGATGCAGCCATGAGTTTTTACACCAAATCTATTAGCTAAATATAGCCTATGTAATGTACAAGCCCATATGATGCCATATCCATAACGGATTGCAATGTCATGGGGGATGGAGGAACCCATTCCTTCCCCTACACTCTCCTACAGGCTGCAACTTCACACAGGGTCATGTCAATGCTTCCATAATTAATATCCCTTCTGATTATAAGCTCTATTTTAGGTGTACAATTAGTTATGCCTTTAGCAGACGTCTCCAGAGCGAAATACCACATTCATGATACTCTACTCTCCAAATACAGTAAATTATGTACACTACATTACATCATGAAAGTGTTGCATAAATTAGATAGCAGAGTTGATGCTGGCGGTAGGCAAGAAGACCACTACTTATCTTATTGTCTCCACCAGGCCGAAGGCATGGGGGGAGAGTATGTTTTGCACTCCGTCCGTCCGTGTGTGTGTGTCCGTCCGTCCGTGTGTGTGTGTGTGTCCGTCCGTGTGTGTGTGTGTGTGTCCGTGAGCAGCTAATCTCGGCCACCGTTAACCCGGTTGATGCCAAATTTTTCACACACACTCCCTGGATGCCAACGATGAACCTCTGCCCCAAACTTTCCAGAACGGCCTGTTATAGCGCCACCAGGAGGCCGCTTTGTGCAAAACAAGTTTTTGCACAGTACACCTACAGATTTTGTCCAAACATCGCGCAAATTGGTACACAGTCTCTCTAGAGCCATTCAACGAAACCGGTCTTTCAGATTTCTCAGACTCCATCCTGATTCGTTAAGATTGGCTTCCAAAGTTCACAGGAGTGCTCAGTTTCAAACAAAATGCTGCAAATCATGAACACATCGCGTGATTTCCGTGAAATTGTGCACCCACATTCCCACGAAATGCCACATGAACAATTTCAACTCAGCCTCAAGGTGGCGCTATAACTGGCCGAAAAGTGTTTTTACCTCTAACTGCACGGATCTGTGGATAACTTTGTATGCCAACTCCCTAGAGGCCAAGGAAAAACCTTTGCCTGGAATTTTTCACATCTGCTCTTTATAGCGCCACCAGGAGGCCGACATATGTAAAACACATTTTCTATTATTACTCCTTCAGATTTTATCAAAATTTCACGCAAATCGGTACACATGATCTCCATAGTCATGTGATCAAGACAGGTTTGTTTGATTTCTCATATTCCATCCTGATTGGCCACGATTGGCTCCTACAGTTTTCAGGAGTAGCCCGCTTTGTACAAATCGCCACAACTCCTCAACGCAGCGTCCGATTGCGATGAAACTGTACACGCATATTCCCACTAGGCTGAGGAAGAATCCTGGTGGAGACCTGTGCCCAGAAGGGCACTTTTTCTAGATAGTTATTATTACTTAGATGAGAAACGTCATATATGAATCGAAGTTAAAGTTCAAGTCCATCGTGTATTTCTAAGGAGACGTAGTGGGAGCCACTGGGAAGTAATATTGTTTCAGTGTGCGTGCCTGCCTGCCTGCCTGCGTGCGTGCGTGCGTGCGTGCGTGTGTGTCACTGTTTTGTGTCACTGTTTTGAGTTCAGGCTGGGGATAAAAAGAGTCACTGAGGCTGCTGCATCATGATAAGAAAAGAATAGCCAGCACTCCAAAGTCCTTCTGGTACTTCAGCGTGTAGGATACACGCTGTGGAAGGCTTGGCGCCCAAACGCGTCCATGTATGCCCGTGCCTTAATTGATTGATTAATTAATTTTAAAAGTACTGGAAACATTGGAGTGCTGGCTTCTTATTATGATGTCTTCTTGAGCCGGCCATCTGATGAATTGCATTCAAATGGACTGAGTGTGCTTTTTTCATGCTGCTGCATCATGACCTGATGCTCTGTTACTATTAGACAGTAACAGTGAACAATCCCTGGATATGTTGACTGGGGTCCCTGATGACCCTCTTGGCCTTTACCCTGGATGTATAGAGGTCCTATATAGCGGCTGGCGATCTCTCGATGTCTGAGCCTTGTGGTTGTGGGTGGAGCGAGTAGGCAGTGATGCAGCCAGTCGGTGCATACTCTCAGTGATGCAGCCAGTCGGTGCATACTCTCAGTGATGCAGCCAGTCGGTGCATACTCTCAGTGATGCAGCCAGTCGGTACATACTCTCAGTGATGCAGCCAGTCGGTGCATACTCTCAGTGATGCAGCCAGTCGGTGCATACTCTCAGTGATGCAGCCAGTCGGTGCATACTCTCAGTGATGCAGCCAGTCGGTACATACTCTCAGTGATGCAGCCAGTCGGTACATACTCTCAGTGATGCAGCCAGTCGGTGCATACTCTCAGTAACTCTCACTAACGGGTCTCACCTCTGCACTTGCTTTGTTAACCGGCTACTTGGTACACAGTGAGTGAGCTCAATACTCCGAACCTTTTTCTATACTTTTTGCTCTCTTTATTATTCTTGTACTTGTCTTCTGTCTGTGTTTTTACTTACTTAGTCAAATTGTACCTTTCCAATCTCCTCTCTGTATCGTTCCAATTTCTCCGCTGTATCGTTCCAATTTCTCCGCTGTATCGTTCCAATTTCCAACCCAAAAAATCACACAGGCCGACTAATATAGCCTAGTGTCCAATCCAAAGACCTGGACACCCAGACACATCCAGACACATCGAAGGAGGCCGTCCTAGGGGTTCTGTATCAACTTATTTCCTACTTCCTATTATTATGTTATAATTACTAGTTGTACCTTATTATTATTGTACCTTATTATTATTATTATTACTTTATTATTATTATCTCTTATACCTGTTTAGAATGTGCTTTCCCACCGTCCCTATACTGTCCTCCTCATGTCGCCCTAGACACTACTTCTCCAGTCACAGAGATCCGTCAAATCTCATCTATCCAGCTCGTTCACCCAGTCACCATATTGTCGTGGAGGGAGGACTATGGAACTGCCACGCAGCTACCAAAAAGAATATGCCTGAATTCATTTCAGGCCACGCCTCCCTCAAGTCTCTGCATTTCCTTGCTCTGACTGAAACCTGGATCACCCCAGATAACACTGCAACTCCCGCCGCGCTCTCTGTTTCACACAACTTCACCCACACCCCTCGCCAAACAGGCACAGGGGGGGGTACAGGGCTACTAACATCCCCCAAATGGAATTTCCGTGTCTTAAATCTCTCTCACCTTTCTCTGTCCACATGTGAATTTCATGCTATCTCAATACCACAGCCAGTCCCCCTCATCCTCATTGTGCTATATCGCCCTCCTGGAACTCTCGGGAACTTCCTGGAAGAACTAGACTCTCTGATCAGCTCGTTTCCGGAAGATGGCACCCCTCTGATTCTACTGGGTGACTTCAACCTTCCTACCGCAGAGAAGTATCTTCCCGTTACATCCCTTCTGGCCTCATTTGACCTCTCCCTATCTCCCTCCCCTCCCACTCACAGGGCTGGTAATGTTTTGGACCTTGTGTTCTCCAGAGCCTGCTCTCCCTCCACACTCTCTGTTACCCCCTTAAGTAGGTCTGACCACCACTTCATAACCTTCTCCCTCTCTCTCTCCACCCTCCCGCCTAAACATACTAACCCCCCGAACGTCACCTCCCGACGCAATCTCAAATCCCTAAACCCCTCCTCCCTCTCATCCTCTATTCTCTCCTCTCTACCCTCCCTGGAGTCATTCCTCTCCCTCTCACCTGACACTGCAACCTCATCCTTCCTCTCCTCTATCTCATCTGCATTCGACCAACACTGCCCGCTCTCATCCAGGCCAGCTCGCTCATGTCCACCGGCTCCCTGGCTATCTGAAACTCTCAGATCTGAACGAACACCTCTAAGGGCAGCCGAAAGAAAGTGGCACAAGTCAAAGCTACCAGATGACCTTTCACACTTTCACTCACTCCTCTCTGCCTTTGCCCACTCACTAACCACTGCTAAAACCTCCTTCTACCACACCAAAATCCAATCCTGTACTTCTAACCCAAGGAAGCTCTTCTCCACTTTCACCTCCCTCCTTAAACCCCCTCCCCCCACTCAACCCTCATCCCTCACTGCTGATGTTTTTGTCAACTACTTCGAGAAGAAGGTTGATGATATCAGCAGCTCCTTTCCTCCCCTCCCACATAAAGTGGCATCTGACTCAACCAACACCAACCCCAACATACCATGCATGTCCTCCTTCTCTCCTCTTTCCCCAGACGAGGTTCTACAACTAGTAACATCCTCTAGACCTACCACTTGTCCTCTTGACCCTGTCCCGTCTCCAATCTTCCAGACCATCGCACCTGATCTGCTCCCCTTCATCACCTCCATCATCAACACCTCAGTAACCTCAGGCTGCGTCCCATCTGCCCTCAAGTCAGCCAGAGTAACACCACTCCTCAAAAAACCAACCCTTGACCCCTCAGATGTCAAGAACTACAGACCGGTATCACTCCTTTCATTTATTTCTAAAACCATTGAACGTGTCGTCTCCAACCAGCTCTCTCTCCATCTCTCACAGAACAACCTGCTGGATCCCAACCAGTCCGGATTCAAGAAGGCCCACTCCACAGAAACTGCCCTGCTGGCAGTCACAGAAGCACTACATGCTGCCCAAGCTGCTTCCCACTCTGCAGTACTGATTCTCCTAGACCTATCAGCAGCATTTGACACAGTGAACCACCAGCTGCTCCTAGAAACCCTAGCGGAGCTAGGCATCGGTGGAACGGCACTAAAGTGGTTCTCCTCCTACCTCACCGATCGGACCTACCAGGTTTCCTGGAAAGGTCTGCTATCATCCCCCCGAACCCTCCAAACTGGGGTCCCACAGGGATCTGTACTTGGTCCCCTCCTTTTCTCACTGTACACTAAATCCCTTGGCACTATCATCTCTGCTCACAATATATCCTATCACTGCTACGCCGATGACACACAACTGTTCCTATCCTTCCCCCCCTCTGCCACTCAGGTGGAAGAGCGCATCACTGCATGCCTGGCTGACATATCACAGTGGATGTCCTCCAACCACCTCAAGCTGAACCCAGACAAGACTGAGCTTCTCTTCTTCCCAGCTAAGTCCTGCCCTATGCAGGAGCTAACTATTTCCGTAGACAACGCCCTGGTAACGTCTGTCCCAACAGCCAGGAATCTTGGTGTTGTCCTGGACAGTCAGCTCTCGTTCAAAGCTCACATCACAGCTGTCACTCGATCATGTAGGTTCACACTCTATAACATACGACGAATTAGACCGTTCCTCACCCAGGAATCAGCCCAGCTCCTAATCCAGACAACAGTCTTGTCAAAACTCGACTATTGTAACTCCCTCCTTACTGGCCTACCAGCATGTGCACTTAAGCCTCTCCAGCTGATCCAAAATGCAGCAGCTCGCTTGGTCTTCAACCAGCCAAAATTCTCACATGTCTCCCCCCTGCTCCGCTCCCTCCACTGGCTCCCGGTCGCTGCCCGCACAGAATACAAAACTCTGATGCTGGCATTCAAAGCAACCAAAGGTATGGCTCCCCCATATCTTACAAGTATGATTGAACCCTACAAACCCTCCCGCGCACTCAGATCAGCCAACGCAGGGAAACTGGAAGTACCCTCACTAAAAACGCCGGGACAACGCTCCACACGTCCCAAACTCTTCTCCCTTCTGGCTCCAAAACTGTGGAATGCACTTCCCATTGCAGTCAGAACTGCAGCATCACTCCCAATCTTCCGCCGTAGCCTGAAAACCCACCTTTTCAGACTCCATCATGGCCCATAGCACTTACCCTAACCCCTTAGATAGAATTTCTGTTGGCTTAGATAGCATTTGACTTAGACTTATAGCATGTTATGTAGACAGCACTATAATTGTATTGTATATAGTCATAGCACGCCATAGTACATATGTATAGCATAGTAGTGAATATGTATAGTTTATTATGTATAGTGTATGTATAGTTTCATCATATAGATATTCCACTGTTACCTTCTTAGCTTACGCATGTTTCATGATAAATGCTTTTATGTGATGTATTCCCATGCTTTTGTTCTTGCCTAAATGTAAGTCGCTCTGGATTAAGAGCGTCTGCTAAATGCCTAAATTGTAAATTGTAAATTGATGCAGCCAGTCGGTGCATACTCTCAGTGATGCAGCCAGTCGGTACATACTCTCAGTGATGCAGCCAGTCGGTGCATACTCTCAGTGATGCAGCCAGTCGGTACATACTCTCAGTGATGCAGCCAGTCGGTGCATACTCTCAGTGATGCAGCCAGTCGGTACATACTCTCAGTGATGCAGCCAGTTGGTACATACTCTCAGTGATGCAGCCAGTCGGTGCATACTCTCAGTGATGCAGCCAGTCGGTGCATACTCTCAGTGATGCAGCCAGTCGGTACATACTCTCAGTGATGCAGCCAGTCGGTGCATACTCTCAGTGATGCAGCCAGTCGGTACATACTCTCAGTGATGCAGCCAGTCGGTGCATACTCTCAGTGATGCAGCCAGTCGGTGTATACTCTCAGTGATGCAGCCAGTCGGTGCATACTCTCAGTGATGCAGCCAGTCGGTGTATACTCTCAGTGATGCAGCCAGTCGGTGCATACTCTCAGTGATGCAGCCAGTCGGTGTATACTCTCAGTGATGCAGCCAGTCGGTGCATACTCTCAGTGATGCAGCCAGTCGGTGCATACTCTCAGTGATGCAGCCAGTCGGTGTATACTCTCAGTGATGCAGCCAGTCGGTACATACTCTCAGTGATGCAGCCAGTCGGTGCATACTCTCAGTGATGCAGCCAGTCGGTGTATACTCTCAGTGATGCAGCCAGTCGGTACATACTCTCAGTGATGCAGCCAGTCGGTACATACTCTCAGTGATGCAGCCAGTCGGTACATACTCTCAGTGATGCAGCCAGTCGGTGCATACTCTCAGTGATGCAGCCAGTCGGTGCATACTCTCAGTGATGCAGCCAGTCGGTGCATACTCTCAGTGATGCAGCCAGTCGGTGTATACTCTCAGTGATGCAGCCAGTCGGTACATACTCTCAGTGATGCAGCCAGTCGGTACATACTCTCAGTGATGCAGCCAGTCGGTGCATACTCTCAGTGATGCAGCCAGTCGGTGTATACTCTCAGTGATGCAGCCAGTCGGTGCATACTCTCAGTGATGCAGCCAGTCGGTGCATACTGTCAGTGATGCAGCCAGTCGGTGCATACTCTCAGTGATGCAGCCAGTCGGTGCATACTCTCAGTGATGCAGCCAGTCGGTGCATACTCTCAGTGATGCAGCCAGTCGGTGTATACTATACTCTCAAGAGAAGCTGTGCCGTATTCTGGTGTCCATGACAAACCACTTCCTCTGCAGAGGAAGAGACTATAGTCGCTGTATGGCCGCCTTAACAGCGGTGCCCACGTCATCAGCCCAGCTCCTCAATGGCGTGGAGCTGTTCTCTCTCGACTGTTGATGTGAATCATGACAGCCTCCTGTAGTCCATGATCATCTCCTTTGTTTTGCTATAGGGGTGCAAGAGTCGATAGAAGTAATCGGTTAGGGGACACGGTGGCACAGTTGGTATAGTGCTGTCACCTCACAGCTAGAAGGTCCTGGGTTCGATTCCCGCTCAGGACGCTGTGGGTGCTGGCGGCGTGTTTCCTCCTCCGCGTTATCAGTGCCCATACCCAAGGGCAAGGCGGGGTTGGCGAAAGGGCCTTTCTGTGTGGAGTTTGCATGTTCTCCCCGTGTCCCCTAGGGTAGGTACCCTCACAAAAAACATGCAGTAATCCTGGTCTCTAAACTGCCTCCCCCTGGCCAGCCGGTGCGCCTGATGGAGGGGAAAAGAACTGGTTGGAATAACGTGTTCCTTCCACGTGCTACGTCCAACCAGGGAAACTCCCCCCTGTCAGGTGTAAAGGAGCAACTTGGACACTCAGGCATGAAGGAAGCATGAGTTCAAGTCCGTTGCTCTCCCCGTGTCCCCCATACTAGGTTGACTAGGTTGGCGGAGGGTGTGTAGAGCCCAGGATCACATTAGATAATTGACACAGGGGTGAAAAAGTAATCGGTTAAATTAATTAAATTATTTTAATAAAATAAATGATCTACAAGCTCACAACCCGTTGTGATGCGATGCATGTGAGCTTGTAGATCACTCTATTTATCACACTGTTTAGTGTTTATACAACAAAGTGTCAGGGCTCTCGCCTCCTGTCTGTGTAGGCTGCCTCATTACTTACTAGCAAGTACTAGTTTCGCCCAGGACGATATTCAATACGTATGCACCGTCCCAGCAAATGACGTAATGACTATACTTGTGCCTGATACGGCAGTGGTGCCAGATTACATACATGTATACATAGGAGCATTACCTTTAATCCTCTCTACACTAAAACATATCGTCATTACGTCACCATCGAAAACCAATTACTCTCTGGCATTGGGTCCTTTAATCCACATCTTTATTACGTCATCATTGAGAGCTAGTTATACCAGTTATACCCTGACGTCATATGCTGGACCGGTGCATACGCATCAAAAGGGGCGCAATCAACTTACAAATTACATATACACAGAGGCATTTAGTATTAATATCACTATAGTCCAAGATTAAGTAAATTTAAAGCAATTGACAATTTAAAATAAATAATTAAATAATTATACTGTATACGTGATAACATATTTTATTTCAGTTTATATACCTTTTTGTTTCATCGGATATCGATGATTTATTTTTCTTTGAGAAACTAAAACGGATCCAGAATAATTCTAAATTGATAAAACTGTATTTATTTTATAGATAGAAACTTGTACCATACTTCATAATACTACTTTTTTACATGCATAAAGTAGGTAGGTAGCAAATAGCTAAACCTAATAATTCAACATTTCAAACATTCCTTCACAGAGAAGCTGAGATTTGACAGTTTGTAGCTTGTCGACAGTACTTGCGCACTAGTAGACCATTTATGGCCTACTAGTGTGCAACAAGCAAGTATGCACTCGACAGAGTGCAGTTCTAGTTATTATCTGTGATCAAGTCAAATGACATTGGTGTCATCCACAATCTTTAATTATAATGTTGTCTGAGCTGTGTGTGGCTTCATAGAGCGAGCAGGGGGAGGAGAGGAGGGGACTGAGTACGGACATACGTCCCCAGTGCTGAGTCAGTGTGGAGGAGGTGCTAGGTGCCAGTGTGAATGGGAACCATGGGCTGTAGAAAAGGCATAGAAAAGGTCCAACATGTTATGTATTAGAGTATTACGGTTGCCCATATGTGGTCTAAAGTGCTGTTAGTTATCTTTTATTCAGTGTTATGTTAGTAATTCTATAGGGTGAGCCAATTAAGCCATGTCTAATAGAGATAGAGTGAGCTAAACATGCAGTAATCCTGGTCTCTAAACTGCCTCCCCTGGTCAACTGGTTGGAATACGTGTTCCTTCCACGTGCTACATCCAACTGGGGAAACCTTTTTTTTTTATTACGGGGGCCGGTTTTGAATTGCAGCTGTCCATATAGGTGTTGTCCGTATAGGTGCTCGTGTAGGTGCTCTTTGAGAGCGGTTTTGAAGGAGTCAATGGATTCACATTTCTTAATGACTGTTGGTAGGGCCTTCCACATTTTAGTGGCATAGGAGCTAAATTAATTGTATCCCTTGTTTGAGCCGAATCTGGATGTGGATGGTTGAACTCCCTCTGGTGTTGTGAGTGTGGAATGTTTTCTGAAAAACGCCATTGAAATGGACAGAGTTTAATGTTTGTTTTGTCCATGTTTGTTTGTCTGATAATTACATCATAAAAGATGTATATAAACATTGGTAGCGATGTTGGAAGATGAACAGCGCCCCTCACTTCACACAGATGTGATTTTTATATTTACATTAACATGTGTATTCTGTCGTGAATAAAAATAAGAGAATATTGTATTATTTTATGTTGATGCAGTTCTGTTACCTAATGGGTGATCAGTTTCATGTATATGCTTGTTTATGGTTTTGGTTCACCTCACTCAGTAGGAAAATATGACATGTTGAGTCAAAACATGAACGTGTTTTATGGTAATGAAGTGGCTAGTGTCAAGTGTTGTTAATACTACTGAAGCTTGCTAACTCAGTGACAGCATGCCCCCACATCAATTGCATCCTCCTGCCAATTTTATAATAATAACATTCACAACCAAAACATTTATTGTCATTGGTTTGGCTAGTTTTAATTGTGCACGCCTCTGGACAGCACTCGCCCCAAGAGAGAGAGAGAGAGAGAGAGAGAGAGAGAGAGAGAGAGAGAGAGAGAGAGAGAGAGAGAGAGAGAGAGAGAGAGAGAGAGAGAGAGAGAGAGAGAGAGAGAGAGAGAGAGAGAGAGTGTGTGTGTGTGTGTGTGTGTGTGTGTGTGTGTGTGTGTGTGTGTGTGTGTGTGTGTGTGTGTGTGTGTGTGTGTGTGTGTGTGTGTGTGTGTGTGTGTGTGTGTGTGTGTGTGTGTGTGTGTGTGTGTGTGTGTGTGTGTGTGTGTGTGTGTCTTAAAGAGAGAGAGAGAGAGAGAGAGAGAGATACTTCACAGAGGCACTTTTTACAGTCTGTGGGACACTTCATGATTGATAAAATGACAGGATATTGTTTCATCCATAATGGTACAGTTACAGTAGTTCTTTTAGCAAGTTTTGTGCCCACATGAGCTTTGGATGACATCTTGCAGCCCCAGTCCATCAAATGAAAAGCCTTCCGGCATTTCATACACAGTCTAGCCATATGACCTAGTCTTGCTATATTACATTTTAACATTGTGCATATCACATGCATAATGTATGGCTATTATAATTAATTCAGTTTTGCTATACTTTCTGTATAGAATGTGATATTGCATGAGCAGTGGAATGGTCTGCTTACAGTACTTGTATATGCCGCTATTACTGCAAAGAGAAGTAAACATCAACCAGTCCATTTTCAGTTATTTATTCATACTCTTTATAACCCTTTAATCCCTATTTACTTCGCTATATAACGAATAGCAAGAATAGACAAACACATGTGACGTGTTGTAACCTTATATATTTCCACTATTTCTGACAGTTTTTTTTATGATTACGTGCCCAAAATAGGGACACCGGGGTGAAAGGGATTAAGTCCAACACACAGGGGTGAAACCATGTGACAAACACAGAAATAGTGTCCCGACTGAGCACATTACTATTATTTCCTCCACATGGGTTCTATCTGTCAGGAAGTCCAGGATCCAGTTTCACAGGGCGGTGTTGATTCCTAGTCATCTGAGCTTGGTGATGGGCTCTGTGACAATTTGACAAATTTATGTTTAGGTATTACATATACAGATGGTTAACCACTTCATTTAAGTGGTTAAGCATGGTTAACTTGTGTTTATAGGCATAAAGTCAAAGATAGTTACTTACTTTACATATAAGTCATTATTATTATATTATATTATATTATAATTATTACCCTTATTATTATTACTATTTTTATATGTTGCTAAATTGTTGTGGTTACTAGGTTAGCCTACAAAGTGATTATTAGATCATTGCAAGTGGCCAAGTGGGTGCTACTGTAGTAGGCTACATGTGTTTGCTACACTAAGAGTTTATGGCTGTCATCTTGCACATAGCCTACTGTAATAATAGCGTATGGGTCTGATATGATGTCAGTCAATGCATCTTTAAAAATTAAAAATTAAAAAAGTATAAGATAGTCTTGTGTTTTTCTGAGAGGAGTGAACTAGACACGCTCCCCATCCCTTCAAATTAGTGGCACCTGCTGTGATGTGACAGTCCTAATGGTACTGTTCCCATAGGTGCTACTGACTGACTGACATATGGTTGCATTCGAGTTAATATTTTAGTTCTGTAGAACTCAGTAGGCCTATCGCCTATATATTTTGCGTAATCTATATGGATTTACACTGACATGGCCACGGTAGCTGTAATGAAATGAAAATCGTAAACTAACTTTGTTGCTCGTGCAGGGCGTGGCGTTTTCTTGTCGTTTGGGGAATTTTAAAACTGTCTGTAGGCTACAACGCACACTAATATGTGGCTTTATAGTTTATACAGGAGTGTGAGCACCAGCAACCTGTGATGAGACGTGACATCCATCCATTATAGCGCCTATAGGTGAACAATGAATAGGTGGAATTTGTGGAAATGCCTCGAATGTGCGTTTTGGCCGCGTCACACATGTTCCGTGGGGTCTGAGTGCAGGCAGCTGCGTCTCAGCCACAGAGACACAGTGCAGTCAATGATTCACACAGTGCGAACCTGGCCGTTGCAGGTGTTTTCTATTGCTGCCACCCACATCAAGAGGCAGCCTGAATCTTACATCACATTGACTTTTGCCCGTTAGTTCAGTGTTTGGTGGATGCTGGGTTTGATTGCAGCGATGTGATCTCAATCTGTCGCTCCAGACAGATTCTTTCCTGTGTTTTGCAAACTTAAAACAGCCCACATTTTGAGTTGGAACGATACACGATAGGCTGCCGGTGTGGTTGTTCGCTCGTTGCGAGACAAGTGGACTATGAACTGCTGAGCAGCGCGCGCCTTGGTCGTTTTTACGCGCAGATCGCCACACGGTGACCAGGCGAAGGACGGGGGAATGCACACGCAACGAAATGGAAATTAAAAACGATATTGGAGTTATCTAAGTGAAAACTATGATGGTGCCATGATAGACACGTCTCCTGTGTGGACAGCTGGTACAGAAACACCCGACAGAAAGGGTAAGAAAGACGTCTGAATAAGATGTAGCCTAATGCGGATAGGCTGCGACCGTAACCATCGGGCTATGGTTATGAACCTTAAACATGTTTTAAACTGGACGCTAAACTGTTTGTTAGGTGTAAGCAATATGCATGCAGCCTAGGCTACGGTTAGATTACTCGCCATTTTATGTTGCGCACCACAGTCTTACTGCATATGGATCGCAATCACAGGTTTAATGCGAAATATGCGATACTTTTGACAAAGTGATAAATCGCCACAAATGATGTGCGTAATTAAAGCATACTTAAAGCATTATCATATAATTTTCACTGAATGGATCCCCTCCGCCCTTTATTATCGTGGTGACCCATTTGGTGATAGCTAACTCAATTGAGATTCAGCACTCATCAAACATGGGCGCGCGACAAATTGCACTTCACTTCTATTGTTTATCTAATATATAGCCTATACTGTTGGCAATTATGGAATTTAAGTTCAATGTCAAAGCTAGGCTACTTCTCCATAACGGCTGTCCGCTAGTCAGATCATTCAGAGGAAGTTATTGTTGCTTGGCAAATGCAATGCTGTTCCCCCGCACACATGCACGATAATGCTTTCTGTGTTATTTTAGACGCGTGGTCGTATAGCCTACTATAAATCGTATTTTCTAAAGCCCTTATGGGCATATGCATGCAAAGCTGAAAGGGCATGGAAACTTGCAGGTGTTTCGTTCCTGGCGCGATACATGCGCTTTGATAAATTAAGTATTTTATAGTCACTATCATTATAAAATGTCACATGGCAGCAAATGTCTGCCATATGCTGATCCGACACCTGCATTTCCCCACGGGGATCAATAACGGATTATATCTGGTCTGATCTCATCTTGTGTGTGTGTGTGTGTGTGTGTGTGTGTGTGTGTGTGTGTGTGTGTGTTTTGCGTGCGTGCGTGCGTAATGGCTGCTGGCGCGTGCGTGCCTTGCTTTGTCTTTCTATTGGGGTACCGCATCTCATTATAATGCCACCCTTATTTGTCATGTTTTGTCTACTGAGCCTAATTGGTGTGTTGCAGTTAAAACAACAGGCACAAAGTTCATGACCTTCATTTCCTCCACTACTTATTGATCGGGGAACCTTTGAGGGGTAATAATATAGCCTGCAACATAAATTTAGTTACGACATTGAGGGGGCAGAAACCGAGCACTGTTCATACAGCCTGAACTGAGACAAGCTGGAGTTGGAAATCTCCATGCCCACTCTTACAGCCAATCCTAACTGGTGGGCCGAGGCCCCACTGGTGAGCCGTGAGGGTATCGCAAGTGGGCCACCAAATAATTGTCAAAACACTAGTGTATTTAAAAAGTAATGTTTTTTTTTCTTTAGTTGAAAAATGAAATGTAATTGTGCCACCGCTAAATAACAAAGTATCCTATGTCAGTTCCGTTGATCCAAGCCGGCCCGGAACAAAATTCATTGATGACCATGAAAATGTAAGGGTCCACACATCTGACCACTTGCAACATGGCATTGGCTGCCGTGTCAGATGGTTAGGGCTAGGGACCACCACCGCATGACACACTAAAGCCTGGGGAACTTCCTCAGGTCCCTATCCCGCTGTCTACTAAGAGATGAACTTTGCCTTATAGGGATTAGCGTCATGCCCTAATTGACTTACCATTAACTGCACACATACACACATTTGGGTGTCCGACTGACACTCCAGCTCGAGATCAGCGCTCCAAGCTATCGAGTTGAAGTGACAGAACACGCCACGTCCGGACTGAACCACCGATGGTGGAAGCGGAGGGCTGGGATATGAATCCACCTCTGTCTATCTCACTCCTCTGTCGGGTGTACAATAAATCCTATAGGCTTGCAGGGAATGCTTTACCTTATTGACGCGTTAAATGGAACACTATACGTTAAATTCTAAATGACAAAGCATGGCGTTTCACACACACACACACACACACACACACACACACACACACACACACACACACATTTTACACACAGATCTAATATTGTATATTATTTTATCACAGTATCGCTTGGAAAACCCACAATACCAACATGATACATGTTGTTGTCTGACCTAAACTGTCCCTCCCTTCTTCTTCACTGGTGTCCTGGGATCTGGTTTATGCAAGTCTCAGTGTGTGTGCGGTCGATTATATTTTACTGTAATTGTATTCGGATGACAATATTACAGGCGCTCTCCTGAGAGGGTATCCGCTTGCCTGTGTCCAGCATGTGTTCAGGTATTATTGGTCTTTTGGCCGGTAAATGTCCCGAGGTTGCAGTCGGACGGTGGCCAGTTGGTCTTTGGGCTCTCTCTCAAATAATACCCTCTCTAAGCAGCCCCTGGGCCTCTCAGCGGATCTGCTGGCTATAAATAATGGCACATATGTCACCGTGCTCTTGGCTGACGTGCACTAAGCCTCATCCTTAGCTTCCATAGGGGAAATGGGGGGGGAGAGAGAGAGAGAGCGAGAGCAGAGGACTGCTAGTGTTTTGATGGAAGCAGTCTTGGACAGAGATACAGTAGAAAGAATGCATGTATGTGTCAGGGGAGGATGTGAATACCTGCCAAGTCTGATTTTTCATCTGCATCCATCATAGCATCATCCTCATTTCAATTACTTTATTCTCTAATCTAAAGTAGCTATTTTGGTGGCACCAGTGAAGCAGACACCTACTGTATGAGAGTGCACAGACTGCAGGACCAAAACTGGATGAGGGTGCACAAAATCTCTACTTGATTTTACATACATAACTACCCCGCCTACAGTAAACACTCAAATCACCTGCTAAGGCTGCTATATGTGCATCCATAAGTCACATCTCCACTGGCTTCCACTGGCTCATCTCATCTTGTTTTCATTGTGTTCTTCTTATCATTCATGGAATCAACCCCTCCACCACTAATTTTCTCCTTCTCCGCTCACTCCCCCTGGTGTAGGTCGCTAGCAGAATTCAGAGCAACACTCCTAATGGCTTGTTTGCTTAGCTGGATTTACTTGCAGTGGAGATCATATCAAAATGCTCCAGGCTGGAGGAGACAGCAGCGGCCCTGTGGGACAATTCAAGACCAGTTGTTCAGTGCTGCAGCCATGAAAATTTAAATAATCACCGTAAGGGACTTATGTGCACACTTAGTTTAAAAGTTCGGAATCGCTGGCCCCAAATGATTAATGCGATACATTTAGGCCTATAATGCCGGGCTGTAGAGGTATCTCTTCACCACTTAAACCTGTGCATACTTCATTGACCGGAGACCCCAGGGGTCTACACTAGGCCCCCTACTTTCTTCTCTATCTCTTTCTCAAATCTCTTCGCCAAAATACACAATCTGCAAGTTTCAGTGTGCTCTTTGTGATGTGTGGTGAGCTTATAGATCAGCTTTTTTCACTGAAGGCTTGCTGGAGAATAGGGGCGATGGGGTGGATGTTGTTATATGCAGTGATAGAAAAAAGATTAGGTGAGTTAGCACCTTAATTCTATTGTCACATCACAGGTGTAAAAACAATACAAGCTAAGAAATAAATAAAATAGGGTATAGAGAAATAGAGAAAGAAACAGAAAAACAGATCAAATAAAAATGTGCACTGTGTACACTGTAGAGTACATACAGTGCATGAGGTACAACAGTATACAAATGACCATACCTCACCCATGACCTCTGGATGTCATCACTTTTGCTGTCTGCTGTTGTCTAAAACATGGTTTAGTGCAAGGATGTTTTAAGCCTTATATACTTTGCCATAATAAAATTGTGCGCAGAACTTTTGCCATATAGTGAAATTGTGCGCAGAATATAGGCAATCTAGTGAATCTACAAGCTCACAAGCGACGTTATGAGCTTATAGAGCTGCTTTTGTTGGCGAGTATCGGCAAGTGACACTGTTGACTGTTGTACGAGGAGAAAAATCACAACAAAGGTCTGAATGGGGACTGCCCTTATGTCAGACCTCCCGTTAGTCCGACCTGTGCTGCGGGTTACAATTCACCCGTGGCTTCCTGTGAGGTTAGGGTTAGGTTTGGGATAGTGTTAGTAATGGTCTAACGGGAGGTCGAACCAAATCCATGCTGCCGGTCTGAATTAACCCTTAACAGAGAAGGAATGCCTAAAGAATTGTGAGTTTTATCACAAGGTTGACGTGTCTTGTTATGGAAGCATGGCCGATATGTACACACGTGTAGGAAGCCACCGATGTTCTTAGGCAGCTTCATGTACAGTACAGTGTAAAAATCTGACTTAATTTACACAGCTGGGAATTGGATAAAAAACCCTGGTCTTTCTTTGAGGTGGCCACTCTGGCAATGTGAACATGCAGCCTCCTTCCTTAGCTCCCAGGGCCATGATGTTGCTTTAATGACACAGACAGTCTGACCTGCTACTGTTTTGACGGCCAGCTAGCAAAGCACCAGCCTCTGACTCACTCATAGCAAGAGGCAAAGCTCCAGTCTAGAATGAATACAAAAGGTCAATATATACACATGTAACTATTGTAGTTGTCCAATTTTTCATAGCACACTGGCTGGACTGCTGTGGAACTTTGGCCTCCCCAAGATGAATTGTTATGGAAACATCATTCTTTTCCCCCTGTTAAAATAAATAAAATAAAATAAATAATCCTGCTAGCAGCAGGGATCTAGTGCTTAATTCAGTTGTTCTGTTCCCACATGCTGTGTTGTCCATGCAATCTGTATCGGGAACTCAGTCAGTAAAGAGAAAGAGACAATCAATTGAGGCAAGATAAGCGTTTTAGAGATTGAGTAATTATTATTGAGGTACCATCAAGGAGAGCACACAAACTTACATTCAACGTATCCAAAATTGAGATGTATTTGGAAAACCCACAGTCGTGTGTCACACCACTCATGTGAAAACAGAGTCTTCATATACTCAAGAGAAAGCCCAACCCCTAGCCCCCTCATGGGAAAGTCTAAGGCAATAAGGATTTACAACAGGTAATCAAAGCTATAACAAGAGAGAATAACACAGTAAACCACAGCTGTGTTCTACAGCTACATAAACACTGCCTTGAGGTGCTTCTTAAATGTTTCACCCCGAAATTCCTTGACAGTGTCACCTGCGAGATTGCGTGCATGCATCCGCCTGGGTGACAGCAGACTGCTGGGTGAGCGCTGGCGCTGTGGCATGGGGGGTCAGATCAACATACAGTATGAATGAATTCTGTACTGGCCATATATGGATCGTGTCTTGAGTGTACAGGGTTTGAGAGAGAGAGAGCGAGTGTATTTTCCGACAACTGCATCAGCCGCGGAACCCCTGTGGCAAGCAGTAGTGTTTCTCTGAGGCATCAGTCCGACACTGTCTACCCCAAACCCTTACCTTAACCCTAACCGCAAGCACGGCACAATGCATGTCAGACCAACGCACTGCCGCGGAAGCGAGCGGCAGTCGAGTGTCTTA
This sequence comes from Protomyctophum parallelum, assembly GCF_964188405.1. Classification (NCBI taxonomy): domain Eukaryota; kingdom Metazoa; phylum Chordata; class Actinopteri; order Myctophiformes; family Myctophidae; genus Protomyctophum; species Protomyctophum parallelum. The sequence continues at coordinate 9,063,674 of NC_139717.1, forward strand.
GCCCCCGGCAGTTTTCTAGCACTGCCGAACAGACCGAGATTGAGCGGCAATGGAGTTAAATTAAATCTGTTGCCGTAGAATGCACTCGCTCCTTCTTGGGTTTAATGAGGTGAGATCAACATATGGAATGTCAGAACAGGTCAGCTCCATATATGGAGATCTAAGCGTGGCAGCCGGGGCAGTGTTTTGAGTGTACAGGGTTTGAAGGACCAGGTAGTGTCGGGCCTTAATTTCTAGGCCTGTTGACAACTCTAGTTTTCACCGGCTGCCGGGCGTGGCTGCACTAATAACTTTGGGGCAGGCCCGTCTAGAGTTTAAATTGTCAGGTATCAGTAAAAAGGGAGACATCGAAGAGGAAGGATGGATGGAGAAGGATCAACATATGGAATGTCAGAACAGGTCAGCTCCATATATGGAGATCTAGGGGTTTGAGGTTTGAGGTGAGATGTAGAGTTGCTGGCCAATATTGATGACATCAGGGATCTCCATATATGGGCTTAATATTGACCTAATTGACGACATCACGTGATGTCACAAGGTATGACCATTATGGGGCCTGAAAAACTGATGGGAAATGCACTATTACATCGTTAACTGCAACCTGACGTCGCAATAATTTTCTTAATCCTTTTGTTTGGCATCACTAAATACGAATAAGCAATCACAGAGTAATAACGTGTTTTAGAATCTATTCTGCACTGATATGAATATGTGCCTTGAGATGTTGACATGCCCTTGTGGTGTGCCCCTTTTAGGCACAACAAGGTTCATTGTACGATGAACCAAAAATAGCAAATCTACAAACTCACATCGTGTGGTATCAGTGAGCTTGTAGATAGGCTGTTTTCTGCACACAGCGTATTATTAAGCATACAGTAAATTGGTAATGGTATTGGCCACAAACAGGAGTTTGTTTTCATACTAAGAAAGAATTGTTGGCTCCTGTATCTAAGAAATAATTGTCAGCTATTTATTTCTCCAGTCAGCTGTCTGAAAATATGGAGTAAGTTGTACCAGTCTATTAGATCAGTGGTTCTCAATCGCAGTACTAATAAATAAAATCACACCCGTGTGAAGTGAGGGGTGCTCTTGTCATTGTACAATGTACATCATCAAGCATCATCTCATACTGGCCAATCAGTAGAACTTTGATTCTTGCCAAGCACTTAAGTGCCCATATTGGCCAAGCGCTCCCACCGACATGTGATTGGTTAGTCTACAATTTTCCCTTCAATGTCAATGGTGTTTAATGTTTTGATGTTTAATTTACATCATATTTGGTAGAATTTTGACCTAATTTCTCCTTTCATTGTCAATGGCAAATATTGAGACGTGTGGGGACAAAATTTAGCAGACATTTGACCTGAATTCCCCTTTCATTGTCAATGGCAAATATAGAGCCATGTGGGGACAAACTTTAGCAGACATTTGACTTGAATTCCGCTTTCATTGTCAATGGCAAATATTGAGACGTGTGAGGACAAAAGCTGTGTATATAGGAGGGGCTAGCGCCCCTCTCAAATAGCCTATCAAGCTCACAATACACAGCAATGTGATGCTTTGAGAGCTTCTAGATATATTCTTAAAAAAAAAGAAAAAATTTGAATATTTGTGAAGCATTTTAACAATACAAATTTCTGATGGAGGTTCCGTGGCCAGAGCCAGACACATTCATTTGGGAATCCTTGTCATGAATAGGTCTGCGAACCGCCTATTAAGCGGCGTTCAGACTTGGATGGTTAGAGCGGCGCGATTACATACAAAGTCAATGCAAAGATGTCAATTGCGCGACCTGGCGCAGCACAAACGGGACGAACCGAGGCAAATATATATTCGGGTCTAAACGCAGCTTTAGTTTGTCAATTTTCTCGAAATGATGGTTGGAACTATTATAAAATTACTGATGTGATATATATACTGCATATATATATATATATTTATATATATCCCATACTTTTGTTATGTCAACCATCCTATTGCATTGTTTAGAAACCTGGGCAGGTTGTCCAATGAAGCAATTTCCTTGCCTGGCATGCTAGGACGTAGAAGTAGAACAAAGTAATGAGAATATGCAATCTTCTATAAATGCAAGTGCCACCATTTATCATGCTTTGTGTATACAGTATACGACACTGTGTTATGACAGATAGTTCAGCATCATGTTGTTTGACATCTGACTACTAGACCATTAACAACAAGTGACAAGAAAGGAGATGAGGAATGATACGTAGATAACACTTTGAGAATGGAGGAGAATTTATGTCATATGTGGATAAGCAAATCAGTATTTTTGTGCTACACAAAGACAAAATCCATGCCACCTGTTAAACAAGAACGCTTTGCAGGTGCCAGAGATATGGGACGAGCAAATCGTCATGTTACGTCATGATGATATACGATAAGAGTGCCCATGTTTTATGGGCATGATTCACCAGGATCCTGGATGCATTGATTCTATAGGCTTAACCTGGGCCCAGCCCGCCTGCAGTACCAGTTGTTGACCAGTAGGGACAGCGGCTTCAACATTGCCCAGCCCATACCTGTAGTATACTATACTATACATTAAGCATACATGCATCTGTATCACATTTTCCAAGGTTTTACATAATGTTTTTAATATGATTAAAATCTTTGTGTTTTGCCAATTATTTGGGACCCACTTGCAATATCTTCATAGCCCAGTAAGCCCACCAGGTTGCGAATTGCCACTGTAGACTATGATGCTTAGCCTCCTTGTTCACATACTGGACAATACTTTATATGGTGCGTTATTCAGAATCAGAAATGTTGTCGCCACATACATCACATATAGCAGTGGATAAATAGCTTTACAGAAGGCAGAAATGCAGATAAAAATATATACTTTATATATATATTATTGGAGAACGATGTATCCATGAGTAACTGTCTATTTGTGTATGTATTATTATATATGTACAATTTTGTGAGTGTCTTGTAAGCCCGTGCGGGCTGGGCATCTTATGATGTAGGACACTTTAATAAAAACTCTATCTATCTATCTATACATCCACAGTTTCATTTGCATGCTTAAAGTGACAGTATACAGTATTGCTTGTCCACTGATGCCATGTTTTTTATTTAGAGTATAGATAGACAAACAAACAGACAGATGCTAGCTGTGTTGATGTTTACATTGTAACTTCTAGCCTAGGTATTTTACTGTGTACGTTTTGACTTTACCCAGGTAGTTGACTGCTGTGCTTGCTTACCCTGCTGTTTCTCCGCTAGCACTAGGGTCTAGTCTCTCTTAGCCGATCTTGCCTTTTTGTAAGTCGGTCTGAATAAGACTATATACAGTAGGCCTATCTGCTAAATGAGTAGATTGCAAATTGTACTATAAACAACTGTAGTACAATACTACATCAGTTTGCATTCCCTGCAAATCACCATCTGCACTGTCCTTTGTTAATTCATCTCTGAGAGTTGAACTAAATGGACCTGTGAGGCTCTATTTTATACATGTTTTCCCTTTTTTTTAATTTTTATTAAGAGAGATGGCAGAAAGAGGATTTTACCGTGTAGTATTCTATGGGTACAGTTACAGTACATTTGCGCTCATCTGTCCTTGTCATGTTCAACAGGGACTTTCATGTAGGCTAAGAGGAAGTGCCATGCTATGCGTTCAGTGGATAGTGTGCTGTCCATATGCCCTCCACCTGTCTAAACTGACACCAGACCATCTGTGGCCGATTAGCATGCTTTGTTGCACAGCAAAAAATAAATCCCCCTATTCACATTTATTAAGCACTTTCAAAATATAAAAAACTAGAATTTCGCGGCCGCTTTGCGGCCGCTCATCCCAGAGTTACTTTGCCGCGCACTATGGGAAGAAGGAAATTGCGGGAGTTGACTCCACATGTAGTAACGGATGGGTTATTAGTTATTATTATGTGTCCTTATTAGTGTAGTGTAGTGTAGTCAACACGTTATGGCTCATACACACTGCCCAGTATTTGCTCCGATTATGCTGTCGGGGAGCATTTTTGGCGCTGGCCGACAAAACCCCTGATCTGACGTTACTGGTAGATCGTGATCTACCTTTTGGGCACCGCTTAACTCAACCTTTTTTGTCCCAGGGCACACTTTTCATAGCCTAAAAATCTCGGGGCACACCTAGATATACGGTTTGTGTACACTGTATATATACCGGTGTGTATATATAGTAAATATATATATTATATATTATATAATATATAAATATATATACATATAGAATATTAGTGGTCCATGACATGAAAATGTTTGAGAACCACTGCTGTAAAACAACATTGGACAATGATGTTTGACAGTCAGCAATATTGTTGCTTATTCTAGATTTATTTTCTGACTTGATCTGGCCTGTTAACATTTTCATAGACCTGGTTGCTTGTTTCCCTCTCAGTTAATGTGGCAACCCTGGTCAATGCCGTGTTGACTGTTCTGTATGATGATTTAGCTTAGCACACAACAGCTAGGAGGATGCAGCAGGCTGATGCCGTCATGTTTAACAGTATTTTGCGCAATTTATGTCCCCGAATTTATGGATATGGACTTATGGCTCCATCGCTGCCTCTTTCTTTAGTAGAAGTAGAAATTTAACGTGTTGCTGACTGTTTACCTCCCTCTCACACACGCACGCGCGCACACACACACACACACACACACACACACACACACACACACACACACACACACACACACACACACACACACACACACACACACACACACACAGCTGACGTCCTCTCCTACCGACGTCAGCTGTTCATTTATCTCCTTATTCATACACGCTTTGAGCTGAGAGAAGCTATAAAGCGCCTTTTAAATATGACAATGCTGTATATATATCAGCTGCACAGTTCAGGCAAGTGTCTGTGGCATATGTAACTTTAACAAAATAGGTTTGACAGCTTAAATCCGCGCGGCAGTGTTGTGTGTGTGTGGGACACGGGGTAGTGTTGTGTGTGTGTGTGTGTGTGTGTGTGTGTGTGTGTGCGTGCAATCAGAAGTACTGGCAGTAGCGAAATAACAAACGCGATCTGTCTAATCGTAGTAGTTAGGCACAAAACAAAGAACTTTCTAAGAACAATGTTAATGTAACTAAGACATTCGCTGAGCGACCTATATTTTAAATACAGAGATTTAGAAGGAATAAGCGAAATGGTGAGGCGACTATAGGTAAGGTTTCTCTGCGGAGAGAGGGAGATCCATAGGGGAGATCACATTACAGCAGCCAAAGAGGGAGGGGGGCGCTGAGAGCTAGTGACGGGTGTGGCTTGGTTGAGTTGGTTGAGTTTTCATTGGCTAGTGGCCACATCTGTATGGGCACATCTTTTATGGGCACATCTTTTCATTGGCTAGTGGCACATCTTTTGCGCCACGTGACAACTTCTCCAATATAGAATAGATAACGAAAATATCCAAGCTTGGATATTTTTGCTATTGGTCTCACTATAGGAAAAAGCGGCTATACTTGGTGTAATGTGCCCTGCTCTTCTGGTTTTAGTTAACAGCCTGGCTGTTGAGTTCTGAACGAATTGGAGACGGTATAGGTTTTTCTTTTGGAGGCCAGAGTATATAGAGTTGCAGTAATCTAGATGGGAGGACTTGTTCTATAGTCTTGCGTAGCCAGACGATCAGCGGTCGTCGCCTACTGATATGTCTGGGGAAATCCTATACAATGAAAATTGATTGTAAATCCTTTTATGATGAAATGTCAACAGGTGCTTCCTCCCGGACCTACACATGCTGTGTGATTGTGGGCCCACCTTACTGCCCATTATGGCTACTGGCTAGCCGCTAGGGTGACTCTTAATCCATCCCTGGGTCACATTACTAATCCCAAGATAGGTTGACGGCTAAATAATACTGTGCTGTCCACTGAAGCTCTGTGTGAGGACAGGACTGAAACCTTTCACTTCCCCCGTCTGTCTTGTGCCCCACTGTGCTCCCGTGGACTTGGCCAAAGCCCCCCCCCCCCCCCCCCCCCCTCTGCTCATTTATTCATGATTTTTGATCCCTTCTCGTATGGACAAACCAATCCTGCCTCTGACAAGTCAGCACTTAGCAAGCCAGACACCGATCCCTGAGGATTGCACTGAACAGTTAGACCCCCGTCTCATATCCTGCTGCCCTCTCCTCGCCGTCCCTCCTCGTCTCTTCCCTTCTGCTGCTTCTACTACTGGGGTTGCATTATACTTGGGTTGTCATGGGTGTCAATTAACATGCATTTCCATTCATACCCCTTTCGTGGTATACAATTGTCTCCCTCTTAAATGTTATTCTGTAAAATCAATAGATGATCAATGGTTAACCATACTTTTCTGCATCACAAGGCATTGTGAGCTTGTACTGTAGTGTTTACAGCTTTGTTGTCCTGAACTCTTACACATTTGACAATGAAAGGAAAATGTACGTCATATGTGGACGAGCAAATCGGCTTTTCTAAACGCAGTGCAACTGTTTTTATTCAGCTATAGTGTAGATCTTTGTACTAACACAAACCCCATCCCCATAACATAAATCCCATTGACAATGAATGGAGAATTTACATCATATGCGTATGAGCGACACGTTATGATGATGTACGATGATAGCGCCCCTCACTTCACACGGGTGTGATCTTTTTTTAATACAATTTATGGACACATTTAAAAATTATTTAAATGTTTTTATGTTTTGCTTATGATGAGAGGCCTGGAATTGGGACACCAGTTTCATAGTGGTTAAGTGTTTAGTGACAAAGGATTCCTTCTCATTTCCTCCTAATCTGCATGGCTTTATATGTATTATAGAAGTCATTACTTCACCTGTGTACTTCAACCAATTCAGTAGTATTCATTGATGATTGCATAATCGCCCCTTTTGAGAACAGGATTTCAGCTTTTGAATTATGCAACTTAAATTGTTTCCTGGTATGGTTGAGCTGAAAGTGAATTGCACCTGATCGGTGTTAACAGCGTAACCAACCACTCGCTGCTTCCCGCTTCCATCATAATGTTCATATAACGTCATTATGACTTCATATCACCATAGCCAGGCTAACAAGAAAACCTTGGCTTTTTTGTGTGTAACAAGGTCACACACACACACACACACACACACACGCGCGTGCGTGGCGGCGGCTCTACAGGGGGGCATTGGGGTGGGCAATGCCCAGTTGCCCAGTTGGACTTTGTGCACCTCCAGTCCAGATTGGCCAGTAGTACCCTACCGGCCTACCTACCGAACCAATATTACAAATGTTAAATCTATAATTTCTTCATGATTATTATAAATATATACATTTTCAAATTAATTGAATAGTTAATAGAACTACACGGTAATTATATGCAAGAAAACATTATAATAATGCTCAACATAATTGTATCTGTTGTTGGTGCTGCTGCATACTTGTAGCCTTTTTCAACACATCAGACACGTACGTGTTAATAGGGGAGTATTTGGGTTTGAAAAATAAAGTGCCTCCGTTGGAAAACAATATGCCCCCCTGCTGATTTGTTTCCACGACATGGAAATAATGGGGGTATCACGAGAATAGCTTTTTAGATGTCTTGCATCTTAGCAATCAGAATATGTTATCATGTAAGACCTCACCAGAACCAATCTAGATAAATAACAATCCCCATGTCTGCTTATTTACCAGCTCAGTGGCCTTGTGGTTAGAGTGTCCACCCTGAAACTGGGAGGTTGGGGTTCGATCCCCGGCCGAGTCGTACCAAAGACTCTAAAAATGGGACCCAGTGCCTCCCTGCTTGACACTCAGCATCAAGGGTTGGATTGGGGGTAAGTCCCTGCGACATACTAGCGTCATGTCCAGTGGGTGTACTTGTACATCAAGCTGCCTCACGCTACAGAAACAGGAGATAGGCTCCTGCCCTATGGGCCTCATGGCTCGGCAAGGCTACTATGTCTGCTTATTTGCTGGCTCTTTCTTCCAGTGTCATAGCTTAGTTGGGATGTTGTTGTTTTTTCTTTGGTTATTCTCTCTCGGCTGTGGAAACCTGCCCTAGACCAATCGAATGACTCAACTGGTCTCACTTTTGGATCAAAATGCCCATGTCCTAACACAAATACACTATTCCACTATTTGCATTAGGAGAAAAAATAACACTGTTCCTAAAGTCTCAGTGAAGTATAGTATAGATTCAATTAACAGATAACATGGCAAAATGTATGAGGCATATTAGACTACATGATACCATGGGTGCACGTACTGTAGCCTATAGCTAAAGCTCACTAAATATGATCAATTATAGACCATGATTATTATAGACCTAGTGTATAGCTTCAAGTACAGTAATGCACAGATAACATATAAACATGTGTGAGGGATTGTTAGATTACATATAACACGAGTCCATGTATACTGTACCTAGCTCACTAATTATGATCAATTATAGACGTGTTTTATTATAGAGATAGCAAACAGATGTTTTCTCTCTTCCTTACTGGTGACCATTATGGGATGCTGTATAGCTAATGAACGCTTAATTGACACAGCATGGGTGTTCTACATAATTGGTATAATTAGCATGATTGTATATATGATGCTAATTGCGGTCTCTTAGTTACACAATGTTGAGGTTGACATATTTTGGTTTATTTTGCTTGAATGTACCATATGTAGGCTATATTTGATTGATCTTGTTGTTTTGCCACTTGCTGTTTTCCTTTTCTTATAATAATCTTTATGTTTTTGTTTTTTTTAAAGATATTCTTTTGCGGCTTACGCCTTTTATTGTTTTTTTTTAAGGGACAGACAGTAGGCTGACAGGAAACGGGAGAGAGATGGGGGAAGACATGCAGTAAAGGCCGTGTCGGGCTCGGGAGTCGAACCCGCGGCACACTGCGACTGGATTACCAGTCGGGTGCCCAGATGGTTACGCCACCGCCTGGGCAATCTTTATGTTTTTAATTGCAATTTTGGAAGCTTGTACTTCACACACTATTTTACACACACAAATTTGTGATGTAGCAATAAAGCACTGTTAAAAGGGCCTGTGTCGGCTTAACGATCCAGGCACCTTGGCTGGCAATCCAGCATGACAGTGTGTCGCAGGTTCGAGTCCCGATCACGACAATCTTTGATGTGTGTCTTCCCCCCATCTCTCCCCCCATTTCCATTTCATTTAGCTACTGTCCAACTACCAATAAAGGCAAAAAAAGGTTAACATTTATTTTATTTTATGTGCTGTTAAGTTTATTGAAACTAAATTTGGTATGTTGCAGTTAAGGCGCTTGCACACATGAGTTACACACATGTTACTGTTATTTCGTTTTTAGAGTCAGCTTTTAAGACACACAAACTGCGAGAATGGAACTCGACAGTTCGACATCAGTTTTGGAGTATGTGGGCAAGAGGGAAGACGATGTATGTAATGCTGTTTGTTATTCCCTTAAGCCAGGGCGAGGTGCAAAAGCTGCAGTACAGTTTCTATGTACATCCCTCCTCATTAACAGGCCTATCAGAGTGGTACTGCAGTGAGCACTGGTCTGCCCGCCCCAGCTGACCCAGTGGCACATGCTCTACCATACTCCAATTAAAGATCCACCAGTAGCACCCCTTAACTTGTTTTCATCAAAGCCACCTCCGCTCCTCTCGTCTTTTCCTTTTTAGTTATTTTCCTGCAGAGTTCCACATACACCTTAATTAATCTAATGGTAGAGATGTGGGGCAGTGTGAGTGGACACCATCTTGGGTTAATGGGATGACGTTTGAGCAGCTCGCTGCGTCTTACCAGAGAGAATTTAATACTGCTCTTGTAACTGCTCCCTAATGAATGGAGCTCTCTACTCCCGTTACACACATGTGCACATGCCTACATGTGCACGCACGCACACACACGCACACACACACACACACACACACACACACACACACACACACACACACACACACACACACACACACACACACGTGCATTCATACACGTGCACAAGCATACGTACACCAATAAACAGTGCTCTTAGCTTAAAAAGACAAAGAAAATCACACTCCTGCAATTCCTCCTGGAATTATTTTTAGCCCCTATTTGTTCGGACTGACTAAAATTAACAGGGAAAAATGGAGGGTTGTCAAATGAATATTTCCGGCCCTTAGGCCAGCTTGGCTTGGCAGGGATTACATCCTGGCTCGAGTCATGCCTTTACATCCCTCTGAGCCCTGGCAACCTCTCCCTGTTCTCCACCAAACATTTCTCATCTGACACCAAAGATTACTCACTATGGAGGTGTGGAGCTAGTTAATTCCCCCCTCTGTTGCAAAATACAACCCCCCAAGCCCCCGAGTTACACATATACTGAGTGTCACTCAGGCATACAGTAACAATATAACCCTCTAGACTTAGTACAATTCAACCCTATAGACGATTTATTTGAGTTGTCTCTGTACTTGGGAAGCTTCTTTCTTGTACCAAATGTCTCTGCCAAAAAATAGATTTAGAAGCTCACGGGACTCGTTGTGAGCTTCTGGATTGGCTATTTTTGGCTAATGTTTCCCCCGGAATATGGATGCTGGGGTTCAAGTGGTTTACCATGTAACCTCTTACCCTTCATTGATGGGAGGTTCCACAGGGGTCTATACTTGGTCTTCTCTTTTTTCCACCTCCAAATGAAATCTCTTTGTCAAAAATAGCCAATATACAAGATATTTTTGTTATGCTATTATATTATACGCTATACCCTAGCCTCGGAAACCCAGACGTTTTTATTTCCAGGGAGGAAAAAAAAGTCTGGGTCCGAGTCCACTTCAATACGGCATAGAGTAGCGCAAACATCGCTCACTCTCTGCTGATTTCTGATCGTCTGCACCTTTGAAAAATTTACACACACACGCACACCCGTACACACACACACACACACACACACACACACACACACACACACACTCCTCTCTCTCGCTCTAATTAATTAGTCTCATGTCCAGCAGCTGCGCACAGTTTCTGCCGGCGGATCCTGCCGGGAGCTGCCTATGCCATAGAAAGCATAGGTGAGTTCCAGGCTACCGTAACCCTAACCAACATTAAGGACACTGGGTTCATGTAGTTAGCTTTGACAGTTACAATTTGACACAAACAGAGGATATTAATGTGTGTATGGGTACAGCTAATGATGCTATTAGTTTCCCCATATCGTTTCGCTCCATAAAGTTGTTAATTGGATGTTGTGTGGCTGATTCAGTCAGTGACAGTGGAGACAGCTAATAGCCCGTGGCATGACAACATGAAATATTAAAACGAAAATAGTTGAGACATGCTGTTTTACCAAATAACTCATGATAGGCTAACAATCGACTATATAGATGAGGAAAATATTGTTTGGTTTGACCCTGCTAGCATTTTGTTTATAGCATTGCTCTATGTAGCTCTCTATTGTGCGTCCAAACTACAAACTAAACTTGCAAACCACTGGGTTTTCTTGTGCACACTGATAATAGGCTAACTTCATGCTCATGTGTGTTCTATATGTTTTGAAACATTGACTTTAATTTTATAATGTATGTCAATGTGGCTTAGCCTGGGTAACTACTCCCCCTTGGAATCACCAATTTCTCCACTCCATTTCTTTCTGCGAGACAGAATTAAATTAAATGTATTCCAGGGTGAATGTCAACATTATGGCAAGGCTCTCAAGAGTGTTTTTCTTATGCAACACAATACCACGCTAAATCAAAGAAAAGTGGAAGAATTAATGGAGAAAGAATGAAATGGATCATCGTACTGTCATCATAAATTACGGCTGTCATAGACTGATTAGATAATCATCCGAGATCCACATGGGAGCCACACCATTATCAGACACACCATTATCAGTCTTGTATTTTTCCAATTTTGCCCATCTACCCTCTTCGGTCAATGAAATCAAGGTTCCTGAAAGATTAGACATCTGCACTGTGTTGTACAACTGCACTGAATAAGTACAATTAATAGTAATAATAAAGAATAATTGTGCACCTTCATACTGTTTCTGATGACAAAAGGGGCAGGTGACACTGTGCTTTATTTAACACAGAGGATTTTACAGTAAAGATTGGGTTTCCAGAGTTAAATATTTGTATGATATGGGCTAATGCATGATCAAACTGGGACCCCTGAAATATAAAAGAAATGTTGAGAATCACTGACAGTTTCATAAAACAATTGCCTTACTATTTTGATGAGAGAACCGGCAGATCACATTAGTCTTGATGGTGTTTATTAATGCCCTCCTTTCACAGTAGGCTATGTGTGAGTGCTAAACACCAACCCGTAGCCCTGTTTACAGCAATTTTGCTCACACAGACACATTGTGCAATTGATCTCTTCGCTGCATCGCTGTTGACGGCGTGGAAAAAAACCCCTGAAAAGAGGACGAGAGTGCTCAGGAGACTGGAGCAGCAACACAAAACTGCTTTGATGTGAAGCATGGAGAGAATTAAGAATTCAACCTACATAACGGTAAAAGCAAAGAGGAGAAATGTGAATATAGTCCAGTGTGAATATAATGCATGAGATAATGAGCCCGTAATGTTAACCACTTGAGCCATATATTTTCATCATATGTTTTCTTCCCATATGACGTTCCCAGAATAGGGATGGATGACGTTCCCAGAATAGGGATGGCATAAGTGGTTTAATGGAAGTGGAGTTGGGCTCAAATCATGTGTCATTTCCAGCACTGAAAGATATGCCTAATTTGTCTATATTTCACACGCACATTTCCAGACCTACAAAAATGGCTCTGGCTGTTAAAGAAAGTCTATACAACTTTAACAAGCTTAATACATACACGTACGTGGGTTTCTGAACTGCCCACAGTCCTCCTATGAGACACAGACTGTAGGAAAAAAAATGCTATTTTATCATGACCATTAGTGAAGACCAATTATATGATGATAGGTTGAAAAGTAGTGAAGTCGTCCTTTAAACCCTATATACCCTATGTTTTATGACAAAATAAATTGGACAATATAATAATCTGCCCAAAATACGGACACCAGGTTGAAAGTGGTTAAATCAGTAGAAGATAAGTACTACAAGTGTTGTGTCTGCATCAGTCAATTTTTATGACACCAGTTTCCCTGTATGGATAGGAAGTGTGTGAAACCTCTTTATTGTATACTGTTAGTGTTAATGTCAGGGAATGATTAATGATAGTTTAAAGCAATATTTGCAACCCATTTTAGTGAAAGTAACATGCAACCCCAGTTACACTTTGTACATTAAGTATGTCATAAGGACCCAGGGAATGTTCCATGGTTAATGAGCTTTAAATATTTAATTATGCATTGTTTATTTGAATAAGGACAACGACATGGAACAGTGAATGTTGTGAAAGTTATTTCCATAAATCCAACAACGATGGAGATTAAAGTACTCTATAAAGAAATATAACAACTGCACACTGTATTCAATTATTATATGTCTGTCACCTACTTTATCATGATTTGCATCATGAATGCATAAAATCTAAATGCATTGTCAGCTCAGCTTTATGAAGGTAGCAAGAGAACGTTGTCACAATAGGAGCCAGGGTTGTATTTGGTGGAGGCGGGATGGGGACATGGATGAGGGATGCATGCCTCTGCTTTTGATATCCTCGCTCTGGTCACTCTTTTAATGGCTGGGGAGGCCATGTTTTGTCCCTGCTTCTGGTCAGACTGAATTAATATCAGGTCTGATATGTCTGACATCTATGTATGATAATGTAACAATTTAATTTAAATGTATGTTAATCACATTATCTTATTTTTGTCAAAACCAAAATTTTAAACCTTTTTTTATAATATTCAAAAATAGCAGATCTACAAACTCATAACACATCGCTTTGTGATGCACTGTGAGTTTGTTGATCAGCTATTTCTACGATGAAGTATATGGGGTAAGTGGGCTTTGAAATGATCCCCCGCCTCTGTTTTTGTCCTGTTCTTTTTTTTTTTTTACCCTGGGAGCCAAGTCTCCTTTTGTACAACATTTTCTGTTTTAAATGCGAAGCTGCACCTTCTATTTCCCCTTCCTTGTTAAAGTGAGTCCACCATAGTCTCCTCTGTGAGCGGTAAAGCTGTCAGGGTGACAGGGGAGGCAAACCGATGTCAGAACCTGGAGCACTAATGCAGTCCAATGCATTAAACATGGCTCAGCAGGCCTCCATTAGACACCTACTGTACCGGTGGAGGCCAAAAACAGGTAGTACTCCAGTAGCCCGGTTCCTCTGGCAGTCCCTGTCCTGAGAATGTCTCTGCTACAGCTGGTGACAGTGGGTGGGTGACAGGATTCTTGGGTGCACACACCAAGGTGACACAGCCCCGACAGGCTGGAGGAGGGATAGTGGGGGGGGGGGGCGCACGTAACTTCTAGCCAAACAGGACCACGGGGACAGTGTAGGGGCCGCGGGAGTGTTAACACCTAACATTGTTCCTTACTTTCAAGTGACATTGGCACTGTAAGTCATCGTATTCCTCCAAATGTGAGGGCTACATGATGACGCACTGTAACAATGTCACATTGTCACGAATCATCCTTATTTAATGTAAAGATGTCTGGTGAAACAGCCTTCATTAGTTGTTTATTTAGGTCGCATTCACGATGAAAACCTGCATATCCATGTGTTAGTCACGCCTCCATATATGGTCACACCTCCATATTTAGTTACGCCTCCATATATGAAGATCATGACACGAACCTTGGATAACCATACATGGAGAAGATTGGATCATCACCTAGATCTGCATATATGGAGCCGGCCAGCAACTCTCAAAGCTCAAACCCTTAGATCTCCATATATGGAGCTGACCTGTTCTGACATTCCATATGTTTATCCTTCCCCTCCCGTCCTTCCTGATATGACATTCCATATGTTGATCTGACCTCATCAAACCCTGTACAGTCAAGACATGCTCCATATATGGCCAGTACAGAATTCATTCCATATGTTGATCTGACCCCCCATAGAGCGCCAGCGCTCACCCAGCAGTCTGCCGTCACCCAGGCGGATGCGTGCATGCAACCTTTAAGTCAGGTCATAATGTCCATGGAAGGAGAAATGTATTTGATATTACACACTATCATTATCATAAATAACTTCAAATGCTTAAGTGAAATCCAATGATGTGCCTTACCCCTAATGCCTAAACTTTGAAGGCACATTTTACTATTTAAAAACAATCTACAAGCTCACAACGTGTCGCTGTAGATTGGCTATATTCAAATGTTTCGCAAAATCGTAAAAGAATCACACCTGTGTGAAGTGAGGGGTGCTCTAATCAATTATTGACCTTACATACCTTAGTTACGTCACCAAGAATGGTGGTCCCTTATTGGCCAAGGGTTTCCACCGACATATAGACAGACATACCGACAGCCGATTTGCTCAGATACATACTGTATGATGTAAATTCTCCATTCATCGTCAATGCATTTAATGTTTGTGTTAAGACAGAATCTACACTATAGCGCCTCTCAAAAAAGTGCCTAAAAGAAAGGGTAAGTTAAGGCAAGATAGGGCCCCTTGTGTGCCAGTCGGTCAATGGGATGGTATGGTGTGATTGGTTTTGAAAACGGTGGGCATAGGTTTGTTTGTGCTGGTTTTCCCTGCTGTTCAAAACCATACGTTGAATTAAGATTTCCACAGATGTATTGGTAGACGGAGATCTCTGAACGTCTGACTGCATGAGACTACACTCAAAACTAGTCGGATGGGGCGTGTTCACTCTCTTCTTAAAGAAATCATGGCAGTAAAACTGATTTTCTCTTTCACTGATGATAGATTGACTCCAAAATATGCCTCAATGTCAACTCAGTGACAAATGGAGAGAGATTTCTCACACATTCCATTAACATGTCAAGGGGCGTACTTTCTATTCCAGCGGTTTATGGAACAGTGTCAGTCTCTCCCACACAGTCAGATGACAAAAGTAGCTTTGTCAATGTAATCTAATGGCTTGTGGTTTGAATAGAGAATGTCTTTGACGACAGCACCATAAAACATGCTGCATCTATTCACTCGATTCAGTATCTCTCTTCTGCTTCCAGTGTCCGCATTTCCCTTTGTTCCACATTTCCATTTGTTCCGCATATCCCTTTGTTCCGAAATCAGTAATCAATAAATGTATTGACACATCACACAAGGTGTAAAAATGTGGGCGAAACAGTATTTATTTTGTCGACTACATCAACTGTAGATATTGTGGTATTTAGTTGACTAAAACTAACATTTCAGATGACTAAAATATAAATATAAAAAGACTATGATTAAAACTAAAAAACAAAACCGCTGTGAAAATCAACACTGGGGTAGTGTGTGTGTGTGTGTGTGTGTGTGTGTGTGTGTGTGTGTGTGTGTGTGTGTGTGTGTGTGTGTGTGTGTGTGTGTGTGTGTGTGTGTGTGTGTGTGTGTGTGTGTGTGTGTGTGTGTGTGTGTGTGTGTGTGTGTAAACTCAATGTTGCACTTATAGGAATTAGGAAGTTAGAATACGGAAAGAATAGAGAAGAAAGGAACACAGACCATGAAGGCATATTGTCAAATCAATGCAATAATAGATGGCACTAGATGGCAGAAATGCATCTTGTGCAGGCGTAAAACATGGCCAGCATATACAAATGAAGCAGGCATATAAAAATCACAATATTTGGCATATATACAACCACAATATTATGTGCATGTTGCATCACACTCATTCCCAAAGTATGCTGTGAAAAGTCACTGTGGAGAGGTTTGAACGTCCTTCACGAGGAGTGGGCAGTCCTTCCCCTCTTGTATATTTTTCGGTATTGACACAGAAAGTCGGAAAGCTAGAAGGGATACAGCGTTTGGGGCTGGATACAGGACCTTAATATGTAGTCCTCTACCACTGGGAATAAACCACTAGTTTTTTTAGAATGTGGTGTATCGGTTCTGCTGAAGGTGTAACCTACTGTGCCACGAGGCATTACCAACACTTTAAAACATCTGCATAAATCATAGCCAGCATGCTCCTTCTCGGCTCATTGCATGGCTTGATGGGAATCGACTAGTTCCATTTTAAATGCATGTTTGTGATCAACAACATGTACCTCTGCAACAAAATAAAGAGAATAGAAAGACCTGCAAACACTCATCCAACCCCAGAGAGAGGTTCTAATCTGTGCTTTAGGCAGGGCAGATTAAAAGCATAATTTGGTGGTAACTGTTGGGCGATTAACTTTGCTCTTCACCGATTAAATATCCACACATTAAAGTCAGCACAACGCCCTTTGGAAAAAAATAAGAGGGAAAAAAAGCCACACGACCTAATGAATAATTTTTCATCTATCCTCTGGATATGTTTATTGCAAATTACTAAAGTGCTTCTTCAGAGATCCCATTATGTATTATTAATGACGAAGACTAACTGGAAACGAGTCCTATTTAACGGTTATAACCGGCATATCAGTACATCATCAACCATAGCAAATTTTTTGCCTATTTTCCCAAATGGACGTTATAGAGTCCATGTGGGAAAACCCTATATGGGCCATTCTACCGAATTGGTTCAAATTGCAGACAGTCCCACAATGAAAAACACATTCAAAAACAATTTAGTGTTTCACTGTAGTAATGTCATAGTATGGTCTAATTAATCACAATACATTAATTGAGATAATATAAAATTAAATATATAAAAAACCATCCTTATATGTTACTTCCTATTGGAAGGTGGCTGTCCCAACCAGTCTAACACCTAAATTTCAATTCATGAAAAAAGCAACCCCACACTCTTCACCAAGAAGTGACATAGACTTCATGTCCATCATGGCCAAATGATGAGTAGCTAGTTTACTTCAGTCTGAAATGAATGTCTTTCAAAGTCTGAAAATCTGTGTGTGGTTTTAAAGAGTGTCACTACCGAAACACATTTCTCATAAATTATAAACTATTTTGGTTTTTCTGCTAAATGTGATGTTTCTATCCATGTACATCAGTTCAAAGCTGTTTTTCTTAGCCATTTTTGCCTGGCATTGTAGAGTTAAGCTAAACACTAGATAAAATTGTCACAACGAAACAGTCACTACCGAAACAATTAGTCACTAAATGTTAAATGGTAAATGGTGCATTTATATAGCGCCTTTATCCAAGGCGCTTTACAGAGATTGTGCATTACATTCACCCATTCATACACCGATGGCAGTGGAAACCATGCAAGGCACCAACTAGCACATCGGGAGCAATTAGGGGTTCAGTGTCTTGCTCAAGGACACTTCGACAGTAACTCTGGGGGAGCCCGCGTTCGAACTGGCAACCTTACGGTTACCATCCAGGCACTCTACCCCTGAGCCACCGCCGCCCACTAATTAGAGCCATGATTGTTTCGGTAGTGACAAAATTGGATGTTTATGCTCTTTAATGTACTTAATTCTTATTTCTATTTCATCATGTGGTCCAAAATACCAAATCCAAATGTAAAAAGTGTGGCAGAGAGAGAGTGAGAGTGAGAATGCAGGCAAAGGAGATGGAGAGTGTGATCAGGCAGTAGTAGTAGCTTGAGCAAATGTAAAGCATCTTATGAGTTAATATTTAGCAAAATAGTTAAGTGACTATGGCACCGCATTGTAAAGACAATGCTGTGGTCACTACCGAAACAGTGTAGTCACTACCAAAACACTATATTGTTTTGTCTAAAATCAAAGATCATGATTGGTTAGGTGTGTAATGTCAACTACCAATAATGCTGAAATCAATATACCGGTAATCAACTTTATACATTTTACAAAGAATATTGCGTTTAGATTTTGATTACTCTCAATAATTCAACATAAAAATACATTTAGATTTAAATGTATTTAATTGTGGAACCACCTACGTAAATTCATAAAAATGGCCTGTACAAGGGAGAATTGAAAAAGAAATAGATTAAAATAAGTATCTTTTATTCGAAGGTAAAAGTCTATGTTTTGGTAGTGACAACTTTTGGGAGAGGAAAGATACATTATTAAAATACAAATTATGATTATTGACTGTGCCTTTTATTAAATATGTGTCCCTTAGATCTGGTGCAACATGAATATGGTCAAAGTTTTTCCAAAATAGCATACAAATTTCACACAATTTCCAACTCTGAATTTGAACCAATTCGGTAGAATGGCCCATATACTTCTTCTCATGACAAAAATGAAACTGTGTTTGTTTCCTGAGCCTGTCTGGCTGTCTTTGCCACGTGTCACTCGATGTCTCTCTCCCCGCTTCCTGTCACTCTTCGGGACTGCCTTTTTCGCAGAGCTTTCACCCAGGTGGGCGTGGTTTTGTCAGGTTATTATTCTGTGAGGTTAGGGTTAAGGTTAGGTTCAGGCGTAGTGTTTGTGAGGTTAAGGTTAGGGTTAGGCATATAACCAGCGAAAGCTCTGTGACAAAGGCAGTCCCGTTATTATGCACTGTACTATCCAATAAAGACAGAAATTAAAATAACACACACACACACACACACACACACACACAGAAAATCCGACCCTGACCATAAGTCCTGAGTGAGTGAGATGAACTGATGAAGCACACAGATGTCGAAGACGTTTTCAGGCCTGCTTGCGCCTCCATGTAATATTTATAATTCTTATTTGTGCCGATGATGACTTTGCCTGCATGCACGGAAATCAGTTATGCCGTTTCGGGGCTCGCTTTTCTCTATGCAATATTTATAACTTTTATTTGTTTATATGAATTAAGTGCAGCTTTCTGGGATTCAATCCACAGCTGGCAAAAAAAAGAGCGCGCCAGGGCTTGGGGCGAACGTCAGAGGAATACAAATCACCTCTCTGCATGCGTCTTGGTGAGGCACTGCTTGCATTCCCTTTGGATTCTTCCCCCCATTCATGCAACTATTTATATCTTATTAACATACGCCACTTTGTATCTTCGAAGATTTTGTTCAGTATTTGTGCTGCCATGGGGTTGTGGGGGGGAAATATATGTGAATAATTGCTTTGAAAATACTATTTTGTAAAGAAAAATCAACGAAAGAAACATACGCCACTTTTAAAAGCGCTCACTTTGGGAAAACTGCCAATGTTGATGGCATATTCGGAGACGTGTGTGTGTGTGTGTGTGTGTGTGTGTGTGTGTGTGTGTGTGTGTGTGTGTGTGTGTGTGTGTGTGTGTGTGTGTGTGTGTGTGTGTGTGTGCGGCAGCAATATAATTAATGTCTTCATCATCATTCTTTAGGCCACTTCATTATAATTCTTGGCATGTTGTAAAATATTCGTATCAACATGGGAAGTACCTATGCAAACTATGAAAAAGAAAAGGGATCTTCCCTCATATTGGCCACATTATCCCTGGCATACCTATTTTGGGCAATTTGTCTAATTTGACTTTTTTTACAGAGCCAACTCGGGTCAACTTTACTAAATGTAGATGGTTGAGTTGTTATGAGATCACTATACCACTACCTAACTGTATATAGTGCCCCTACGAGCGGCCCGGAAGATAATTAATTCCCCCTTAATTTTTCCCCCAGACGTTTCAAAAAGTATTTATTTAAATACCTGTAAGCCTCGGACGAAGCCAACTCTTGTTGTGACAAATCATGACAATAAACACAATGTTTTGGGCCGCTCTATACATGTGCCATCCCATGTATACTACGTACGCAGGTAAGAATTGCTTTCCTGCAGCTTTTACAGCAAATTGGTTGAATAGATTAATGTGTTGTTTTCCTCCTTTTCTTCGTGAAAGTCGTGTGCATGCCGACCTCATTAGTGTAAGTTTAAGTGACCTCTCTCTCTGTCTCTCTGCCTCTCTCTCTCTCTCTCTCTCTCAATTCGATTCAAAGGAGCTTTATTGGCATGAGATAACATACGTTTACATTGCCAAAGCAAAAGTGGAACAAAACAATCTCTCTCTCTCTCTCTTTCTCTCTCCCCCCATTGTAATCAGAGGTCTCTTACAAAGGAAACCAAAGGAATAGCAGCAGCACATATTTTCAACAATAAAATATCATAAAAACACATTATGTTGGAGTATCATGAAAATAATGGGATGAAACGTTTGCACACAGGCAACCTGGATTCAATTACATTTCACCATAGTTAAACATTGTTCGAGGTAACAACTAACAATGTTTCATTCTGTCTGTAAGTGTGCTATTCAGCTGATGCAGAAAACCTAAAAGCTTTATTTCCCAGTTCTGGTTGGACTATGATAATAACAAATCTCAATGTGGCCTGAGAACAAAGATTGTATTTTCCCTAGGACCCTAGTGTTCATAGTTAGCGAGGATAAGCAAGTAGGAATTTTACCAATAATGGCTTTATAAGGAAAATAAATATCCCGATGACTGAGGCAGCATACATGTACATAAAGCAGGACTATTTTGATAATAATACATACAGTGGTCAGGTAGAGATCCAGTTTGTAAAGAATTTTAGAGCCCCACGTACGTCAGACACTATCCAACATATAGTCAAAATATATAGTAAAGGCTTCAGCTTATTTTTGCAACATACAGATATGTGCCAACATTAGTGGTCATCTATTAAAAGCCCTACATATTTAAAACGACATGCTGCATAATGTACTGTATAGCGGCTTCTAAAGCACTTTATGTACGAATGTATCACATTCACCCACACACCGATGGTGGATGCAAGGCATCAACATATCCATTGGGAGCCGTTAGGGTTCAGTGTATTGCTTAAAGGACAACTCTGCACTAAATAACATATAGGCTCATTGATCCCAAATTGCTTATTTTGCAGAAATACCCCCGTCGTTCAGTTTCCCCAGCAGACCCCAGCAGCCCTCATAGCATAGAGTGGAGCCCATAAGCATATTGCTACTTAAAAAGTGAAGTCAAAAGTTTTTTGTTTTTTTCCTTTCTTAGTTATCATTACACACACATCCATGCCTTGGTTGTCCCACACAACCCGCCGTAGTCTGCTAAACAGATGCTGTTATGTACATCAGTTGCAATTGAAAACTCTGAAATGGTCCAATGGATGGCTTATGTTGCTAAATTATTTTGAAGTACCTCTGAAGTAGCATCCTCAAACTGAATACCCTTGGTCTTGTTTCCGAGATAGTTAGCAATCCACCCAACTGCATGTGCAGAAAAAGCTGTAAGCTTTAAGTCAAGATGTCCAATTACGTCTTATATATAAACCGTATCAAAGCAGATCTATAAAAAGCACTGCTTGTTATCTAGACTAGAGCTTCAGTTTCATCATGTATGACCTTCATGGCAGCATGTTTTTTTTTCTTTCAGAATCCTGACTGTAGGCTGTATAGAGTTGGTATTCTTTAATGTATTAGAGATGACACATTAAAGAATTGAATTGTGTGCCAATTCAATCACACATGCATAGCAGACTAGCTCCACCTTATTTAACTGAACAGGCCAACAGACCATTGCCCACAGCATCTCACCCTAGCACCTCGTCAGTGTCTGTCTTGACTGCGTGATGTTACTTGACACTTGATATATATCTGTGTAGTTATTGGATTACATGCATACCATTACAGCAGGTCACAGGGTTCACATGCCGTTGGGAAAAAACAGAAGCTCTTTGGTCATTCTAGCCGCTAGCCAGCTAGAGTCCTGACCGTATTACACCAGTTCTACAATATTCAGAGCATTGATTTTAAAATGGTGTTGCTTGTCTACTAAATCACTGTGGTTCTGGTCAAAATGCACCGGAGACATGCCTGAGGCAGATTAACCCTCTAGGATCCGTATTGCTCCGGGTGTTGGACTCCTGGTGAAACTAAAAAGAATAAAAACCCGCTGAAGCGGTACCATACAACACAGACCTGGAATGACCTCCCAGATGATATTAAACAAGCCCTAGGCTTACTCTGCCCAGTAATGGCTCAAAATAGGAGATTGGTAGTGACGTCAATATTACTGACAGCAGTGACAGCCTATCATGCAATTATCCAATGACAGCCCATACTGCCCAGTCAGAAACATACTCTGTGCTCATTGGATATACTGTGTTCATTAGATACCTCAATAAAAGTTTATATACCTCACCATCCACATAGAAAAACTAGAAGAAATCATAAAACAATGTGTGATATATCTGTTTTATGTTCCCAAACCAATTATCTGACAAAGGCTACACTATTTAAACATATATATTATATGGTTTATTCATATGCTTTTCTACCTGGCACCATATGGTGGATTGATGTTTACATTTCTTCTTTAGGTAGACTTGATTAACTCAATGGAATTGGGTTGATGGAGGAAGGATGGAAATAAATAAATTTACATTCTTTCTCATTATGAAATTCTAGTGGATGTCTTGTCACATTATACAGTAGGCTACATGTACTGTATGCAATTGTCTTCTGACACATGCAGTATAGCATTCCTAGTTTGTAGAATTAAAATGACAAACTTTGCCATCCTTTTCAACTCAAAACAAATTACCATAGTTAAATGGGTCTGTGTTACTGACAGCAGCCTATCAGTCTCTGAGTCTCAGTGTCTCACTAGCTATGTTCCAGTGCCCTGTTATTTGGGGTCTTGACATTCTGTATTTTAAGCCAACTGACTAAGACTACCTAATGAAACTGACTGGGTAAATAAATCAGCGCATTTGATTAGTTTATATTTAATTTAAGAAATGGGGGGATTATAAATAGTCTGTAGTCCTCGTATAGCTTGTGCTTTACTCACTTTCAACATATGTATATGATGTATTGCCATGCTCGCTCTGGATTAAGAGCATCTGCTAAATGCCTAAATTGTAAATACCTATAGGGCATGTCATTACAAAATAGCTAACATTTTCCATGCTCGGATAGACCCAGCCAGGCAGCGAGGGACCCAGCCAGCCAGCCAGCCAAGCAGGGACACACATTGCCGGATTGCCGGGCGAAAATAGCAGATCTAAAGGCCCTTTAGCTGATGCTATCAGTTGGCTTTATTATTGTCTTGATCACCCCCCCCCCCCCCCCCTTTGCATGAATTAATCAAATGTGATGTTAATCTGTTAATTTAAATACATTAACCCTTGTATGTGCATGTTATTATATTCTTTTTTACAAATATACATTTTAAATGAATAAATAGTGAAAACAGGAGATCTACAACTTTGCAAATGCTAACATTAAGGCTATAGATCTGTGTTGAATAAATTATTGACTATATAATTATTGAGCTAGCCAGCCTTATGCCGGAGCATAGTGTATGAAATCCCGAGCAAGTAATAGTAATAAATGATTGCCCTGCTCTAGCCACACAGACTTATCCAGCCATACCCACGGTAAGAGCACGAGGGTCATAATATATATTATTACCCAGTACTAAATGGAGGAGAGATAGTGTACTAGTCTATCTACAGTATATGGCCATAAATGTTCCCAGTACGTATTCTTGGTATTTTTCAGTCTGTTCACAGACATAACATGGCTAGCAGAGTGCATAGAGGTGGCAAACATGCATCCTAAATGATCTGTTCTAGATTATAAACCTCAAGTGGAGGAGTGTGTATCTCATAAACAAACTTTTCATTCTATCAAGTAGAAAGGGTTGCCTATAGCGAAGTCTGTGTTTGGGTTTGAGCCATCAGGAGTCGGGACCCAAGGAATCTACAGGGGGAAATAGAATATGACATGCAGCAGGCATGTAGCGTGGATTAAATTATTGACTGGGCAAATTAGAATTGCGAGCAGGTGAACGGTTTTGCCGAATTGCTAAACAAAGGCATCTTGCTGTGGTTTGCTACTAACAGAAATTTGCATGCACAGGCTGCCAATGTAGGCTATCTCTTGTAGTTTTTCTGTTTTTTGTTTGTAACTGCAGTGGTTCGAGTTATAGGCTAGGTGGGGATTGATTGATTGAAATATTTATTAACAGCTTGCAGAATTACAGTACATTCCAAGCACAAACTCAATACAAAGACTGTTAACTGTGAGTGGACGACCCAATAAAGCATTACACTTGTTTACAAGAGGGTCCACCTTGTTCAATTCATCAAAACATTTTGAGACGTACAAATAGACACTATATAGCCAAAGAACAGAACAGGAATTCATCATAAAGGTCAAAAGGGAAAAGAAACATATACAATGAGGGGAAAAAGGATTTCCCCTCACAAGGATTCAGATTTTACGGGGGCCAGTTTCGAATTGCAGCCGTCCGTAGGTGCCCTTTGAGAGCAGTTTTGAAGGAGTCAAGGAATTTGCATGTCTTAATGACTGTTGGTAGGGCGTTCCACATTTTGGTGGCATAGGAGTGAAAATAATTTAGTCCCTTGTTTGTGCCGAATCTGGGTTGACAGACAGACACTGTGTGCATGTGCACGCGTGTGCGTGTGCATGCATGTTATTACATGCCTGTTTGCAAAGCCTCCAGTATTCCCTCCTGAATTTCCTTTTAGATATAAAAGCTTCCGACACAGCAAAGGCCCGGCAGTCCAACACGCTTCCCTGAAAATTGTTGCTGACTTGGACACAAATGACCAGAAATGAATCTGGCAGTCTAATTTTTTATTCTCTCTGGTTTCTGCTTGATTTCCTTATGGTCTTTTTGGAACTCCGAACAGAAATGCTGCAGTTAATAAACGTTGTTCTCTCACTATTAGATGAATTATTTTGCGTTTTGCGTTTATTTTCACTGCATTCACCCGCTAAAATGCATTGCATACATGTATAGTACCTGCCACATAATAGTATCTGTGTTCACTGTGCACCATTACGGGTCATTCCGAGAATTACATTAACACAAATTTTAAAGTGTAGAATTACAGTGCAGGGGCTGTGAATACCACTGTACAACACCAGGGACTCAGCACTTAAGTTTATGCCCTACACCAGGGGTATTCAACTGGCGGACCGCGGTCCGCGACCGGACCGCGGACCACCTCTTTTTTTTAGTTAATAATATAAATAACATCAGATGGTACATTTCTCATGTGAAATTGCTGCAAAGGCCCCCAAAATGTCCCCCAAGGGCCTGCCAGGGCGTATAACTCCCGGCCTGATTTGGAATTCCACTCCGGGCCTGCACTCTGCACCCCATTATTGGTTGGGTGGAAGGGGATCTGATTTGTATAAGCTTGGCTTGACCATACTAAACGGGCATAGAGCCCCGCTCTCCGAAGGACGCCGCGCATGGGACCGGACCTCGGTCTTATTCAAAAGAAAATTGTGGACCTTCATCATTTCTAGTTGAGGACCCCTGCCCTACACACATGCACACATGCACGCACGCGCACACACATACAGACTGTGCATACACATTTGAAAGGTGTACTGTAGATCTATAAACATGTATCACTTTCTCTATTTTGGGCAAATATATTTATATATTTTATCTACAGTACATTTTGCAATCTTCACCTGGAAAGGAGCCAGCTTAGGTGGTTCGGGCATCTGGTTAGGATGCCTCTCGAGTGTCTTTGATGGCTTTGAAGGTTCTTGATGCACGTCCCACTGGGAGGAGACCCCGGGGCAGACCAAGGATTAGATGGAGGGATTACATCGACTCACTGGCCTCGGAACGCCTCGGGATCCCCCAGGAGGAAGTTACTAATGTTGCTCTGGAGAGGCAAGTCTGGAGCTCTCTGGTGGAGCTGTTGCCCCCGCGACCCTACTACGTATAAGCGGTTGACAGTGGTGTCATGCTCGTAGAATGCAGTACCACGCCGTGGTACCAGTATATATTTTTTTTGTTATGTTTTTTTTTGTGGCTTTCACCTTTATTTTATATTTTTGAGTGGTGCAACTACCCCAAGGAACAGCAATGTCCGTGTTCACCTACAGTATGTGCAGTGGCGTAACTGGAACAGTGGGCCCCAGTGCAGATATCTTGTGTGGGCCTCCCAAAATATTATTGTGGCATGGGGGGGGGGGGGGGGGGGGTCGGCGGCGGCGATGCGGGGGGGGGTTGTGATGCGATCTGATATATGAATATTCATTCAATCTGTATGTATGTTTACAATCAATTTGCATGTTTCACTTTCAATCAATCTGTAGGAATGCAGGGCTGCAGCCTGGCTATCAGAAATTACTTTGGACACACTTTAGTTAAACTTGCAGAGTGACAGATTACTTTACCTGGGTTATCTTCTGATAGTGCTGACTGCTGACATGACATAATAATCCCATGATTCCCATCTAGTGTTTCATTAGCGCGACGGAACGTGACAAAATAGTCTACAGCTGAGCTTGTTGTGCTGACGACAGGCACAGGCAGCGCGCCATGAACACAGTAACAGTATACACACCATAGAGGCATAGATAGACTGTGAAACAAGGTGGTAAAGATAACAAGGTGAGGACAGTGATGTCACTGTTATGCAACAGGGAAGTATTATGGACTTGAAGCTGTTTATAAACCAGTCAGTCAGTGACATCGCTGGCTAATCCTTGGTGTTACTCTTCCTGCGACCGATAGCCCCTGAAACCAGGCTTGCCTTTCACCATCGTCTCGTCCTGACTCTTTTTCTTCTCTTCTTCTTCCCCCTTCATGGGCCCCTAGGGGGCGCTGGGCCCCAGTGCACCGCACTGGCTGCACTGCCTTATGCTACGCGACTGCCTATAGCTAAATTCCAATACCCAAAATCTCGGACACTCGCTCACTCCCACTCGGTCACTCGGGGTCATTCCAGCGTGACCCGGAAATTGTTAACGTTCCGATTGTTAAAGCGCTCCATCGAGGAGGAGAGGAGAGTCGAGTGGAGGAGCCGAGTGAGCTCTCTGAGACCGCATAGAGCGAGTGTACATCAGGTGCAGGCTCGGTGGGGTATTTTGTCTCCTCGCAGCGGATTTCCGCATCACGTGTACATGTTTTTTTTCCTTCTCCAGTGACGTAAGTCCGCCTCCTCCACATGTGGAACAGAAAACACTGATGAAACCCGATACTGTGCACCCCCCCCCCCCCCCCCCCCCATCCACTAGCTGCCGGCCGGCTGACTGGCTGAAGTCGCCGACCCAACGGCCAACACACACATGCACGCACTGTTCAACTGTTTGTTGAAGAGACACATTTTCGCTGAATGAATAGAGCTTCAGAATGATAAAGTAGCCTATCTAGCCTACTTATGTGAAAGTGAAAGGACCACAACAAGCCACTGGCTTTATTGCGTTGTGTGAAGCATAATAAAAGTAGGATATATAAATTAGGCCGGCTATATTGTGCGCACCTCAAAAGCTATAGTTAATTTATCTCTGTGCATGCCTGAATGCACAGACTGCTATGAATGACGGTGACAAAAATGGAAAAAAATAATATTTATATGTGGACTGAACTGAATATGTAAGTCAGAGAGACTATACCTAATTCCTGTTATAGTGTCCGTTATTTGCAAAGACCGCGGAGGAGGACTGACTGTCGGAGGAGGGGGGGGGGGGGGTGATTTATACGTGTGCGCATCCTGGCGCTTATTCACTATTTCAGGAATAAATAGCCTTGCCTTGCACATGTTACCAATACATACACATTGGCCTCGGACCCTCGGTTACATGTACAAAATGATGAATTGTCTATTCTGCACTGTACGGCTCTGTTCGGACTTCGGAGTTCCAGTGATCCAGCTGTGTGACAGTGACACCACTTTTGCTTTGGCAACGTATGTTTTCCCATGCCAATAAAGCCCTTTGAATTGAATTGAATTGATACACGTCATTAGTGATCGCGGATTGTGCCGTCGCTTTGAAATGACAGCGTAGTACATTCCGATTCCAGAGGAAAATTCGACCACCACTCTGTCCTCGCATAGAATCCTCTCCTCCTCCTCTCCTCCTCGCTGGGGGCGGAGCAAAGGAGCGAGTGGAGGACGCGAGGAGAGTGAGCGAGTGTGAAAGTTGCGGTATTGGAATTTAGCTTATGTGTTCACCTATGTGGCCATGAGCACCAGTATATGACTGAGTACCAGTAGGGGCGCTGTTGTGCCAGAAACAGAGAGAGAGAGATGTTATTAGTGCTGCACTGTTGCCTGCTAATGAGAGAGAGAGAGAGGAGAGGGGAGTTGCACCACTCAGTTCACACGGGTGTGATTTTTATAGAGGGACAGACAGTAGGCTGACAGGAAATGGGGGAGAGAGATGGGGGAGTGACATGGAGTAAAGGCCGCCGGGACCGGGAGTTGAACCCGCGGCACACTGCCAGACTCGGACTACCAGCCAAGGTGCCTGGGCCGCTGAGCCACGGCCCAGGCCGGTACCAGTAATTTTTTGACGTGCAGGCGCAGGGACGGAACGGTGCATGTGTGTGCACGGGTATATTCTTTCTACGTCCGAGCATAGACATGGTAACGCCCCGCCTGCCTCCGATTGGCCTACCGACACTGCCGCTCTTGCCTGTCCTCCGAGATGCAAGGGTACTCCGTGGTGGGAAATAATAGGAGTACAAGAGAATGGCAACACGCGACAGTAATTTGTAACTTTCATTTTTGTAGAAGAGGCAAACTAATATTGTTTGTGCCGTTTGCTTTGATTGAATAATTGATTGAACACGTAGGCCTATGTAGGTAGACCTACTATGATTTGATTTGGCTGTGTTCTAAATTAAAGTGTTTAGTGTTGATAATCTAAACTAACACTAAACTAAAGTCTAATACTATTATACTAATAAAGATAAAGGGAAAATAGTTGTTTTTTTTTGTTTTTTTTACAGTAGCCTACAATAATGTTTAAACTAAAGTTTACACATGTATACAAATAAACAGGCCAACGGCATGAACAATATTAGTTTACGGTTACCTCTTCTACAAAAACAAAAGTTGCTGTCGCGCGTGCCAAGCTGTCATTCTCTTGTAGCTATATCGTACTTGACTTGTATTATTTGTTTATTTCCCACCACGGAGTAACCTCGCGCAGCAGACGATCCAGCATGTCTCTTCAGGCCAATCAGAGGCAGCCGCGGCGTTAAATAAAATTTCTGGGAACTCAGATTACCATGTATGCTCAGACGTAGAAAGAATATACCGGTACGGTACGCTGTGCGCACGCTAGAACGCGTCCCCCTAGATTCAAGAGAAGACAACCTTGCGTCACCAGACTTTCCAAGACGCACCAAGTATAGGCTACCCCAGTGGTCTAGGTTTACTGCCCCCCCCGCCCCACCCTATTTTCATGCCGTGCCGAATTCAAATGGATATACTGCTTTGCATAACAACAGGACAGCTTCAACTGTTAATACCTGAGCGCACGTAGCCTATACACGGTAAGCATGCACACTTACAGCAGTTAGCAGCAGGCTATATGGCTCCAGTAGACTACTCTACTGCTGCTGTGTTGTGTTCTGCACAGCAGCACAAAAGAAGAATCATGCCTCCTCCTCCATAAAAGAACAGATTCATTCATTCATTCATTCATCCAACGCAAACGTTTTAGTTTCGCTATAGTGTGCAGTAAAGATGTTTGTCTGACTAAAAAGTCTACTTTTGTGTTTGTGTCTCTAAAACTCTCACACACTATTTAACAATAGGCTTAGGCTATATATCAGCTGTTCTGTGTGCATGCCGCGCTGCGCACGTGTGTGCGCGTGCACATGCACGCACGTGCGTGCGACGTCATTAAAACACCGCGGTACCAGTCAAATAAACACCATGACACCACTGGCGGTTGAAGATAGATGGATATATACATTTGTGAATATACACACACACACACTAGTCCTTACCCTTTAAAATATATGAACACCAAATTATGTAGGCTACAGTGTGGGTAATGCGATTTAATAGATCATAATATTGATATGGTGTTGTATTTTGAGGTGTAATCAGTCTGGTGTCAGAGGCACATAGGAAAGGTATACAATTCTGGGGAAATTGCAAATGTGGTTGGCTCAAAGGCACAGATGCCTTTGGAAATATAGGCCCCTCCCACTGATTTAGCTAGCCAATTACAATGTCAAGTCAAGTCATCACCCCTGTGATCATGTTTAAGTAATTAGGAGGAGATTTATCCCCCAAAAATCATGGTTTTGCAACACGTTTAATTTCTTTCCATTTGCGGTGCCCCTATGGATGAAAATGGAATAGCTTTTGGCTCTCTGTTGACATTCTGCAGACATTCAGACAGACATTTCGTTAATTTTATATATATATAGAATAACATTCTTAAAATTACTTCTCTGCAGAGTGATAATTGTAACGCAAGCCTTTTGCTATTCTTGGAGAACTTTTCAACTTACAGTATGTGGTGTTAACCAAGCCAGACTAGGTTTTAGACACCTGTTGACAGACAGCATTTTATATGTTAAGCATCACATTCTATCATGAACCTACTGCACAACATGTTGGAAAAAGGTGGCGTTGGGTAAAGGTTGAGTCAAGTCTTGTATGAGTTATACAGTACTTCATTGCGTGGCGGTGCCGAAAATAGCTGATCTACAAGCTTGTAGATTGGCTATTTACGGCACACAATGTTGTATTAATCAGGCTTAATGGGCTGGTCCCAGGAGGCGTGGTGCTGTGGAAGACGTTACAGCTACTGGCTGGTTGTTTATGAGGGCAGGGATTTAAGACCGTGTGGTAAGCCTTGAAGCACACGACTTAACACTCACATGGAGACTATAAAGTAGAGGGAAAGAGATCTCAGACTATGAGATAAACCGTTGCATGGATGACCATGGGCTATACACTGCTATTGACTAGGAAAAGAAAATACAAGGAATTTACAGTACACTCATGGCACCTATAGGTTGCACACAACATACAATTGCCCTGCACAGTTAAAAACAACTTATTGTAATTTGCAACAGCCCACTGAGCCCAGTAGTTATTTATATTTTTTAGTTTTAAAAACTGTATCCATCCAAAAAGATGCATACAGGAACAAAATTTGCTTTTAATATATTTTTTAGTCCTTGAGCAGTGTTGGAAATGTCTGCTGCAGAATATAGTATAGTATTAGTAATATTGCTTAAACTACTGCAGTTCATATTGCTGGTTAGACAGCTTTTTATACAAATGAATAATACAATTGTTCAAGTAGCAGATCTACAAGCAGCTTGTAGATCTACTATTTTCACTACTTGTGTGTGATACTGGTGAAGTATGACATTACATTTAAACTATGCAAATTTCAATTCCTGAAGAAGAGTCTTCCAGGTCGAAACGTTGATATTAATTTAATAAATTATTCTGCATCGTGACTTTGAGTGTGCTGCCTTTTCTTCACTTTTAGACATAGCAACCAAGGTCAGCAGCACCCCAACAATACTGGTGTGTGCCGTTCTCCTCTTTGTTTGCCAACTATAGTTTCAGCTTATGGGCGACATGTGTCCAGCAAGATGTTTTTTGTTTTGCAGCAAATGTTTTGAATAGTGTTTCAATGGGAGTGTCTATTCTACATGAGCTGACGAGCCATGTATGTTTTTATCTGGTAGCTTATGAGAGTTGGATTTTTTTAAAACTTTGGGGTTTTGACTGAGCGTGTAAAAGATAGCCTTGTGTTTCCAGCTGTGCAAAAACACAAGGTGGACTAATTTATGCTTAGTGTATAGAGGGTGCTTAAAGTGAATGGCACATCGAGTGGCAAATTGAGTGGCAAAGCAACATGCAAAGTGAGTTTAACATTGTTTAACGTTTAATGCAATCAGATAGGACTTTTCTGTTTGGATGCATGGGTTGTCGAGGCCTGAAAGTAGTGTTTTGCCACTCAGTAGGTATTCCTGCATAACTTCCGGGTTTAATGATGATATCAGGTGCATACCCTCTATTGCTAGTAATATAGTGTCATTCCATCCCTGCAGAGGGATTGTTTAGAAAGGCCTCAACAGTGTTTACAACTGGTAATTATGTTTGAGTGACTTTGATTTTGTATTCAGAAAAATCCTCAGTGTTGCATTTGCTAGCTAATGGATGCATTAGACAGCAGGTTACTTAAGGCCTATTCATAGTCTGGATTTTCGGTGGTAAGGTGACCACCGCTCCGGTGGTGAGCTGACCACCGGAGCTGAAATAACGTTGAGCGGTGGTGAGTAAAAACAGAGAGAAGGGCTGGAGCGGTGGCGGTGGTTTGCTCTTCACCGCGGCTCGTGACGTCATGTTGTAGTTGGGTGGTCACCCCACCACCGTAAATCCAGGCATGTATGAGCCTTTAGACAGATGCTAGGTCCGTTGTTTACCCAGTTATTTTTATAGTATTCTCTTTAGTTTATTGGTTTACTTGTGATCTTAATTTACTGAGGCACTATCTCTCTGCATTTGATGTAGGTTTGATGTGTTTACCCTGCTTATTGTATAAGTCACTCTGGGTAAGAGTAGATCTGGTAGACATAGATCTGCTTACCCACATTTACAATTCAATTGTAAACTTCACTTTTAAATTAATACGGTTTCACAGTTTTCACACAGTTTTTATAATCTTCATGGGGACCCCCCCCCACACACACACACACACACACACACACCCAGGCGTTTAGGTTCTAAACACTTTTTAAACGTGTCACAGTGTTTAGATTATAAACAGAAGAGCATTAAATGCCATGATTGCACTGAGTCATCTGGTACTCCTTAAATCAGGCTAGGTGAATATTTTGATCAGTGTAATTATGTCACGAACAACTACCATGAAATCCTGATACTCTTTGATGTTGTGGACAACATCCTGCATAACTAAATTCAGGACATGTGCAGTGCAGTGAATGTAGACGGACACTAGTTCTGTCCGCCTCGGCAGGTTCTGTGTTCTGTCGCTGGGTCGGCGGCAGGTAACAGCAGGCTGGCAATCGCTGTTGCCAAGCCAGGGTGTTCTTGCTGGTGGTGGTTTCATTGTGAACAAGTAGCCTAAGCAGAGTATAGTACTGTATAGTATAGTATAGTATAGTATAGTATAGTATAGTATAGTACCTTACCTGGCAGGTGAAAATAATATGTCAACCTTTTTAATGACCTTTTTATTTTTTTGGTATTCAGACAGCCAGCAATGGGTAGAACGCTCTAAAAAAGAATGTAGTCACATCTAGGGGCCGCAATCTGCATTCAAAGATGTTTCTAGAAGCTTTGTCATTGGTCGAAAAAAACCTGGTCGCACTCGCAATGACTAACTAATCAGGAAGCAGACAGGCAAATCGACCAATGACAAAGCTTCTAGGAAAATCTTTGAATGCAAAGTGTGTGTGTGTGTGTGTGTGTGTGTGTGTGTGTGTGTGTGTGTGTGTGTGTGTGTGTGTGTGTGTGTGTGCGCGCGTGTGCGTGAGATTTTGTGTACTGCTCTTGCATTAATTAATGCACACACACACCAAGTTTGCCTTGTGAGCATGTGAAATGCGGTAACCTCTTTTTATTGCACCATCAGCATGCCACGCCTCATATAGTTTAACTTCAAAGCACGTGAACTGCCATCCGTCTTCTGCTGAAGATTGGCCTTTCTCCGTGGTGATGATGATGACTCATTGTCACAGCTGTCACCAGTGATTAAAAAAACACAGCTGGCCTGGCCTGAGGCACAGGGACTAAAACACTTACTGTGTACAGTGACGCTGCCATTTAAGGTCTGACTCATGAGTAGCCGTGGTGCGACTCCCATTTACTGTTGCATAAGGAGAAGAGACTGGAGCAGCACGGACATTTAGAGCCTTTTATTTAGGTGCTGAGTATACAAAACGACTAACGTTTCGACCTTGCGGTCTTCATCAGAGTCATGAGTGGTAGCATTTGGGCATGTCTTATATACAGGTTGGGCTCTCCCATTTACTGTTGTTTGCATGAGGCATATATACAGTACGCTGTACGCCCTATGACTCAGCGGGGAAAAGTTAATATTCGGTGCCTGAAGGTATTGTCACAGCTTGTATGTTCCAAAAAACCAAAGAAAAACATTGTTCCAATGAATCCAATGTAGTTATTATTTAGTGTTGTAGATTGGCTAATTTTGCTACTTTTGCGTGATACTGTCACATGACAAACTATAAAATAGGGCATTCATTCATTAAAAACATAAAAAATTATGGAGATACCCAACAGCGGCGATATGGATCCAAAGGTTGTTCACAATAGAGCTGGACCATATGTTTTTGCCATTGAATGCCATTGACTAATTTGTCATGGTTTTAAAGAAAAAATACCATGACAGTTATCACTAAAACCTTAGTGTTTTGCAAATTATTTGGGGGCCCACTTGCAATATCCTCACGGCCTACCAGTGTGTCCTGGCCCACAGGTTTATTGTCCATTGTGTTCTCGTGTATCCTGTCAATCAATAAACCTTATGTCTATTTAGTATTTATACTCCAACTGTGTTTAATGCTCAGTTCATTGAGATGGTGTATTGAGTTCCTATAGTGTTTTCTTCATTGTTTATTTGAAACTAACCCCTTTGCTTTTGAACTGCCCTGCCTCTGCTTCACTCTGAGCATTGGTCCTTATAACTCCTGACTCGCACCATTACAAAGGCGATATCCGATATCTAGTCTCATATCACAATATCATAATATCGATGGTACATAGTGAACTGGGCTGGTATGGTAGTTCACAATGTATTCAATGTATCACCATTGACAGGGTACCAAACAGTCTGTGGTATGTCAACACGAATATAAATACCTTTCCAGGTTCATAAAAATCTGCCATGTACTAAACTTTGAGTTCACAACCATCTTAATTTCAGTAAAAGTTTCCTGTGACTCTTGCATTGTCTCAAACCTGGGGTCAAGTTTACAGGCCTCCTGTCTATTGTCTTCTGACTGTTGCATCAGCACAGCTATCAATAATACTTTGATCACAGTTTCACACTGTGAATCAGAATCACCAAATCAAGTGACTACAGGTGTAAAAGAGTGGGTAACATACTTTTGCTCTGTGCAAGCTCTTAACATCTGCAGTTACAGGAAGATGTAGTATAGGGAAAGAGGATTATGGAGAAGAAAGGAGCACAGAACAAGTCAGATAACGGGAAGGCACAGTCAACTCAACTATGCAATGTGCAATATGCATAATATTGTACTGTAGGCTTTAGAATGGCGCATGATTAAAAATAGCAGTGGATAAATGGCACTATACGGAAGGCAGAAGTGCTTCTTGTGCAGGTTGAAAACGCATCCAGAAGATAGAAATAGCAGCAGGTGCTGTACTGTATAGTTCCATGTGCATATGGTTGAAGTGACATGCTTAAAGAAATAGAAAAAACAGAGCATTAGGCATAACATAACATTAGTATGTATGAAAAAGAAAACATGAGAGTAAGATAAATGAATAAATGATGAACGCATGCAGTGCCACGCACGCACTCACGCATCGGTAGACTAGACTCTGCAGTGTCTGTGTATGTATACACTCAAACTTTTAAGGCTGTGACCACATTTTTTTAAATTACTTTGTTGAGTTTGTTGATTACTTTTGAAGCTGTCTTATTTTATGTTATTGTTCATTTTAGAGGTATGAAAAAACTTAAATTGTCACTTTAGAAATGTGCAGATACACTGTATATACTGTACACATATACTGCATGTTGGTGTCTTTACGGTTGAGTACCTATGTTGCAGGTTAAGCAAATATTTTAAACAAAACATCTTTTGGGGACTCTCCTGGAGATCCCGACCCTCAGTTTGAGAACCACTTGTACGGTATATTGTTGCATGCTGTCTGTCAGGCAGAAACCTTTTATCAAAAGTATCCGATCTACCAGCTGGAGTTTTACAGAACACAGAACCAATATTCATGGCTGTGGGGCATGTCCAAACCATGCAGTTCAGGACATACTAGCCTACTATTATCCTATTCATGGGTACCACAATAGACACAACATTTTAACGATTTTAAATAAAAAATACCATGACTTTTGTAACATTATCTTTGTTTAATTGTAATATTATCCTAAAAATATATATTTCTGCAATTATTTGGGAGCACACTTGCAATGCCGTCACGGGTCCACAGGTTTAGACTAAAAAACCTGTGTCAATCACACTACAACACACTACAAGTACATACTACAACCTCCTCTTTTCAATGGCTTGCATAGCTTGCTGTGTTAGGCGTTAGACTACAAGACCATTGTCTGCGTTGGCCGTTCAAACCTCACAGCGGACAGTGATCTTTCGCGATTTTTGTGGTCACTTTATTTTCTCACGTTAAAAACGCTACCAGATTAAAGTTAGGAATAAATAATACTGAGGAGGGTGATGGTATTTTATATCAGGGCACATACATTTCCTCCAGGGGGACCCCTATTTAAATTTCGACCTGTCCCTTACTGTATGTAGATGCAATACCGTGGGTGGACTGTACTGTTGTACTGTACCGTACTGTATGTGCGGAGCTCTCTGGAATTAGCCCTGCTAATCAGATCAACTTGGCATGAAAGACAAGCAGCCCGCGGGCATTACAGTGCTTAACCTACTTAATTTCCAGGAATGCACACGCATTAGGAAACTATTAACCACATTAACTATTAAAAATATATATATATATATACTTTGGAACCTTGCCCAAATGTATCATAAGTATAATTATGCCATGCGTTGCGACACATTTTGAGCTTGTAGATCAGCTATTTCTGTGAATGGTTCAAGTGTTAAGGCCTGTGACTAATCAGTAACAAGCACGCACCACCCCAATCTGAAGCACTTTTAATTGGTTACAACACAACGTTTGAGGATAATAATGATATAGACCCTCTGTGGGGTCAACCTCATTATATTCTGCTATTGTTGCAGGAATTCTACAATATCAAGTTACTGTGTATGGCACATGATGTCGCTGCAATAATACCAGAGAGGGCATTCTTTACTGTGATTATGCTATGGCAGAGATGCGCCCTGCCAAGTGCATTGTGCACTCAAGTGCCCATAACCACAGTAAAGAACCCACTCAAGGGTAATAAGGCTTTATACAGCAGTTACCAATGCATTTATACTGTCTGATGACTCTTTTATTCTTTCTTTTTTTTTGCTTCCAAGTAATGGGCACACGTTTGAACAGAAAACATAAGAAAGATGTCCAACTACTTCCCTCGAGTGTGCACGCGTGCTAATGAGTTTCCATGATGTCGGCACAGTTGGAATGCATGGTGGAAATGTATTGCTTTATTTGTGTAATTTGTTTAGTAGATTCAGATCCAGACACATAAAAAATCACACCTGTGTGAACTGAGAGGTTCCACTATATGTACTG
This sequence comes from Protomyctophum parallelum, assembly GCF_964188405.1. NCBI lineage: Eukaryota > Metazoa > Chordata > Actinopteri > Myctophiformes > Myctophidae > Protomyctophum > Protomyctophum parallelum. The sequence continues at coordinate 9,101,671 of NC_139717.1, forward strand.
TACTGTATTACTGGTACTATTCGTACTGCACTGTACTGTACGGGTGAGAGAAGACACCCCCACTCAAAATAGTGTAAAACTAGAAAGATGCAATACTGGAAAAATTGCAAAGTGTGGTTGCCACAATGGCTAATATAGACCCCTCCCAGTAATTTTGCTAGCCAATAACAATGTCATGTCACCCCTGTGATAATGTGTAAATCATTCAGAGGGCAATTATCCCCCCAAAATCATGTTTTTGCAACAAAAGGTCTAATCTTTTGCATTTGTGGTACCCCCTATGAATGAAGATGGAATTTGATACCATCACCCACGACATGTGATTCAAATTTGGGGTGGATTGGACGTTTGTTCGTGATTTGTGGCATTTTGTAAAACTAATTTTGGAAGCAGATTACGGCCAAACGATAAGCACTATCAAAATTCTGCCAGTGGTGTTTTAATTGGATAGGTCCGGAGGTCATACCGATCCCTGTGATTCCTGTCACATTGAGGCACGTTGTGAGCTTATAGATTGGCTGTATTTGTCATTCATCTTACGATGCAGTACAGTAGTCTTCAAGGTTAAAACAAATTTAAAATCATCCATTTTATCCATTTCAAAACATGATGGCCTTTAAAGAGCAAATTGTTGCTGTCTGGCAGAAACCTTGTATCTCCTTTTATTTCTTCGTAAATGAATGCCCATATACTGTACTTCATCATACCAGTGCCGTGTGTTACTCAAAAATAGTTAAATTAGCAGATCTACAAGCTCACAACGTGTCATGATCAGACGCGTTGGAAGCATGTGATCGACTACAAGGTGGACATACAAGGTTTCCAACTTGATAGAAACAATATAGCCTTGAGGGCTGAAGTGGTTCAGTTTGTTATTAGCAGAATAAATGGGTTTGATCTTTCTTACACAAACATTGATCTGAAAGGAGCACATTTAAGCTCCATCCTTATCATACCACTGTGAAGTTGAGATGCACTCAAGAGAGGCACTTAACCTTTACTGTGAAATTGCACTTAAACAAATTGACTGCCATTGACAAGATATCTCGTCATTTTAGGGATTTTATTGATTAAGTTAGATTGCGCTCTTCGCCAACGTATGAATGCCTGTAGGTTGCTAGGCAACCGATACAACCGGAAATGAACCGGAAGTGAAAAGTCTGTCTCCGTCCACCTCAATGTAAATAGATTTGGAAAACTGCATTTGTCTCTGATTCTTTTCCCAGATTGTGATTTTTGTTTTTCATTTTCTCCCTCACCCCATCCATCCCCCCACAGTTATCGTCAGATCATGTTTTTGGTCAAAACAAGCTTTATTCAACAGCCCATAACTAAAGAACCGATGATCGCAGATACAATAGGTATTTTCCAGGGTGAAGGAAAAGACGATCGCCCGCCTCTCGACACATGAACATAACCAGCGTTTTTACATCCGGTTCACATCTCGGGAACCATTGAACAGTGGAACACTGGCAATGGCGGAAGAATGAATCATAAATAAAAATAGACCGGTGCCTTTTGGCCACTGGCCTGCTCGAGAACAATGCAATACATAATGATACCCGTTAAATATCCGTTGTCTGAGTACCGGTTACGGTTCGTTTTGTCTTTCCTCGTCCATATTATGCCCACTAGAGCTGGCCATCACATCTAGAGTTCGAGCCCCTCCGTCACACCCCCGATCCGACTGATTTGCCCAGATATGGGCGGGTGTATCAGAGGCACCCATTGAGGCTGTCAACATGTGCAAATTGGTGTTGTTCATAATCATCATCAGCATTTTTGTGATGAATCACTGGAGATCTCTGTATAATCTCAGTCCATGTCCCTTTTATGCCCATATGGAACTCCCTGATGTCATCAGTATATGCCCATATATGGGCATGCCCATATTACCAGTCGGATCGGCAGTTCTGTGTGACCTCGTGATCTACAAGCTCAATACGTGTGATGTGAGCACAGCTATTTCATGCTATTGGTATGTGGCGATATGGGGCTGAGGTGGATATGGTCAAAGCAAATATAATTTGAACCATTTCAAACACAATCTATTTCAGAATGCGATGGCCTTTAAAGAGCAAATATACTGTTGAAATATTGGAAAATGAGCCCATCTGAACACATTGCCCATGAATCATGACCTGCAGTGTCAATAACAGCAGGTGTGCTTCCTCCTGGCCGTGGGTGCTCATCTACAGTCAATATAACAGCTTCAATTAAGACCTGAGGACCCGACTCTACAAAATGTCTTCTGTTTCTTTCAATCGCCTGTATCTCCTATTCCTTGTCCCAGATGGCATCTTTGGTCAAAACAGCGTTTCTTTGACGGCACAGAGCCGACGATGTGGAGCTCTCCAGTGCCCCGGTTTGGATTCATATTGTAAACAAGGCCTGTCCAGGCTCCTTTTAGCTTCCTATAGGATAATCTACTTCCGGTAGACTGGAAATGTGGCTTTTCAAAATAAGAGCTGAAATGCGAAAAATGCTGGCGTGAATTAGATCCTAATTTTTCAATAAATGCTAGCGCTGTAAAGTGTTAAGGTTCCATTTTCATTTCCACGTACGCAATCCTAGAAAGCAATTTGTTCAAGAACTGTTAATTAAAGTGCTTTTATGTTTAGCGATCATTAGATTATGTTTGCGTGCCTGATGGCAACTTCTCTGATGCTTTCATTATAATGCCATTTCAACCCTTCGGGTCTTCATCAGGGTTTGCCACAGCGCAGCCAATCGGATTTGACAGCCTAAGTGTAGACGCACGCACACAATCAGACAAACAAATGCACACACATGCGTATATTTAACACACACTTACACAAACAGGTTATTAATCACTCCCTATTTCCACTCTGTGTGAATAGGCAATCAAACAAAGCTACACGCATATAATACATTCATAATATTCCCTGCACTCTGGATGTATGGATGTATCAAGTATAGCACTTGTCAGAGCACACCAAGCATTGCGTTTCACGCATGCACGCACGGACGCACGCACTCACACAAATTCACTTTAAACATGAACCAACTTCACACACAGTCAGTCAGACACACACACACGTGTGCACGCTTACGAGCACAGACACAAGTTTGTATTAGACTTGTAAGGAGATCAAAATTGTATGAATGCCATTTTTTTATATAAAAGAGTAAATACAAGCCCACAACGTGTCACGCTGTGACGTGTTGTGAACTTGTAGATCAGCTATTTTTCAGTGTGAAGATCAGTTATACCGGTAACTCCATCTCTACCCCATCTTCTAAATCTCTAATCCTACCCCAACCAGAATCCAAACTCTCTCTGTCTCTGTCTCTCTCTCTCTCTCTCTCTCTCGCCTCTCACACACACAGCAAACACGCACCGTTGTTGTTTAGTTTAGTTTATTGGGTTGTTTCACACTGTGGCCAGCCGTGACAAGAGTTCATTTGAGCCTGTCAGGATTGATTAAAACACAATAAACTCTCCTGCTGGCTGTCAGTTGAATGACGGAAGCACCCGAAAGACCAATGCACACTGTGCTGTGAGAGACCAACGCACACTGTGCTGTGAGAGACCACCGCACACTGTGCTGTGAGAGACCAACGCACACTGTGCCGAGAGCTCTTGTGAGGTCACACATGCTTTTGTCAACCATTTACAGCAGTGGTTCTCACATTTTCAAGGGACCCTTAACTATGGCCCCTTTTCCACTATGGGGTGGAACCAGAACTATCCAGAACCTGAACCTATTTTTTTTAGTTCTGAGTTTGTTTCCACAGCGCACAGCGCGGTACGGCACGGTTTCAGACCAGGTTCTCAGAACCTTTTTCCGGCCCTGCTTTTGAGGTAGTACTAACACTGAGTTCTGGGAACCTATGGGCGGGGCCAGCAGCGCTGCTGCTCTCGATTGGTTGAGCTGAAGTGACAACACTGAGGAGACCGGAGCGAGGCGAAGCGCACAGCCAGTCAGCCACACAACACAACACCGCACATTTTAAACTTCTAAGTGCGACACAGCGCCGCGGACACACAGAAAAATAACCTGGAAAAGCCCACAGAAACGCTATGGCCACGAGAGAGGGAGAGAAAGAGCGTGTGTGTGTGTGTGTGTGTGTGTGTGTGTGTGTGTGTGTGTGTGTGTGTGTGTGTGTGTGTGTGTGTGTGCGTGAGGGAGAGAGAGAGCCATAAAGCTGTCGCGACGAGTTTGCTTGCAGTTGTTGTTCTACCGCTAACAGCTAGGCTAACTGCAGAGAGGGGTGTCCGGGGGGGTGTGTGTGTGTGCGAGAGAGCCATGATCTATTCTAAATTGTCAGAACAGAAGCACAATATTATGAGGCTAATGCTACTGGAGATTAGTAGAGTATATTGTTTTATACACGGACAGTAGTGTGCACTAGACTTTTTTTTTTTTTCAGGGCAAGGCATTAGGCATATCATTACTAGAAATGTGCTGTACACAATACTAAACACTGGAATAATTCAATTCAACTAGCACAACGGTTAAATGATTTGTATTTGCACATTTCTTGATATTGACATTACAACTGGACTGGATGTTATGGCACAATCTGCTCAAGAGGCACTATAATTGCAACCCACACTCATGTTAAATGCTATATTCAAAAGGTGGATTATCATTTAGCATCATATGAGCTATACGAGATTTATTTTTCTCTTGCCGTTTAAGCAAAATATTGTAGACAGGTAAAGGTTGGAGAACAACTGGTCTAATGCATTTAAAACGGGTGTTTTACTGTTTTCCCACTCCCCACATGGAATGGGGCAAATATAGCGGCAAATATAGCCTATATGCAGAATGTATGCTGCATCCATGTTCATACACTACAGTATGTGCATATACAGTATATGTATTATGTATAGGAAATATATGTGACAGCTGTGGCATATGTGACATGTGGCATATAAAAATATGTTCATATTATTGGTTTAGAAAAGTACAATAAAGCAAATAAATTTGAAAATAGACAATCTACAAGCTCACGTGTCTCATCGAGCTTGTAGATTGTCTATTTTCAAATGGCCGAAATGTATTTAAGTACAATACTATATACATAGCTACTTTCCACCACTGTTGAATATAATAACCAGTCATTATTTAAACATGAATATCTCTGTATTCCGGGACCCCCCCGGCCGTGCCAGGGGGGGGGGGGGGGGGGGGGTGTCCCTGCTGGCCGAGCTACTCAGCAGTGGGGGAATAGGGGGGGGGGGGTTCTGGTTATATGGAAACGGAAGCAGAACTTGGTTCTGGAACTACACATGGTTCTTGGTAGTTCTGGGTCCTGGAAAGTTCTGGTTCTGGTTCTGGTTCCACCCCATAGTGGAAAAGGGGCCTATGAGAGTGTACTGGAACCTTACAGGTCCATTTAGTTCCATTTGCAGATCTGAATATAGGGTCCATTTAACCAACTCATTAATGGAAATATGGAAATAATGGAAATGCAAACATTTAATTAGCCTAATTAAAGTAATGATATTTGAAGGTTACAGTTCGTTGTGATGTGATGAATTTGCGAGTTTGTACTGTTGTCGGTATTTGTATCTATTTTATATGAAGTATATACGAATGATAAAATAGGGCTTAAGTGGTTAATTATACTGATCAATAGAATTATTCGATTATAAAAGATATACAATATTTTCAAGTTGATTCGTTGCTATGTACTGTATGTAGTCTATTAAACTGTTTAAGTGCCAGGGACTTATCCAGTCTAATTGGCAATTAAGTAAGACAAGACGTCTTCCCTTGGGAATTAAAAAAAAAATATATATATATCTTTTTTTTCTTTTTTTTCTTTTATTGATACTGTCTAGTAACATCAGTGAAAATGTTCCCCTCTGTCCACTTCAATGTTAACTGAAAATGTAAAGGACCTATAACTTATTTATTTATATAATTTATTTTGTGTTTTTGAGGCTCCCATATGTGTTTTCTTTCCCCACAAATAACCAATTTTGAACAATCAGGCTTTCATATCATATAGGCGCTTTAATGGAAATTGCTCTCAGGAACAGCTCAACTGATTTTGTCCTCATTGTGATGTCATCAATGTCACGCTAGTGATCCTACTTTGTATAATTCCAAATTTGCATTTCCACTTTGTTTACAATGTCCACCATTGTTGATTTTCCAAACTGGCATGGAATGGGAACAAGCATGGTTTTATCTAGCATCAGTATTATAATGACTCAAATATTAAATAATCTGCATATCAGCACCCCCACCACCTCAGGACATTGTGGTACTGCAGCTAAAACTGCTTTCAAAGTCCAAAAATAAGAGATCGAGGCAAACATTTTTAGCCCTCCATAAGCTCTGTATATTTCTTTCTATTTTTTAATCTATTGTGTTGTTGTTCTGTACTGTGATATGGATTCCCCTGAGTCTGCAATAAAGAATCAATCAATCAATCAATCAATCAATCTGTACATAGACTCCGTGTTGCGCAATTGTAAAAGTGCAGATCTGCATTCATCATGCAGCTATCTTGCATTTGCACGATAATATACACTTATACAGTCATAGGAAGTCAACGGTTCTGCATTACTAGTGGGAGACATCCCAAAAGTCTGAGTAGGGTTTGGGGTGGGGTGTCCGCATCGCTGGTTAAATATCACCCGTGGCTCCTGACATGCGCTGCCAGTTAGAAAATCAGCTGTGGCTTCTCCGTGAGGTTAGGGTCTGGGGTAGGGTGTCAGACTGATGCCGCCGAGAAACACTGCCGCGGATAATGTCGCTGCTGGAATATGCACTTGCTCTCCCTCCAGATTTTGACTGAAAAATTCATTGGCATAATAATTTCTGAATATTTGAAGGGGTAAAAGAAAGAAAGAGGAAAGGAAAAGTTCTCCAAATGTTTCCAAGAAAGAGAAAGAAAATTGTAGAAGTTCTAGCCTCTGCAACTTCCACAGGGGTCTCTCAGCCCATTCATACTGTAGCTCAGGAAATTCAACTATTTCTTCTGTTAGCCTCTGCACCCTGTTTTAATTGCTTGAGAAAATACAAGGGCAGATTACAGAAAGTGGTTTATGTTAGGAGAGCTTAATTCAGCTCTAATAGCTGTTGCTTTCCTTCTGTCAGATCATGGATCACAATGTGATGGTAAGCAGGGCTGAGGGCTCTTTAGAGCCTTGCCAATACACACAGGCAAGGATCAGTTATTCTCAACCTGTGGGCCGGGGACCACTGGTGTACCGTGAGGGTATTGTAAGTGGGCCCCCAAATAATTGCAACTGAAAATATGTGTTTGTTTTTACCAAGGATAGAGGGTCTAAGGCAAGCAGTTAAAATGAACGTGCCCTGAAAATACACACAGCCCACCCATCCTTCCAGTTGGTTTAATTTGAGCCCCATTGCCCCTGCCGGTGGGGGCAGCGGCTGTCCACCTCTGAACAGCGCTCAGCGGGTCAATGGAGACCCAATTGGTCTCCGGTTCCACTGGACCGTGGACGCTTTTGAGATTTCCAAGTGAGCCCCGATCCAGAAAAAGCACTAGATAATGTGTCAGCTTAGCAATACAGTAGGCTACACATTAAGTGTACCACAAGTCCCCACAAAGTTGGCACAATTCTTCCACTGTGCTGTGACATGCTGTCCCCCTGAGCACATTCCCACTAGCCAGCCCTCCTTCCAGCCCCCTCATTTCAGTGTACATCCGTTACAACCAGCTTTATAAATAGCAAATTGCCCTGGCATGCAGTAAGTACAGTGACACAATTGCCTTGTTAAAAAAATTATACATTGGAGAATATTACGGATAATTAGGCTATTTTGTTCATTTTTCAGGTGTTCTCAGACTTCTCACGTAAAAATATTGTTGCTGTTGGTTGTCCAAAACAGTTACTTTTCAGGAAATGGGGAAAGATAATTCCAATTGATCCACTATGTAGTTATTATTTAGTGATAAGCTCTTGTATTGGTTATAAACCAACAGGACAGACTAAGCACTTTACACCTGGCATTTCTATTTTGGGCATGCCATATTGGGGCGGAAATGTTGGGCAGAAGACAGACAGTGCATTGAGGCTGCCATGACACACAGAACACACAGGACACAAGTGTGTCTTAGGTGTGAGTGAGGCCTTAGAAATTGTTTTTTGTTACGTGTTGTGTGACACTGTCTCATTCATTTATGCATTTAATTTGTTTGTTTGTTTGTTGTACCACTTAAAATGCGTAAAAATCAATTTGATCTGGACAGTGATGGACACTTAAATAGAATATAGCTTATATTTCTTTCCCCGTATAAACAAGTCGGAGCAGGACTCACCACAAAATCTTTGAAGCACATCCAGGAGAGCAATTCTGGGGGCGGAGGTGACTGTGCAGTGGTGTCACATCACCTGAGTGACGGAGCACATTTCTGCCAACAGCCACGCACGTGGACACGTGTTGATGTTTATTCATGTCCCAGGGAAGATGGGGGGGGGGGTTTACATATACGTTCCCAGATGAAGACATCAGTCTGTGACACAGTGACATTTCAAGACAGAAAATAAAAAAAGAAACCCTGCAACATCTTTGGGACAGGCTGTCACTTGAAGAGGTCTTTTCGTCTTTGATATGCGGTGCCTTCCGTGGTGTGTTGTCAGCGAGGGAGCATGGTTAATTTACTGATGTTTCTGTTCTTTCCTTTGATGAAATGCCAGCTATTAGGTGTGCCTCCTCATTCACCCAAAGTTATATTAATATTTAAAGCAAAAACAAAGGCCATGCTGCACTACAGAGAACATTAATTATTCAGAGATACTCAAAACCTTCAACCTTCTTTTTTTTTAACCTTTCTATAAACCTTTCTTCCGCCAGACCAAAATATACATTTTCTTAACGGTGTGGTGCTGAATGCGGGCAATAGCTGTCTACAACAGGTCATGGCTGTGTCTATCTCTGTTTGTATCTGTATCTCTGTCCCTAACGTAGACCAACCACAGCTTACGTCCTGCTGCTATGCCAATCACAGCGTAGCTCACACTGCTATGTGCATACAATGCACAGCGCAGCTCATCGCATGCTGCCATGCCAATCACAGTCGGCTCACCCACTCACACTGGTATACTGTACGTGCACACAGTTAACCACATGGTTCTCAAACGTTTTGAATTCAAAGACCCCCAGTTTGATAAATTCTTTATCTTTCAAAGTTACAGAAGTGTAACTCCTCAAGGAGCCCTGGAGGTCCCCGCACCCCACTCTGAGAACCACTGAACCACATCACTGAGCTCACACATGCAGCAAACCACAAGGCCACACTCTGTGGGTAACATTATCAACATGTAGCCCACTATTAAAGGAGAAAGTAAAGCAGTTCTCCCACAACAGTATACTCAAGAAATACTACATTTTATAATAGGCTATTATATGTAGGGGTATTCAAGCCAGTTAGCTAGAAAACGGCTAAATCATTTTGCTCACTGTCTGAAAGCCTTTTCAATTGCACCAGGAATTCATGTGGTTATTAGACTGTTTGTTTAATAATCATTGGGGTTGTACACAGTTGAGGCTCCTTGACACTACATGAGGCTGGCAGTGGTGGAAAAAGTACTACATGTCCGGAATTCAAAAGTATAAATGTACTTAAAGGGCCAAAAGTTAAAGTAGGCTACTCATTGTGTATTTTCAGATGGCCGAATTGTATAGGGCAGTGGTGGTTAATGAATGTTGTGTATAATAATAATCAAAATCTGCAAAGTAACTAGTAACTAAAGTATTCCAAATGAGAAAAAAAAAGTGTGGAGTAAGTACAATATTTGCCTCTGAGATGTAGTGGAGTAGAAGTAAAAATAGCCTACTGAATATTGGAAATATAAAGTTAAAAAAAATACCACTTTTTTAAAACTTAAGTATAGTACTTGAGTATATACTTAGTTACTTTACACTATTGTGGGCTGGCTAGTATAGTTAGTATACATGGCTTCTACTGCTAGACATTAAGCAGCACTGAATGACTGGGATTAGTATAAGTACTTGTACTGTGCAGTAGCTTTGTTATTAGCAGGGGTGAAAGTGGCTTTCATTTCTTACAGGAGCTCCCAGAATTTGCATTTTGCGACGACACCCGGATGCGCTGCAAAGCGGTGCGGCCGAAAAAAATAGTACCCCTGAAATGCATAGAAAACTGCTTTTTTGGCACAGTCATACAAAACAGGTCTTACACCTGCATTAGGCTACCTATTTCATTACACTTACTATAACATGATTGATTGTAACAAGTCCTACTCCTGTCCTATTTATACCATAATCACAAGGAAATGGAATGCTGGGGGGCACGGTGGCACAGTTGGTAGTGCTGTCGCCTCACAGCTAGAAGGTCCTGGGTTCGATTCCCGCTCGGGGCGCTGTGGGTGCTGGCGGCGTGTTTCCTCCTCCGCGTCATCAGTGCCCATACCCGAAGGCGGGGTTGGCGAAAGGGCCTTTCTGTGTTGAGTTTGCATGTTCTCCCCGTGTCCCCTAGGGTAGGTACCCTCACAAAAACATGCAGTAATCCTGGTCTCTAAACTGCCTCCCCCTTGCCAGCCGGGGCGCCTGATGGATGGGAAAGGAACTGGTTGGAATAACGTGTTCCTTCCATGCGCTACGTCCAACCAGGGAAACTCCCCCCTGTCAGGTGTAAAGGAGAAACTTGGACACTCAAGCATGAAGGAAGCATGAGTTAAGTCCGTTGCTCTCCCCAGGTTGGCGGAGGGTGTGTAGAGCCCAGCATCACATTAGATGATTGACACAGGGGTGAAAAATGGGTTACAAAATCGTGGGATAAAAAAAACAAAAAAAAACATATACCAGTATTACCAGTTATCTATAATAAGCCCATGTACTAGTCTAAGACACACAAACCTGAATTTGATCCGTTTTGTATTTGAGGCATACGAATTTAAGAATTTATTTTGTCAATGTGCAAAATAACGAAAATTACCCCAAACTCCATCTCCTAATATTTTTGTTGAGGATAGATGGAGCAGAACAGGTAACAGAACAGAACAGAGCAGAACACTTAAAGTCAAAGTCCACAGAGGCCGGTAGGCTATATAAGCATGTGACACCCGGCCTCTTAAGAATCTTCTCGCCCTGAAAGATTCCGAGTGACCGTTATTACTGGCAGTCATCCAGGAATTCACATAACCATAGTTACATTTGTAACTTGCGTTATCCTAATCCTCTTGTCCTGAGTCACGGCGAGCCATGCAACCCGTTGAGTGAGCTGCTCTTCTTTCTTTGCCCAGCAACCTGCTCTGGATCCCCTTCCCCCAGACACATGTAAAGCCTATTTGAGTACTTAGAAAAGTGCTATAAAATTCCTGATATAATATCAGTAATTTCATAATATCAGTGATATTATTATTATTATTATTATTATTATTATTATTATTATTATTATTATTACCTGTGCTTGGTGCTGGTCCTGCTGCCACTTCTGCCTCCTCCTCCCCATCTCTGTGTCATGCAACTGTATGGTCTTGGTTGTTTGTCTTTAACGACATTATCTTCTTCAAGAGCTGAGCTAATGTTGGTTGCATTGCCATTTTGCTTATATATATTTTTAGCACATTCTTCTACTGACTTTTTAGTTTACTTCTCAAAACAGTTGCAGCCGGCATTTCATTTAGTTTCCTGTTATTTTTTTATTTTTTATTTTTAGTATTGCTCAAAACTCTTCTCTCTCCTCCAGCCCGTGGCGTGCGGTGGTGGATTCATAAAATAACAATGGATCATTACGCTGGCTGACACGAAAAACACTGTTACAATTCTGAAGCACGTTTTTATTAAGAAAACCCGATTCTGACGTTAGTAGATTATGTTTTGATTGTTTTCCTCATGGACATCCGTTTGTGGCAGGTTATTTAATATAGTATTTTGATAGCTCCGGTGCGCTCCGCCCGGTCAGGTCTTACCGGGTCAGAGCTCCGGACCGCCCCGGCCCACTTTCACCCCTGGTTATTAGAGTGTCCAACCTGAGATTGGGAGGTTGGGTGTTCAATCCCCGGCTAAGTCATACCAAAGCTATGAAGTATAGAAATGGTACCCATCCCTGCTTGGCATTCAGCATCAGGGGTTGGATTGGGGGTAACAACAAGTCCATGGGACATACTGTACTTAGCGTCATGTCCAGGGACTGTGTGTGTACATCAAGCTAATAACTATGAGCCACAGGACTCTGGCTGGAACAGTTGCTTCCCAAGGCTATTCATTTGTATCTTGTATATGGCCACTATGCAGTAGTTTTTGAAGGAGGAGAGTGCATTGTTATACATTCACTTTCCATGCCTACTGTATTTCCAAACCCTAAAAATCTATTTTCAAATTGATCCCAGTGAAAAGCTAAACCCATCCTCCTCTCAGCTTTAAACTAAATATATATATCATTCACCAAAATACCTACTTGGGAAACTGTCTTAATCCATATAGTGTGAATGCTGTATGACTTAATTTTGTTTATCTAGACTGTGAATGCACTGTAGCAAAAGACTCCTTAGTGCAGTAGCACTCAAGTGCTTTGAGTGAGTTTGAGGGCTGAGTGCTGGATTTTGAGGGTTTATAGCCTGAGGCCCATACTTTGTTCCAAAACAAATAAGAAAAACTCTCCATAAGCCTTGACTTCAACTTAAGGTCTTTTCAGGTGATGATGTTTGCGGGAACCGGGGCTGAGTAGTGAATTTCTTTAGCCTCTAAATGTCTAAGAAGTCAGCGTAAGTCCTGTAGACCCAAGCTACAGTAGCAATAGCCCGCTAAGCCACCCTGTGTGTGTGTGTGTGTGTGTGTGTGTGTGTGTGTGTGTGTGTGTGTGTGTGTGTGTGTGTGTGTGTGTGTGTGTGTGTGTGTGTGTGTGTGTGTGTGTGTGTGTGCAACAACTGGACCTGATGAAGTAGAACTCTTTATAGAGCCCAAATGGGATTAAGGTCACGTCAGCACAAGCCAGCAAAACTATAATATGACCAGCTTGGCTCTTTTTTGGACGAGTTGTGGCAACTGGACATTCTATGGGCTGACTGGATATAAGCTGATTTAAAGGCACTTTCTTGTTGTCAGTTGTGTCTTAAAGGCAGGGCACCAGATACATGTTAATGCTGGATATTCAAATTAGGTCGGAAAAAAAACACAGCTCCGAATAAATATATTTTATAAATGTTGGAAAAACGTTGTTTGAGCAGTTAAATCTAGCCTGCAGTTAAATGTAACATTCAATAACGCAATGAAACGCATGCCATTGAGCAGTTTGTGATGCCAGGATGGAAGTAGGTGCAATCTGGTTAACTTGCCTAAACTATACCTAGAAACAAATACAAGGATAATTACATAATCCATGTACATTTACTTTAACCTATAAATAGTAGAGTGGATTCCAGAGCAATGCAAATGTAGTGTCTGGTTTTGAATGCTAGACAATGACCTTTACAATGAACTTTAATAGACCAATATTATACTTGACATTATAGTTAATCGCCTACAGTACACATGCATAGCAGCGTATTTCACTCGTGATATCATCACTGTGCAGTTTCATTCTTTACCTCTGATATTCTTGTTTAGATATGGAATAGTATTTAAACATCATATGTTGTCCCTTATCTGTTATCTATTCTACCGCTACTTGTTGTCATTTACAAATCCGAACACTTCTGGTGACTTTTAAGGCACACATGGATGCGAGAATTGTTTTCCATGGACAATGTTTCACTGTGACGTGAGACTATTGAATTTCTTGTTCTGGTTGTAGGGCCTATCAGGACCTATCTATCTAGGCTTTGTGTTGTGTTATGTTACACTAGTTGTTGTTTTATTTCTATGCCGTAAGACAGGAGTTCACAAACCTTTTCAGCTCGAGACCCAAAACGGGAAATTTGGCGACTTACCAGCACCCAAACGTACAACATGATGATGATTTATAACTACTTAATTTTCTAAAATAGTGAAAATAGCTGCTCTACAAGCTCACTTCATTTCAGATTTGTCTTAAACATGATAGAAAAAATATATTTTGCGACCCATATTGGTTCACGCACCCTGTGTTTGGCCAACACTGCCCTAAGACACACGCACACACAGACTATGCAGGCTCAGGGCACAACTGACAGATTTCAGAGGAGATGAGTGGAATAGAAGGCAGTTGGGAGGGGAGGGAGGGAGGGGGGGAGGGGGTACAGGGATAATGCTGCATGTGTGCTTTAGTAGAGCTCCTGACGAGAGATCATCCTACAACACATCACATCACGCCAGTCACGGATCCATTATTTATGACTCTGCAGAAACATCAGAAAGGTTTTCTTATAGCCACCCATCACCGTACCACTGATTGTATTTGTGGCCGAGGCAAGATGGGATGATGGGATGCTTCATTATCAGTGGTGCCTCTCTCTCTCTCTCTCTCTCTCTCTCTCTCTCTCTCTCGCCCAGCCTTGACCCTCCTACTGTACCAGCATTGCCCTCATCTATCATGTGGAGAAATGCTACTTGATGCATACAGCATGTGGCATCACATCAATGTGTGATGTGGAACAGAGGAAGACAACTATAGGGACTGCTACCGTATAACCTCTCTTTCTCGTGTACTATGACTGCTTCACCAAACTGCTTTGGTGAACATTTAACAATAGCTCACATGTTGCAACGCTATTTTCGTTATTTGACACACAGCAAAGTAAATGGGGGTATAGGTATATGGGGTTTAAGTGATTACTTTTATTTGCCTTGACAACTCACTTACTAGATGTAGTTGTATTTTATTCATAAAAAGGGCCCTTTTTCTCAGCTGATGTACTATTGCAGTGCAGCATGTTACCATCTTGTATGCATATGTGATGTATGACATGCTTTGTTTTTGCTTAAATGTAAGTCGCTCTGGATCAAGAGCGTCTGCTAAATGCCTAAATTGTAAATTGTAGTTGTAGCTATTTTCACCAAGTTTTTTTATATGGCTATTTTCCTGGGGGCCCGCTGAACAGTGTTTTTGACAAGTTTGGTGTGGATTGGAACAACGGCGTGTGCTTGTGGTGGTCTGGGGGACAATCATGGCCCCTGGTGGGACCATTGTCATGGCTGTCGTGACTATACTGATGGCATTCCTCTGAACGAGAGAGAGAGAGAAAGAGATGCAGCTGCTGTCCATGGTGCTGAAGTAACAGTAGCTGCTGTCCATGGTCCTGAAGTAACAGTAGCTGCTGTCCATGGTCCTGAAGTAACAGTAGCTGCTGTCCATGGTCCTGAAGTAACAGTAGCTGCTGTCCATGGTCCTGAACTAACAGTAGCTGCTGTCCATGGTCCTGAAGTAACAGTAGCTGCTGTCCATGGTCCTGAAGTAACAGTAGCTGCTGTCCATGGTCCTGAAGTAACAGTAGCTGCTGTCCATGGTCCTGAAGTCACAGTAGCTGCTGTCCATGGTCCTGAAGTAACAGTAGCTGCTGTCCATGGTCCTGAAGTAACAGTAGCTGCTGTCCATGGTCCTGAAGTCACAGTAGCTGCTGTCCATGGTCCTGAAGTAACCGTAGCTGCTGTCCATGGTCCTGATGTAACTTGTCACTGCTGCTGCTTTCAAGAGGCCCACACTGGTTAGCAGTGCAACTAGTCAATATTTATGTATTTATAACTCCCACACAGAACCTGCCTCCTCAAGTCCACTTTCTGTGATTGTCACCGACACCGTCTGGGCCTCTCTGTGCCACCACTGCTACTGCTGAAGGTCAATTACGTTCAGACCAGGCTGTGGGTGTCATGACTTAATGTCCCCAGCCCAGGGGGGGGGGGGGGGGGGGGGGGGGACTGTGGGGACCGATGTCAGCCTGACGGAGGGCCTCGTTATGAGGATGTTCAGTGTGGTCCAGCGTCCTTCATAGTGTGAAAACTGTCACTGTGAAGTTGAAGTGTCACTCGGCCGTGTCCATTAACAAATGAACTGCTTCTGACCGAAGGTTCCGCCAGTTGGAATCCAACCGGCAACTGCTTCTGGCGTAACGTTCTGTTGATAAGCTTCATTATTGATATCAAACTGGATCGCTGATTTTTATTTAATTTTTTGCTTGGCCTTTCCTTCTTTAGAGATCCTACATCGGATTGCGCAACCTATCTAGATGGGAACATTGGCCCTTTCTAGAGCAAGGATGGCTTCATTTTAGCTCGCTAGCATTGACGCTATTTATTTAGCATCTAAGATGGCCACCCAAACAGGATGTGAATCCAGCATGTGTTACACTACAAACGGCTCGGCAGTCTGCGGTTGGCTCTGCGTCCACCAGTTGGCAGCAGATGGGTTAAGATGAATCACGGAACGAGCAGGTGT
The DNA here is from genome assembly GCF_964188405.1 of Protomyctophum parallelum. Lineage (NCBI taxonomy): Eukaryota > Metazoa > Chordata > Actinopteri > Myctophiformes > Myctophidae > Protomyctophum > Protomyctophum parallelum. The sequence continues at coordinate 9,117,937 of NC_139717.1, forward strand.
GGCACGCGGTCCATTTTGAAGTTGTTTTCTTTTTTCACCTCGCTGCTGTGGGATGTAGTGGAGAAGTATACTGTAAGTCTAAAAAACGATATACACAACTAGAAAAAGTGCCCTTCCGGGCATAGGTCTCCACCAGGTTATCCACAGATCCGTGCAGTTAGAGGTAAAAACACTTTTCGGCCAGTTATAGCGCCACCTTGAGGCTGAGTTGAAATTGTTCATGTGGCATTTCGTCCTCGGCCTAGTGGGAATGTGGGTGCACAATTTCACGGAAATCACGCGATGTGTTCATGATTTGCAGCATTTTGTTTGAAACTGAGCACTCCTGTGAACTTTGGAAGCCAATGGAAGCCAATCTTAACCAATCAGGATGGAGTCTGATAAATCTGAAAGACCCGTTTCGTTGAATGGCTCTAGAGAGACTGTGTACCAATTTGCGTGATGTTTGGACAAAATCTGTAGGTGTACTGTGCAAAAACTTGTTTTGCACAAAGCGGCCTCCTGGTGGCGCTATAACAGGCCGTTCTGGAAAGTTTGGGGCAGAGGTTCATGGTTGGCATCCAGGGAGTGTGTGTGCAAAATATGGCATCGACCGGGTTAACGGTGGCCGAGATTAGCTGTTCACGGACACACGGACACACGGACGGACGGACGGAGTGCAAAACATACTCTCCCCACATGCCTTCGGCCTGGTGGAGACAATAAAGTAAAAGTATCTTCATCAAATTTGCAGATACTTATCACCACAAGTTACTTATCACCACACTGAGTAACAGTATCTGAACAGACATCTCTGCTGGAAGGTACGATGATATACTGTAAGGACATCAGCTTGTTTGCTGTTGTGACCCCCCACCCACATATCTCTGTTCCTCTGCACATTATTGCACAGTACTCTATATGCACTCCCATCTAGATCGGCGAGTGACTCACTTCCCCCATATTTGTGTCTGTGTGCATCATCACCATCATCATCATCCGTCTGACAGAACACAGATAAAACACAATCGGGCACGCCACTATGGTTTATCTCCCATTGTTTTGGCCACATATATTCCACTTGGAGACCAGTGTCTCTGGCAATCGCATCTAGATACGTAAATGACATTCTTCCTCTACTTGCTGGTTTGTGCATAATGTTCTGCGTGAATTCTGATATCAATGGTTGCGTGTTCTGAACTCTTACTGTGTGTGTGTGTGTGTGTGTGTGTGTGTGTGTGTGTGTGTGTGTGTGTGTGTGTGTGTGTGTGTGTGTGTGTGATAAGGGGGTTGGGTGTGTGGCTTGACACATGCTCATTTGAATACAGCGCTGTATTGTTTGCCAGGCGAGTCCCGACTTTGCATAAGAAAACAATATAAGCAGGTTTGTTATCAGCTCCTGCTATTGGCTGCTGCTGCAGTCTAATGGCGGTTAGACAATAGACACTGTGTGCAAGAATCAGAGAACACCCCCTACACACGCACGCATGCATTGCACACAGTACACAAACACGTACACAAATATGGTAATGCAATGTACTATACTTGTGTGGGCCAAATGCTCCCACACGTGTGTCAGCCCGATCTCACCCAACACGGTGAAATAACACGGATTGGCAATTCCGTACATGCACTACTAGAAAAGCCCCAAAGCCGTACATATTACACTGAAAACCTCCCCATTAACCACGACAGAGGGGCGTGGTCAAGATAACTTTGTCAACGTGAGCCACCACCGAGCGAGCTAAAGTCTCGCTGTGGCGAACGTTGCAAAGTCAGATTGAGCCGACTCAGCCCCGTCCGAGTTGCAACCCAATAAGCAGTATAGGCACAGCATCGGCAATAATGCTGTGGGGGTTGTTTGCCCCATCTGAGATAATGGGGTGAAACCTTAGAGTATATATGAATAGAGAAGGCACCCAGAGGAAACCCTGAGGCGAAATGTCTGAATGAATTTGTCATTGCAGCTCGAGCCAGCGCTGCTCCGTTGACTATCATTGCGCACGTTCATGTGATTGAGGCCATGACACGTGAACGCGCACAAACGGCACAATGATAGTCAACGGCAGCGCGTTCATGTGTTTGAGGCAAATCCATCCCAGAATGCACTCTGTTCCTACCAGGGAGGAGGAGTGAAATCGCCTCATGCGCTTTTGAGAAACTTAATGCAAGTGGATGGGAGGAGAACTCGGGTGTCTTCTCTATTCATATATACTCTAAGGGTGAAACCCACGCCTCCGTCGCGGTCAAAACAGTAGTAGTGTACTATGTACCGATTCTGGGGTTTTCTAGTAGTGTATACGGAATTGCCACTCTGTGTTATTTCACAGTGAAATTGGTGAGATTGGGCTCTGTGTGTAGCAGAATTTGAGAAATATTTGAGCAATTATCCCCCTTCCTCACAAGATACAGTATATGGTTGTTGTATGGTTAATGTAATTATTAAGAAAATATTCAGGTTGGCATTGCTATCGTAAAATGTTGATGTCCTCACAGGTAGTATATGTAGTATAGCATGTGTGTGTGTGTGTGTGTGTGTGTGTGTGTGTGTGTGTGTGTGTGTGTGTGTGTGTGTGTGTGTGTGTGTGTGTGTGTGTGTGTGTGTGTGTGTGTGTGTGTGTGTGTGTGTGTGTGTGTGTGTGTGTGTGTGTGTGTGTGTGTGCATGCATGTGTGTGTGTGCTTGCATGTGTGGCCGTTTGCTGCTGCCTGCTGTTGCTCAAGTGGGTGCTAGTCGGACAAGATAATGGGTTAAGTGTACAGTAGGAAGGCAGCACAGCATGCCATGTCAGCACGTTTTGCAACCAGGTTGGTGATCAAAGGACCGTGCTGGACTTTAACCACTCTCACGAGTCCTGTTCCCTCATGCCTACAGACGTTTCTGATTACCCAGGAGTTTCTTTTCCCTTTTCTTCCTCACAAGGACTCATTAATAATTTACATGCTGTATTCGCTCTAATTTCATAGACACGTGCAACCTCGTTTTTTGGTGTTTGACCATGAAAGTGTTAACCAAGTGAACCCTATAGCAACCCTATTATGGGCGATGTCATAAGTGGCAAACATTCTGCGAATATAGCCGATTTGCAAGCTCACGCAACATATTTTGAGTTTGAGCAAGTTCTCCTATATGACAGAATTGTGCCGTACCAGAATAGAGACATTGGGGTTAAACAGGTTAAGTCGGTCATTCTGTAGAACAGGATGTATGGCAGCATTTTACAGTTTTACTCTATGGCTCTGTGTTTTCCGCCTTTCTCTTCCACTTTCACTCCCACTAGCAGGCACTATGATAAAGATTATGCCGTCAACATCATGCATCCTGCAACGACACCTCATAAATGGTTCAATGATGAATATGAATGAATATATTTCACATTTTAACGGTTCGCGACGAATTGTCTTATGAGGAGTAGTTATATAATGCTTGTTAGGAAGACATTAAAACTTACCGTGGCAGTAAACTCCTCGGTTCTCAGCTGTTCTCTAAGACATGTTGTGCCCCAGATGCAGTGCAATAATCAAAAGCAAGCGAGATACTCTATGCAAAATGTATGCCGTGTACATTATTTTCTTGCAAGGCCATCAGAATGTTTGAGCTCTCTTGGCCCCGATTTCAGCGGGTGTGAATAAGATTCATTGCCGGATATATGTGTGGGGTAAAAAAAAGAAAAAAAGAAGAAAAGCTGAAATCTCTTAGAAGAGATTTGTGCTGCCTGTGCAGGTGTGTCCCAGGGGAGAGTTGCATCTTCATAACAAGCAGGCGAGCCACGTGGCTGGCAGCTCGCCATGCTCTGATGCAAATTTAACGTAATAATAATGATTAACAAGGCTGCCTCACTCCTATTCATGCAATATGCCTCGGCCGTTTTCCCTTTCAATTATCCCAGAGTTTGTGTGGACTATTCGATACAGTAAGGGGAGGGAGAACAGCATGAACAGTTTTTTTGGAAAATAAGTTTCCCTCCACGATCACAGCTTTGTTATTCTCTACTTATAATCACACCATCAGCAAGTGAACAGAAGCGCACCGGGAGGTTGATGGGACTGGTGTCAGCATGTATTTGGATGACAGCGACAGCTGTGCTTTCCTTTGGTGCCAAGTGCCAACACACTTATAACTTCATATACGGTGTTGTTTGTCCTGCGTCCACCCTGGTTCTGGAATGTACAGTACTGTAGAAACACATTGAAACACATTGATTTTCAGGGAATGGGGGTGGGGATCTCTTTTCCATGCAATAGAGCACCGAAATCTGTTTACACAGGTGCAGTGGTCTTCAACAGGGGGTCTGGGACCCCTAGGGCGTCTAGGAACAGTTTTTAACCCATTCTGACCTGAGATCAGATTCATACGGAGGTTTCCACTGGACACACTGGTCTGATTAACCCATACTGACCTGAGATCAGATTCTAAAAATGTCAGTCGTTCTTCGATTTTTCAAAAAATAGCAGACCTACAAGCTCGTATCGCGCCACTCGGTGGCGCGATATGAGCTTGTAGATCTGCTATTTTTCAATAGCTAAAGCATAACATGATGCCAACACCAAAATGGGTGCCCGGTCAGAATGTGTTAACCACTTGAACCCTATAGCATCACTATTCTGAGGGGAGCATTGGCCAATAAATAGCAGATCTACAATCACACAACGGCATTGTAAGCTTGCAGATCGGCTATTATCGGCAAAGAGGTAGGGGGAGGAAAAAGAGCAGACCAATTAAATGTTTTCAAAGTATTGAGGATTTACACATTGACATGAGGCTACACAATGATAGTGCTGTCAAACAAGGCTATGAAGCTCTCTTTGAAATGTATGAAAACGTTTAATTGGCAACACAATTTTAAACAATATGTTGTGGGTGTCCCTGCTTCAACTCTAGTTCAGCTATTGACCTGAAGAACGTTGCAGATGACGAATGCTCTACTCTCTTGCATAATGAACCATAGCTTTCTGTGGAAGATCGATTCACGGATGGAAGTCATGATATTATTGGTTAAAATGGGTTAGTATCTGCTGATGGAATCACGCTATGATATTTCTGTTTCATATGAGAAGGAATTAAAAATTAAGGAATTAAGAATTAAAGAAGACTTTTGATTTAAAACTACAAACTAAACTATTTAAACACAAACAACTACAAACAAAACTATACTGTTAACTGTATCCCCGTTATGACCACCGCCACAGATATGTTCTAAAAGTGTTTCAGCTCATCCTTAACAATTGGATAAGTCTATTTATCTGGTCATGCACGCAGTGTGCACTATACTTATCTCGATGCACTTGTTTTTTTTACACAGTCAACTCGTGTTATTTGTGCATTTATGTTCTAAGCTTGTATTTAAGCTGGCATGACACCGGTGGGAAGAAAAAAGAAAAGAAGGTGGATTAAAAATATTTTTGCTCTCTTTTTTACGATGTGATACTGTGCATTTCTTCAACCTTCTTTTACTGTGAGTTTTGACTCTTGCACTGGCTATGGTAGCAGATAATCTGACTTTGAACACAGAGGATTTACGTCTGATTCATACTTATAGGCTACTTAGTTGAACGGGTATCACGCACCGGAAATGGCAAACTTGTAGATCTGCTATTTTCGGTACATGACACCCAGGTGCAACAAAGTATGAATCAGGCTTTGTATTCTGGTTAGTTACTCTAGCTCTAATCTCTCAAGACGGATTCAGAGCTCTGCAGCAGAATCTGTCAGCAGCTCCTGTTACCGCGTGTAGAGTTAGGTATGTTAAGAATGTAAACAAAGACACGTGCGGCCGGAAGGGGAGGGACCAAACAGGCCAACATCCTGTTATCCACATTCTATTGGGCAAATTCAAAGGAAAAAAGAGTTTTATCTTTCTTTTTTGCTGGTGTGGTCCCAGATTGCTCTTGCCCTACTCATACCTTTAGCTGTTGACGATCCATTAAGGACATTTATTACAATTTGCATCCCTAAACGTATGCTTTAAATAGTGTAATTTCTATGGTAAACGTATTAATTAATATTATTTTGTTTTAATAAAGAAAAAGCATACATTGTAATAAATTAGAATGAGAATAAATAGAAACATGCAGCCAGTGCATTCTCACTCCCAAGGTGTCATATTTTGCCTTTACCTCACACGTCCAACACTGACATCGCGGATGGCCTTTCGTCGTGTCAACCATGTTGACGCCGAGGGAATGGTCATTTATATTCTCTGCCTGTCGATAGGCAGCTCCAAGTCTCCAACGCAGCTGAGTCAGCAGAAGCAATTGCGCGCGCTCGACAGGAATTGCACAGGAATTCGTTCGGCCTTGGCCTTACTTGGGCGCGTCTCATGGGGCTCAAACCTGCATCATTCCATCAGCCAAGTGGTTATGGGGCATATCTCATCAGCAAGTCCCCGGTTCGATTCCTGGCCAGATAGACAATGTGCTGCATGTTTTTACCGTACTCTCCGCATGTCCTGTCTCTCTCAGTTGTCAGTTGAGGCTTCAAAATGCCCCAAAACAACAACCTGGTGTTTTGTGTTTAATGGGGTTTTCAGTGTTAAATCTACATGGTCTGCACTGTGCCAGAGGCTCTCACCCCCCCTGTAGGTGTCAATTGTCTCCCGCCTTACTCGTCAAACACTGTCACTTGGTTAAGTGACGCCTCTGGGAGATTAGGCTGTATCGAATGAACACCATCTTTGGAGAGGCTCCAGTGACGACGAGTGCTGAGGCTAACTCATTTATGTGAAGGCCACAGTCATGCATACAGATAGACATGTACGATTGAAGGAGGGGGCGTGGGGAGGCGGGCAGGGTCACGTAGGATGAACCGCTTACAGCTGTGACATTGGTGTAATGGGACCTTATCTCTCTCGAGGTGTGTGTGTGTGCGTGTACTGTATGACGTGTGCGTGCGCGTTTGTGTGAGCGAGTGCGAAAGACCCGCAAGCCCTCCTTGAGTTTCACAGAATGTGAAATCAGCATCCACAAGAAGACGCAGAAGAAGACGGAGGCAGTGTGTGCCGGGTAATAGTGTTGGCTGTTGCCCAAGGGAAGGATTGCATATCGGAGTAATGAATTGCAAGCGAGACGGGCTGGGGATGGGGGGTGGTGGGGGGTGCTCTGCTGTCCCTGGTGAACACAATATAATGGATATATATATTGCATTTCCTTTACTTTGCTGCACTCACTAATTGGCAGATGGATAACTAATTTGAAGAAATTGCAACACTGTGGGTGGGAGCAGCATGTGCTTCTCTGCGTTCGTGCTTCCCGATAGCCATGCGCCCCCCTTCGGTCTCTTCGCCTTTCGATGTCGTGTCACGACTTTATCGTATTTATTTGTTTTCTCCCACAGGGGACAGCATGACCCGATGAAGTATGATATCCTTACGTAACCGGGAGAAAAAATCCAAAGTTTTTCCAGGCCTGGAGAAGATAACGAGGAATGTATATCGACTGCAAAGGTGAGACCTATACATCTCACCTAACTCTACATCTCACCTAACTCTACTTCCATTTCCCGATGAACCCAGAGAGGCCTCCTCTAGCCAAACTTTGTATTCTGTACCAGCTGTTCTTAAGTAGAGTAGAGAGGGGCCTTCACTTGATGCCCCAGCCTGGTCTAGATAGCTAAAATGGAAAGTAACAGACCTCTGGGTCATAGCTGAGAACCACTGTCCTAGTACTGTTACATTTCATTTTAGCTGATGCTGTTATCCAAAGTGACTTGAATTAAGCGTACCTACATTGTATAAAATGCTTTAGTTCACTGAGGGGAAAAATAAGTAATCCAGTGCTGAGTCAACAACACAGGCTGCAGTAAAGTCTGTGTTTGGAGGTTCACGTATAGCGCACGCATACTGTACACAGGCTTCATACACACATAAAGAACAACTGTTCTGTGCTCTGCTTGTGTTTGATGGCCGCCTCAATGCTTTTCCAGTGAAAGTCACGTGGTTTGACCAAACAGTTGTGTGTGATGGGGGGAGGGGGGCAATCAAAAAGTGTTTGGTCAGTCAAACCATGTGACTTCCATTGGAAAAGCATTGAGGCGGCCATGAAACACGGACAGCACAGAGCATGTTTGTCTGATATGTGTGTACAGGGCCTCACACTCACATCACACAACACAACACATATGTATAATGAATGATGCACAAAGTCTCAGTTGTGACAGTATACCATTGTCACGGTTGAGACTGTGCATCATTCATTGTCTTGTGTAAGTTCTATAATGTGTATTATGTTCCTGGTCTTGTTATATTAGTTCCTGTCTGCCGCAGCTGTTTCTCATTTATAATCATCCCCGCCATATGCATATCAGCCTTGTTCCCCAGTCAGTCCTTGTTGGATCTTTCTCTTGTGTTGCATGTGTTAGTTTCCCTGCATGTCTTTACCTGTCTCACCTGCATTATCCACTTAAATCTGCGATCGTAACTTATTGTCCTCATGACGAATCGTCGATACATTGCATTGACCTTCATGCAGTACCTCTTGTTAGGATTAGAGCTTAGGCATTGGCTCCGGGAGAAAAAATGGGTTACAAAAAAGTAGAAAAAGAAAGAAAGAAAGAATAGATTTGGTGTAGAGAGGAAAGAAGGAGAGGACCCAGTTACAGAAGCCTGGGGCTTCTATGGTTTTTGTTGTTATAAACAAGGTAAATATAGGTCAAATCACTGAGGAAAACTGTGTTTTTCTGCATTATTTTTATTTTAAATAGTTAAGTTGAAACAAACCTCCGAGCTCTTTTAGCCACAACAAAACAACAGCAATAGGGTCATCAAGGCAAGGACGAACAGACTGAAGGACAGTTTCTACCCCAGAGCAGTCATAGCTCTAAACACTGACACTTGAACTACACTTGACACTTTATGGACTAAAAGGACTTACTGTGCAATATGCCTTAAATGTTTGTATTTTATAGAGTATTATGTCTTTTGTTTTAAATGCACTGAGCTGGATTTCAAATCAATTTCGTTGTCTTGTACAATGACAATAAAGATGTTCTGATTCTGATTCTGAATTGAAACACACGCTAGCCCTACGTGTGACTTCTAATACCAGTGGGAACAACCTACTTGAAGTGGATAAGGCCGGGTTAATCTCCCTATACATACTGTAACTGGGTGACCTGTAGATGACTTGGATTTACCAGTACAGGTCTCAGTGTTGGAAGCTGGAAAACAGTCTGGCTTAAAACCCCTTCCAACCTGGCCTCCCTATAACTTGGCACGCCATTACCGGTGAACAATTTGTGACCGAGGCTAAATCATTGGATTATTATTCATTTTGTTTTTTTCATGTCATATGAAAGCAGGAAATTATAGCTTCAAATTGACATATTGGTTGTGCAGTTTGACCCAATAGTTTATAGAGATAATAGAGATGCAGCAAGCTGAGAAAATAGCCTTCGAAGTTTCAGTTCTGTGGTGGTCAGTGGCATTTAGGGGCGCTATTTTCCCTTCATTGCTGAAAGGTGGGGGTTTGAGGTAATCTGACCCCCCCAGGTGGGGGTTTGAGGTAATCTGACCCCCCCAGGTGGGGGTTTGAGGTAATCTGACCCGCCCAGGTGGGGGTTTGAGGTAATCTGACCTCCCCCAGGTGGGGGTTTGAGGTAATCTGACCCCTCCCAGGTGGGGGCAGTATTGATTCGAAAACAAGAGTGAAGCTTGCTTATTTCATTCTGGGGTCAGGGTATTAGTATAGTAAGGAAATTAGCCTTTATAAAAGTGAAGAGTAAGGAAATTATAAAAATGCTGCTATTAATGCACATTAGAATTTATAAAAGTGAAGATCACAACTGCTTTGTACTGTACCTTACACGCCAAAAATACCCAGAATGGGTCCATTTGGTTCCATTTGTAGCCTACACTGTCATTGTGTGTAATTAATTACATTCCCTGCGATGGAAGGCTCTCCGTCAAAAAGTGTCACATTTGTGTGTGTGTGTGTGTGTGTGTGTGTGTGTGTGTGTGTGTGTGTGTGTGTGTGTGTGTGTGTGTGTGTGTGTGTGTGTGTGTGTGTGTGTGTGTGTGTGTGTGTGTGTGTGTGTGTGTGTGTGTGTGTTCTTTTTTTGCTACATACATTTTTTTTTAATTGAGACTCCAATCCGGGCAGTCCACAAATAGTGCTGGGACCAACACTCAACACTGATTGTTTTCACAAATTGGTTACCACGCAAACATTTGGGCTGGATGTGGGCTGAACAGGGAGGGACTGTACTCCACTCTCTTGGCTGACAGAGAGTAAACTGAAGTAGAGACGTATCTATATAAACAATGCACCACTGAACAGCTGCAGCACGGTGCACCTCATCAGGGGGGGTGTCATTTATAGGCCTTTAAAGCATCTCACATGAAATTAAAAGGTACTAGTACTGTTAGCACTATCAAACAATTTATTTAACATTTAGCAGCAATATGTTTATTGATTATTTAACAAATAAAACGGTGTATTAAATTACAACTCGACCCCCCAGAGTTGTTTTAGCCTGTTAAGTCAATACAGTACACAGTACGTGCTATTGGAGAGCACACAGTACACAGTATGTGCTATTGGTGCTATTGGAGAGCTGTGCGCTTTTTATTGCATGGCTTTACATCATCGTTGCTGTTGGCTGGAAAACTCATCTATGTCCAAAACTGTTAGTTTTGAGGTTTCAAATCACACCCGTGTGAAGTGAGGGGCGCTCTTACAGTTTGATCATCGTACAGTATACATCATCTCATTCCGGCCAATCAGAATTTGCGTCCTCACCTCTTCTTCGTCTTGCCTTCAATGTTTGTGTTTACACAAATACTCAAAATTGTCCATTCATCGTCAATGGGATTTTATGTTTGTGTAGGACAAAGATTGTGTTAGCACATACACCAAAAGCTGGACATACTATGGCCCCTCAAAAACATGAGGGGTTAAAGAAAATGGGTACAGCTTATACACAACTTCATTTATCACTTAGTTGTAACAATGTTAGACAATGTGATGTTCTTAGTGCCTAAATCTGCACTTGAACCCGGGTCTCCAACTTGCAAACTCACCATCACAACCCCCTACACCATAGTGGCAGAGTTGTTGACCTTAGGTTGTGTTGATTAGATGTAGTAGTATACTAGTAGTGCATCTAATCATGTAACTGTCTTGCTGGAATGTTTGAACCCATTAAAAGCAGTTGTAGAGATTGTTTCTTTATACACAACTATGTTTATCATTGCGAACGCAGTGAGCCACTTACTATGACAGCAAGGGCTGAATGTCTGTGTGTCTGTGTGTGTGTCTGTGTGTGTGTCTGTCCCACTGTTACACCACCCGCCCGCCACCAGAGGGCGCAGCTGTAGCACACACACACACAGGGCGCAGCTGTAGCACGCACACACACACGCACACGCACACGCACACGCGCACACACACACACACACACACACACACACACACACACACACACACACACACACACACGCACACACAACCACACACACACAAGCTGCGTTCGCTTCACGCGTTTGCGCGTCTTACTTGTGTTAAACAAACCAAACGCATACAAAACAGTCACTTTCAGTTTACTGGAGTCTGTCTCATTTCTCCAAAAGCCCTTGAATATGATGGAATATGATTAAGGATTACTGTGATTATGGTAAGCTCACATTTCATATCACATGCACGCACGCACACACGCACGCACACACGCATGCACACGCACACACACACACACACACACACACACACTAGGGCTGCAACGATTCATCGTAATTGATCGTAATTCATCGTGATTATTCAATTAGTTGTCAACTAATTTAGTAATCGATTAATTGAATCAGCAACTAATCACTATTTTTTTTGCAATTTATCATAGGTGATTTCCGTGCACTTAACCATAGTTTTTCCAGTGTTAAGTGTAAGTAAAGTAAAAGAGAAGTGAGCCATCTCTCTTCCCTTACAATCTGATGATAGTTGCACAGTAGCGACTGCAAAGCAAAATATGACACATAACGATTATAATATCAAGAACAATATGTATTTTTAAATGACCTATGTATTTGAGTTCAGAAGAGTACTGTTCCTTCTAGACTGACACATGTGTAGCTATTCTTTAATCAAATGCAGTCAGAATAAGCCTAAAGACACCATGAGTTGCTTTAATTAATTTTTAGTTTGTCTTTTATTTGAATCGCAGCCTAATCATAGCTAAATAAGTGTCATAATCCGATTAATCGTTTAAATAATCGGCAGATGAATCGATTATGAAAATAATCGTTAGTTGCAGCCCTAGTATTGTCACATTTTAACATGGGGTATTGCCACATTTTAACATGGGGTATTGCCACATTTTAACATGGGGTAATGTCACATTTTAACATGGGGTATTGCCAAATTTTAACATGGGGTATTGCCACATTTTAACATGGGGTATTGCCACATTTTAATATGGGGTATTGCCACATTTTAACATGGGGTATTGTCACATTTTAACATGGGGTATTGCCACATTTTAACATGGGGTATTGCCACATTTTAACCTGGAGTATTGTCACATTTTAACATGGGGTATTGTCACATTTTAACATGGGGTATTGCCACATTTTAACATGGGGTATTGTCACATTTTAACATGGGGTATTGCCACATTTTAACATGGAGTATTGTCACATTTTAACATGGGGTATTGCCACATTTTAACATGGGGTATTGCCACATTTTAACATGGGGTATTGCCACATTTTAACATGGGGTATTGCCACATTTTAACATGGGGTATTGCCACATTTTAACATGGGGTATTGTCACATTTTAACATGGGGTATTGCCACATTTTAACATGGGGTATTGCCACATTTTAACATGGGGTATTGTCACATTTTAACATGGGGTATTATCACTTTTTAACATGGGGTATTGTCACATTTTAACATGGGGTATTGCCACATTTTAACATGGGGTATTGTCACACACACACACACACACACACACACACACACACACACACACACACACACACACACACACACACACACACACACACACACACACACACAGGTACCAGGTCAGTCCCCTAACAGTAGACAAAAGTGAACAAGTAGCAAAGACGGAATCCGAATGAGCACAATAGGCTATCTGCGCAATAGGCGCAATAGGCTATCTGCCCCAAAACTAAATATTTAAAAAACATACAGAGGAAAATACAGTGAAATAGCCGATATAAAGATTTTTACGATTTTTACTATTTTTCAGAACTAGTTGAATATTGATTCTGACTATCCTTACAATAATACAACTACAATTTTATATTCAAAGACGTTAGTATTAGTATTAATAATAGTGCAGTGGAGCCAAAATAAATGTTTGACTATAAGTGGTTGAAGATGGATGGATGGATGGATGGGTCCTCTTTTTTCCGTCTGCAGAAAACCTTCACCAAATCTAGCTCACAACGCATTGCGTCGCTATTTTGGCCGTATGTTCGCATGTTGTCACAGGATGATCACATATGACGACATACCCGGAGGACATTTAGAATGTATGCAGTGGTGATCAATCTCTGAATTCAACATGTCATACTGTAGCTGTCACATTGTGTTTGTGGGTGTATTGTACAGACCCATTGGTTGGGATACGCTTTGCCAGCCAACTGTCTAAAGTGTAAAATATGATCTCTGCTAAAGCTCCTTGGGCATTGTTGCTCATCAGTTTGCAGGAGAAGTGTCTCTGTGTACTGTAGCACTCCCTTAAGAGATGCCCCCGCCATTAGCGAAGGCAGCAGTAGAAAGGGTCAGGCAAAGACATAGTCTCCATCCGTCCCCTAAGGCTGTGAGAGGATAGCGGGGTGAACCGCGTGGGCCTCATATCTCCTCTGCAGTGTGTCACTCATTATACAGAGACACCTGTCCTGCAGCGCTGAGAGAATCCCATTAGCACTGGAGCACGAGTGGAAGAGGGGTGGGTGTTAGTCACAGACAGTCTCATCTTTGTTTTAATCATTGGGTGAAGTAAGTGTGTGTGTGTGTGTGTGTGTGTGTGTGTGTGTGTGTGTGTGTGTGTGTGTGTGTGTGTGTGTGCGACTGCACGCGTGCGTGCGATTGCTTCTTGTTCTGCGGGCAGACGTGTCCGCCATACAGAATGGTGGTAGCCTCCAGTCCAGCCACTGTTGGTCTGTTTGTTGTTGCATCTAAAATGAAGCACAAACTAGCTTATAGTGCCCAGCTGGCTTTCTTCACATTCACCCCGTTAACTTCCCAGGGCGGTGGATGATTCCCTCACAGCTTTGATGTGTAGTAGTGGACGGTCCCCTGAGGGCATGCAGCTTCACTTGGGTGAAAGGCCAACTGTGTCAAATGACGACCTGTTCCCACAGATAAAACCCATGCCATGCTTGAGTCAACGCAGGGTGATGCTGCAGGGTAGTTTTTCTGCAGCCAGAAAGAGCTTAGGGGGAAGGGCATCCAGGTGGTGCAGGGGCAAAGTTCCGGCCCACCACCGTGGAGACTGGGGCTTGTTTCCGGCATAGAGAGGGTTGGCGTGTTCCTCTGTTACGTCCTCCCGGGGAAGCGCGGCTGGCAGCTGGTCACTCCATGTGTATTGGAGGAGACGTGGTTGTCCACACCCTCTCCAAAACAGCAGGTGCTGGCCATGACAGGGACTAGACACGTGGGGAGAATTGGCAACAACTAAATTGTAGAGAAAAATGATAAAAGAAAAAAAAAGTCATCCTGTTTTGGAGGCTAAACAAAAGTGTCCTGGACACGATGGGGAAGAGAGAGATGTGTGCAAAGTAAAGATATCTTGTTCTGCTGTCTTGCAAGCTAGAAGCCTTAGGGGCTTGGAAGTTATGTACCCGAAGTAATCTGTCTGGATAACTCCTCTTGCAGCCTCAGTCCCAATAACCCCTCCACAATAAATGCATGCATGCAGGCACGGTCGCACGCACGCACGCACGCACACACGCACGCACGCACGCACGCACGCACGCACGCACGCACGCAATGCTCATGTCCAACAGGGACTTCTTTCTTATCTGCTTTTAACCTTGCGTCTTCTTCTCAAGACGTTTGGAAAATAAAAGAAGGAAGCAACAAGCGGGAGTTAAATAACAGGTCTGTCCACTCTATGGACAGCCCTGTCCGGAGCCTGGGGAAATTAAGGCCTTGTAGATAGTTTGTATTGGGCTTTATCAAATAAGTTATCGTTTCTTAAAAGTCATTAGGCCTCCATTTGCGGCTGTCGCTGTCTGTTGTCCCTGCCCACAACGCGCAGATGGCTCTGTGTCTTTGCCAGCACATGATACCAGGAGGTTGAAAAAGCGATTTGTACAGTCTAATGATTCAGCAGTCTCCATGGTCTGTACCTTGGGTGACTGAGAAAGACCTGTTCTAAAGATTAAGATGCAAGCTTACTAGCAGCACCTCATTTCACCGGGTCCTGCATCGATAATTTGCTCTGCTGCCCGCTTCACCCAAAGCAATTTGCAGAGTTCGAGCAGCAATCTGTTTCTTATTCACATTACTTTTGACCCCTGTCATGTGTAATTCAGACCTCCTAGGCCGGTTTGTGTTTTGCATCATGTCCTGTCCCCATGCTGAATTTGGGATCCTGCCTATCGCTTCATACGGCTGTACAGACCTACCTTCCCGCACAAACCTTACCTAACCAACATCACGCCTCTCATACAAAGCACATGACCACGCCCAATCACGCTGTCATTGACCGGCCGTCTGACTTCGACCCACCCACACACAGTCATACGACTGCACAGGACAGCCAAGAACCTGCAGTGAGCCTATACCTGAGTGGATATCACTCTGTTGCTGAACGTTGCGCTGCCATCTGCCACCACATATGGAGGCAGACCAGAGCTTGGGTGGCGTCCCACAGGGCTCAGGATTCGGCGCTATCTGTTTTAGTTTTTTTTGTCTTTCGTTCATTTTCACCATGCACTTTGTCATCCCCGGTATCAGTGGTTTTGTTGGAACTGCTACAACATCTGACTTGTTATGATTGAGTGTAGGAGTCGCTGGATCAAATTCTGCTGTGCTGTGGCAAAAAATGTTAGAGGGAAGAAGGAAACATATTTCATGGGCGTGATGTATCACACAGACAGGGAAAGAGGCGTTCCGTCATCCGCGGCGTTCGCTAACGATGTACCGTGATTCGTGACTTTGTCGTGGGAGATCTGTCAATACAGCAACTTACAGTGTAGGGCAACTGTGATGAGTCAAAAGGAATACAGTATATTGGGGCATTGGTGACACTGATGGCGTTATTAACCAAAGTGCCACTCTGTGACAAATTGTACAGCAGTAGATTTAACTGGCTCCTTCAGGCATCTCAAAGCGGTGTCTGTACACACATACACACACACACACACACACACACACAGAAATGTGATTTGTATGATTCCATCTTGTTTTTTAACGCCGTTGGCGAAGAACAAATTGTTTTAATACTGTTACAAAATGAATGTATCATTGTTAAATCCTGTAATTGTCAACAAAATTGGACTCGACCATGCCCCTGGCTTTATAGAAAGGTAGCTTCACTGTAGCAGTACAAAAAGGCGAGTCTGTGTGATCCGTGAAATAAAGAGAACTATAATGAAAAGAACCGCTCACTCCTTCTCATTATTCATTCTCTACCACAAAAAAAAAACGAACACAAAAAAGCCTCCTAGCCTTCTTGCTTTACGAGCTTTTCAATGGGGTGGGGGTGGATGTGGTGGTGGTTGGCGCTAATCTAACAGATTTGAAACTGGGTGACTGTACTGACATGTACAGTATATATGCAAATGTCGTATGCTTGAGAGAGTTGGAAACGGAGCCGTGCCACAATACAAATAGAGCTACGGAGTGATTTATACTTGTTTACGTGCCGCCGTTGCACGCCCCAAAATAGCCAATCTAAGAAGCTGACGATGCGCCGCGCTGTGATGCACCGTGAGCTTGTAGATCGCCTATTTTCGGCACGCGACACCCCCGCACGCAAAAGGAGTATCACTCAGGCTTAAAGGTCCCCCTCTCCAGATGGTGGGACGGGACCGGTTATTATGTTATATCCCCCGCCTAATGTTGTAATCTAAGTTGCTGTGAGAGCGATGACACGCGTGTGACACATCCTCTCCTCCTCCACTCGGTTCAGTGACATGCACATATCTGCGCACGGGAGGATTAAGAGCGATTGTTACCCACTGAGAGCGTGGTGTCGTCGTTCCTCCCATTCATGTATCTATGAAACATGCACAATCTGGGGCAAATCCACTCATAAGCTGCTTTGCATGCCGCAGTAGGCAGCAGCAGGCCATGCCTACTTCCCCTGCCAAGGCCTCCTTAATTGTTTATCTTTTTGTGTCTCTTTTTTTTCATGTGGTTTCATGTCTATAGTTGCACGTGTGGAATTGGAGTTGGAAAAAACAATGTCCTCTCAACAATAACATATTGCCTCTAGTAAATTCATGATGGAGCACGCTTTGCAACATTGTCTGTATCTGTCATCCACTATTACTGTGTGCAGCAGTTGACATTGTTGTAGAGGTCTCTCTTTATGCATCCATATCAACTTGCAATTTATGCTATATGAAGTGGCAGACTCAATAGAAGCCTCCTCATGTGTTTAATCCTGCATCCATTCTGGATTAGTATTGTACACATAGTGCCAGCCTTTGTGAAACGCTCCTTTGGTGCATTTACACAGCATGCATGCCCCATTAAAGGTCCATGTCATCAATACATGTCATTGAATATTCACAGCTCCTGGCCATACTTCGTACATGAAGAGACTATTTTCCCGTTAATGGCTTTATTTTTAGCTTTGACTATATGCAGCTAGCATAAATCAGTAAGCCGGTCTGTCCATTGTACATTGATTGTCTTTACTTTGATACCCAGTACATCAAGAGTTAGAGATCTACAGTTTTGGTCACCAACTCTCCATTGCTGGGGATCACCTGGAACCCCCTCAAGGACCACTGGTGGTCCTCGACCCCCCGGTCTAGTAAACTGAAAGTGACTGGGGTCTGTCTCATTTCTTCAAAAGCCCTTGATTATGATCGAATATGATTATGGTAAGCTGCCATTTCATAACGCACGCACGCACGCACGCACGCATGCACGCACGCACGCACCGCAAGACTCGGTGGCTAGGCTAGCTAGTTTCTTGGGACATTTGTGGTCGTAGTGACTACATCTGTCATTAAAAAAAATATTTTTTCTGCGATTATCTTAGTTTTAAGGGTTGTATAATTGCAATATTACACTCGAGGGTGTTCTTTATCGTCATTAATGCACTTCTGCAATACCTTTCAGAACTCAGAGAGAGAGAGAGAGGGGTTTGTTGGTGTTATGATGACAGAATTTCCTCAGGATTAAAAAAAGGTCTATCTGTCCAAAAGTGCAAACAGAGAGCTGGTAGCAGCTTATCATAGATTACATGCTTGCTTGAGTGATTTTGTATGTGTTTACAATTTCACTATGGTCAGCAAACTTAGCTGAATAATTAAATTGAGTCAATGTTGATTAAACATTGATTAAAAAAAGGCATGGACGTTTACTGACGTTACTACTGTATTTTCGGATGGATTTTCTAATCAAAATGCACAATTAACTTATGCCTCTGACAAAACTAAATAAATAAATGCAGCATAAAGTTTACAGTGTTAGAATACCTATTTGAAAGTAGACTACATGATTCTAGAGAATGAATGCACCATCACGGCGTATCTCAGTAGTGCAGCTAGCATCCAGCACAATAATAACTCTGTCCTCGCTTTGCTTACTCAGCCTGAGCCTAGCAGTAGCTGGTTTTACAGCCACATGAAAGTTAATATAAGAATAAATATTGAGAAAACCAATACTTCCAAATTAGCTGGCATCATCTTGGTCGGAGTGCAGAAGTTATGGTGAGAAGTTCCAAAGGCTATAAATCTACAAATTTCCAATATATTGCCCCCATTTCCCACCCAGAGTTCCTTAGCCGGTATGATTAGTCAGACCCGTTATATTTGGGTTTCAAGCCCGCTCCTCACAATTAGATTTATCTACGTGTATACTTTTGTATTTCTTCTCAACCCGCGACATGAGAACAAAATTGCCGCTGTGTGAATATATGTATATCTATATGGACAAGTCAAACCCTCATTGCAGCAATTCATAGCAGCAATAACCAATTTCCAAGCACACAGCGTTACAACTCGACTTTTTGCTGATTGTGAAAATTGTGAACAATAAATAAATAACACGTGTGCTGTCCCAATGCACACCTGGGCCTGGACACCTGGTCCACCATTTAATGGGAGCCACTGCACTGCTGGTTCACAGTATACATAAGGACACCGGGGAACACTGCACAATAATATATATATATATATATATATATATATATATATATAATGAACATCTCTTTCAGCATGGTTGCAAGGACAACTGGAACTCATATATTCAGTTCCCCAAGACAAAGTGTGTGCACTGTTAGTAAGGATGTAGTTATCAGTCTGTCGGCTTCTCTGCGAGTTGGAGTAGTTGCCTGCTTTATTATGTCCCCAGAGATGATGGAAAGGTCAAGACCTCTGACTCAGGAGCCAGACTCTGCCATTGCTGGTTTTAGGATTAATTCCCAGGATGGAGTGGATCTCTGACTCCCCTTCATTGGGTTTTATTTACCCCGGGGAAAGGATTGCTGAGCTTGCTTGTTCTGTTTTGTTTTGTTTTTTTTGTTTGTTTGTTTTGTTTTCCAGCAATACCCAACTTTCACATTCAGTTTTATTTAGTTTTCGTTCTTCACATTCATGCTTGCATGCTGGACGCCGGAACCATTGTACTTAGGCCTCTTTTAGACGGCGACCATCTCCATATAACATGTCAAAGTCCCGTTGCATTCTCATTTTTTCTTACCCTTTACACGAGAACGCACACGTTATGCTATAATGTGCTATTGTGCCTTTTACCTTTTATTAATTATTTTGACGTTTTTATACAATGCCCTAACCCCTAAAAATGTGTTATAGGAACGCACGCACGCACGCACGCACACACACACACACACACACACACACACACACACACACACACACACACAATACAGCCATACAGCGAGTCATCAAAACTCATCTTGTCCTATGCTATTATGCTATGTCGCTAGGTGGCGATAACGGGCTGCCAAATGGACAGGTCACACACATACAAGAAGAAGAACCCCTTCACGCAAGCCTGCGCAACACGGTTCCGTCTTTTTAGCAAATCTAGAACTTCCTGTTTGAGAGCTAGCAAATGTAAGACATCCGGTTGCTTTCAGAATAAAAGTGTCGTTAATTAAATAATGATTACGTTACATTATTAGTATTATTATTACATTACAGCTATTGTAAAGACACACATTATGTTTCTGTGTAAAAATAAGTAATTAAATAACACAGAAACATAATGTGTGTCTTATAGCATCATTTAAATGCTTAATTTGTAGTTTTAATGTGCAAATTAAACTTTTTTTCAATACTCTAGAGGATACTCTTATTTTGAAGAGATGGTCTTAAATTTGCTAGCTTAGATATGCCAAAAAACAGTGCCGCGCAAGCGGCGCAACACTGGGCATGCAGGCAAAGCGCGCCACGGGATGGTATATATTTTATAATACATTAGGCTACATAA
Organism: Protomyctophum parallelum; assembly: GCF_964188405.1. Taxonomy (NCBI): domain Eukaryota; kingdom Metazoa; phylum Chordata; class Actinopteri; order Myctophiformes; family Myctophidae; genus Protomyctophum; species Protomyctophum parallelum. Next base: position 9,138,514 of record NC_139717.1, read on the forward strand.
ACGCTGCTGCCGCGGCTGCCGCCTATCACAAGGCATTTTATTTACATCATGGTTTTACGTTCACCATCGCTGATGAGCAGCGCTTTGTAGGCGAGGAGGGAGGCTTGTTCAGGAACTCCATTATATCATAATTATATGGCTCTGCATCAATGTAATAAACATATGCGCTGTGAGCCAACGTGAGCCATGATGTCATACGTTTTGCGGATTCACCGTTTTGCCTGTTTACACGGAGAAGGGATAAAACGGCGGTCTCAAAGATTTCCATTCTGGAAGGTGGTTTCACTTTGTTGCGTTTTCACCTCATGAGAACACGGTTCTCGTCTAAATGACAGCAGCAAACGATACTTTATTTTATATGAACACCATCCTCGTGTAAATAGCACCTTAGAGTGCTGCTCACATGGCACATTGACAGGTGTTTTGGAGTGAGAGGGGAGTGTAGTGAATTGTTTTCCCCTTAGATCCATCTATGAGAATTCAAGCCTGCAGTTGTCTGGCTATAAACTGATCTAATAAACAATATTTCACCACTGTCCTAAAACAAATAGATCTTTAACCACTTAACTTCAGTTGGCCGGCGTCCCCCAGGTGTCTTGGTCCCCCCCCCCCCCCCCCCCCCCCCCCAAATCCCTTGGAGAAATTACAAGCTGTGGGCTTGTAGATCACCTAGTGCTTGAAGGGAAATAATAATGTATAATCTGTGGTTTTATCTCTCCCTCCACAGTATGTATTCATGGGAGTAGCTTGAACTTGGCCCCAGGGGGGGTGCGCGCGCGATTTCTTTTTACCTTTTATTAATTCTTTTGACGTTTTTATACAATGCCCTAACCCCTAAAAATGTGTTATAGGAACGCACGCACACACACACACACACACACACACACACACACACACACACACACACACACACACACACAATACAGCCGTACAGCGAGTCATCAAAACTCATCATGTCCCAAGATAGCCAGGTTCTGGTCTTGTGTGACAAAAGAATTTAGTTCAATTATGAAGTCTACGATCTGTAAAGATCCTGGGCAATTTTTATTAGGGCTGCCATCCAAATGTGGGGTGCTAGATCCTAGAAGGGCTAAGCTACTTAATAAGCTTCTCTGTGTAGCTAGAAAATGCATTTTGTTTAATTGGATTCATGGAAAACCTCCACCAGTGACTCAGTGGTATAGAGACATCTACAGAGTACTGTAGAGTACCAATGGAAAGGCTCAGTGCCAAATTAAAAGAGAGAGAAAATAACTTTATGAATATATGGCAGCCGCTGATAGACTTGCCCAGGGATCTATCTACTGTGATTTATAAAGGAAGTGATTCATTGGATTGGAGAGCCCCAGCTGTACTTTTGCCTTCTGATGTGCCCATGTGTGTTGTGCATGTATATATATATATGTGTATATATTTGTATTTATATTTTTTTCCCTAATGAATAACTGACTGTATTGTGTACAGTATCAGTATCATCATCATGTCATGATAAGAGGGATGATTACAAACACCACACCACAAGCACACCACAAGTTACAACAACAACCGGCATTGACAGGACACTGCAATCCTGCAAGTTTGTTTATTTACCTGATTGCTGTCAGTGTTTTCTTATAGTTCTCAACCTGTGGGTCACGACCCCCCCGGGAGGGGGGGGGGGTCACAAAATAAATATATATATATTTGTTTTTGCCAAGGTGCCCACCCTGCACTCCCATTAACGCCCATGTATGTATTGTATACTTGAATGGTTAAAAAGCACAGGTGCAGAATATGGACACAGAATATGGACTCTAGGGAACTGGTGGAAGAATTTGTAATAACAATCTAACTAAGTAACTTTTAACTACTTTAAAAATACAATATTTACCTCTGAGATGTAGTAGAAGTATTGAAAAATGGACATTCTCAAATACTGTATAGCAAAACCTCAAGTACAGTACTTTCTAGTAACTTGTAGTAAGTTACTGTAAGTAAGTTACTTTCCACCACTGCACGTTCGTATGGTTAAAAGGCCTTACAGGCTTACAGGCTGGTATTTGTGAATTTAATTGGGACAGGCTGTTGACTGATTACACTTAGCGTTATGTTACAGTGTTAGGCCTGCAGTCACAGTGAATAATGTAATCAAGATGAGATGGCCGGCTGTTCGTGTCAAGTATCTTTCCTCCAGCCACTGCTTCATACTGGAAATCTGTTGCTACATTTTTCTTCTTGTACTCTGCCTTTTTGTGTGCCAAATGTTTTATTCATTTCTTGCCGTGTGTTTATTAACCTAATGAAAGGAGACACGAGGATTGAACTCGTCATGTTTTATGGATCAAAGAGACAAGGTCTGCACCGCGACTTCTACTTTGCCTGTGTGTTTTTCCTTCCAATTAGCCTAGTGTCTAACATTGCTGAATGTCAACGTCTCTGTGGTGGATATGAATCAATGGAGGCATTTAGAAAGAAATGAAAAAGAGGAGGTGAGCCTCATTTGGGTGTCAGCAGCCACTGTCCTAATTGTTCATACCAAACAGCCCTGCTTAATCCAGCTATGACTGTTGCAATGCACAGGAAAGTTGTTCACTCACGACGCCTGTTTTCTCCCGTGGTTCAATCAAAACTGTTCTCCTGGTTAACCGGGCGGTGCAGCTTAGACTTACATCAAAGTTGCCATGTTGTGTTAGATACCAGAGTACCAGCTTCAAACGAATTAACAGCGATGGATGTAGTTGCCTAATTAACATCAGCTGATGAGGATTTTGTGTATGCATGAGTAGTTTTTTCCATATCCTATTTTTCTCTGGGTCCCGAAAATAGCCCCCTGACTTTGTTGTTATTTAACAAGGCATCGATGGAAAATTGTGCTCCGTGCTTGTAAACGGTTTAGCACATCCCATGCATTGCAAATGTGCAAATGTGTGCATGCGGCTCCTTTCACTTAATTTGCAGGCCGTGTCCTGACCTAAACCGATTATTTCTTTGGAGAAGGTCAAACACTAATGGAATGTGGTTTCATTGAGCAGCATTGAAAAAGTTCTGGAGGTCGCCTTTGAAGCGAATGGAAAGAGGGCCCTTCCTGTTTGTGATATGGTTCATTGTGAAGTGGTTTGCACCGTGTAAATAATTCCATATTAAACTTGCTGCACAAAATGTTCAGTGAGGGGTTTGAAACATTAATCTCCCTCTGCAGTTAGATGAATGTGTTGTGCCTCACAGGTATTGAATGGTAAATGTACAATGCACACTTACATGGGCAGCTTATATATTTGTTTTGTGTAAGTTAGCCTGTGTGCTGCTTGTAGAATGTGTGACAGGATATACTGGGAATGTCACTATATCGCTGGCTGAACACATCAAAACCTATACCTATACGGTACGGTCTGTTTATATGGTATAATTGAAGGGTTTCTAGGGGATTCATGTTTATGGAGGACCGGCTCTTTCCAAATCCGACTCCCAGGAGAGCTTTATTTTTGTCCCCTAAACTGGCATAAAGAACAGGTTGGAAACTGGGGTGGCGGGGGGGTTAGTTTCATTTTTAAACAAATCTAACCCTGGTTGGAAATGTTTCCATGTAATTACAGAGCACATACTGTATCACAATGTTCCATCGGTCTTCTTTAGGTCTACTGTAAAGCAGTCCCCTGCTTTGTAGCATAGTTGCCAGGCCCGAATGAGTGCATCGTCAGCTCAAAGCATTCAGCAGAGACCGGCTCTGTCAACGGCAACTCTCAACTGGGTCATAGACGAGAAAAAAAAAAGCTCTGGGAAAAATAGCACGCTTTTAATAAAGAAAAACAGACAAGTCAGTTATGCTCGACGCAGAGCAACCCGCCTACTGTTCTTGACTGAGTGCAGTGCTGTTTGCACTCAAGGGCCTATGCCAGCAATTTTTCTTATTTACTTCAAAGCCTTTGTTGTATAACACTGGGTCCATTATTGTATTGCAGGTCACGCATAGCTGTCTCCTTAGATGTTTGTTCAAAGTAGTCCTTGGTCAAACACGGTTTGCAAAGACTTAATGATTTAATTGGCCTACTAGTGGCCAGATGGATGTGAGGGAGTTGGTAAAGTAAAATAATACCTTTGCTGCATCCATCAATACTGTCTGGATAGAAGCATGCTGCTTAACAAACTGCTTTTCAGAATCAGATTCCACTGGTGGAAAAGGGTGGGTGAAATATATGGCATAATATGGTCAATAGAGCTGCCCCAAGAGCAGTAGTTGTCAAAGTGGGGTCTGCAGGGCCCCCAGAGATCATTGAGAGGATCCCAAGAGGTCTCCAGCTAAACGAGGAACAGTGTTAACACTATTTTATATTTACAGCTATTCAAAAATAGTCTACAAGCTCACGACGCTTCGCGATGTGACGTGAGCTTGTAGAGCTTGCTCTAATTTTCTGGGGGGGGAAAAAATACAAATGTTGACAAATCTTCTCTCATGGGGATTCGATGTCCACAGCCAAATACATAAATGTGGGGGTCCTTGATGTGAAAAAAGCATTGATCATTGATCAAGAAATGCTGGGAGCAATTTTGGAAGATCCAAATACAGAGGCAAAGAATTACGAAAAAGTATTTTCCCCATTACTCATTTATTTTTGTATTTATCTATTACTCTCATTACACATTTCAAAAGTAATATTACTTTTCTTAATACTCCCTGCCAACAGCAATTTGTACCTTTCTTTTTTTTTCTCACTATTTTGCAACCCATTTTTTTGTGTCAATTATCTAATGTAATCCTGGACGCTACACTTCCTCTGACAACCTGGGGGGGGGGGGGGCAGCGGACTGACCTCATGTTTCCTTCTATGCATGAGGAGTCCAAGCTTCTTTTCACCTGACAGGGGAGAGTTTCCCCAGCCTGACGTAGTGCGTGGAAGGAACACGTTATTCCGACCAGTTCCTTTCTCCTCCATCAGGCTAGCCAGGGGGAGGTAGTTTAGAGACCAGGATTACTGCATGTTTTTGTGAGGTATACCTACCCTAGGGGACACGGGGAGAACATGCAAACTCACCCACAGCATCCCTGGCGGGAAACGAACCCATGCAGGACCTTCTAGCTGTGGGGTGGATAGATCTTGTTGAGCTGGTTGGTCTTTTTGAAAGTAGCTCTCAAGTCAAAAAAGTGATGACCCATTGAGGTTAGACAACACACACATAGCTGCATTGGGAACTCCTTATATGGTTATTGCTGAGTCATGGTGATATGAACGTCACGTTCATATCACCATGACTCAGCAAGGTCCACCCACCTAACGGCCGGTCCTCCCTTAATTAAACCAATTTTAATAAGATAGGATATGTCTGATGAGATGAGATGAGATGAGATATACTTTATTAATCCCAGAGGGGAAATTGAAGCGTTACAACAGCATAATGTGACACATAAAAAGCTAAAACAACTGGACAGACAGAAGAACACAAAACAGACATAAATGGACATAACCACACAAGACCAGGACCACCAAGGACCATATGCCATTTGGGGGGAGGCCGTTCTTATGCATTTGCATTGTATAGTCTACAATGCATTCGCATTGTATGTCATTTTCCACTCTTTCCCACATGCATGTATAGTTCCTGTCACTGCTGCAGTAACCCCTGAGATCCACATGGCAGCCATTCCATTGTGGATCCCGAGATTATTTGCTTGTATTTTAGGGCGGTTTTTAGACGGTTTAATAAAGTTTCATGAAATCTTGACGGTCACGTCGGCCCAACCGACCAAACTGTGTCACGTGACATCTGCGTTGGGTGCCCGTGATTATTGTTTATGGAAGCATCCCAGTAAATAAAGTGTTTATGCACGTGTTGCATTTTAGGTTAGTTCTTGATTAGTTTCTGATACCATAAGATACGTAATGCGTGAGTATCAGACGTATGCGTGTCATTCAGAGGAGAGCAGAACACTACGACGGTAGGCACAGAGGGACAATCTTTATTCTAGACAAAAGGGCCCATCTTGTGGCGATAGACTATGATAGCAGTCTCTGATAAAAAATAAATTTAAGAAAGTTACAGCCGTCATCTCGGGGGTTTTCGGGGATAGTAAACCGGGGTTTAAAATCTTGGAAAGTGCCCAACCTTATGGGTAACTGTAAAATGTTGGCTCGTATTATCATGGATATGTTATTGTAATCAGTTATGAAAGTGATATTATTTCTGTAATGTGTTACTAGTGATCATGCATGTGTTAGGCTACTAATAATGGCCAACACTGATTGTGATTTGAATTACTGGTAGCTGTGTTCAGAAATGTTATGATGTTGATACAAGAATGTTGCCTACCTACCGAACCTGTTAAGACCGGGAAAGCCTGTTTGTTGTTATACCTTTAGAACCAGGAAAGCGTCTGTGGATGTTGCTATGCATAGCAAACAGGAATCTTTTCAATAAAAAAATAAAAATAAAAAAGTCTTTCTGAAAACCTAGATTAGGATTTAGAAGTTAAAATCGGCATCAGGTCTAAATGGGTAGAAGGAAAAATGATCCTGAAACATGTCATAGGGGAAAGCCTCCATTCATCTAGCCGAGCACAATTATGAATCACCTCCATGGACTTGATTTACTGAATCCTTCGCATAGAGGTTTGTATAGTGGTTAAAGGCAGTGTGTGGGCATCTCATCAAATGGACGTGTCACTTTAATTAGAGTGAGTGAGAGTGTTGGGGACGCAGTCGCTTAGCATTGTCACGGTAATCGTGACCGCTTGTGGAAGGACGTGTGTGTGTGTGTGTGTGTGTGTGTGTGTGCGCCCGTGAAAGTGTAAGAGAGAAATAGACAAAAAATAAGGAAAGGGAAATTGAGAACAAGGGAAGCTGTGAGGAGGGAGAGAGAGAGAGGGGAGCAGGGAACCCATCAGGAAGGCTCCCATTACACATCAGGACAGGCATAGCACTTTCCTGCAGCCCAGCGATATAGAGGCTTGGCGGCTGCTAAAAGGCAAGTTCGTTAAAACGCTTCGGGAGAAAAGGCTCGATTCTGATAGTCAGCATTAAGCTAGAAGGAGGAAAGAAAGAAGGGAAAGAAACTCGCTGAATGTCACGGGCAGCGATTAATGCTACTTGACTGCTCTGAAAGTGAACCGTCATCAAGGCTGCGGCTGAACACTTAGTCAAGTGCAGCAACCCGTTGTTCAGCCGGTGTCGCTCACCGCGGCTGAACCCCAGCGTCTTGTAGCCTACTGTAGATCGGCTGTTGTGTGTGTCCAAAGAGTTTTGGAGCAGGCCTACATAATGTAATGTACTGTACTGTACTGTACTGGCAAGTTGGCATGGTCAGAAACGCGTCCATCTTGATTCATACTTGATTCAAGGTAGGACGTACGCAGGGGGGTAATAAGCCGCAGTGGAGTGTGTAGTTCCTGCGACCTAATTGGGACGCCTACTTAAGTGTGATGGATGGTCTGTTGTTGCAAAGGGGTTCTTGTGCCATTGTTTTGGCCTGCTGATAAATCCTGTGTCCCCGATTTGGATCTACGATCCTTCTGCTCTTGCATCTCCTGCTGCCGCTGCATGCATTGTCTGTCTGTGGCCACTGTGAATCACAGCCTGTCTGCCACGGTGATGGATAGACTCTGCATCATAAGACCTCCAGTCTGCTAACAGTCCCAGCGGGGAGACGCTGCACTGCCAGAGGTGCGCTTCAAGTTTAACCCTCTATTCGTAGTCAAAACGGACCTGTGTTGCAACTGTACTTGGACCGGCGCCTACACCAAATTTCAGTTTTACGTACGGTATGTCACAGGCGAGTCATGGCGGAAATCCATGGGCAGGCAGGGCCATTCAAAAAAGAAATATTATCTTGTAGATGTGTAGTGTTTATTTGGTTTATCTACTTGTATGTATTATAACTGATATTATTGTTATTGTTTGCTATTATATTGCGCACACACATGCGCACACAGACTCACTCTCTCTCAGGGCAGATGGCAGCCCACCCTAGAGTCTGGTGCTGCGCGAGGCTTCGTCTGCTACATTGGAGATGGCCGCCTTCCTGTAGAGCCACGTTACTCAACACGAGGCACATGGCCCGCATGCATCTCATACTTCCTTAACGTTTGTGGCCCTTTATCGTCATAGCAACTACCAATAAATGTGTAATTGTTCTCCTTCAGCTGAGGAATTAAATGAAGACAAAGACAAATCATTAACATTCATGATTAAAGGACATTTTGGGAGGCAAAGAAATGCTGCCAGTGTGCCATCTTGGCCTGAGAAAATTGGCATTAAATCTGAGTATATTTAGCACACTCTGATTTATTGCAACAGCAATCTGTCCACATTCTGTTCTGTTCACAATTTGTGAGCATTGTGTCCAATGAGGTTTGGCCTTATACAATAGATCATAGTTTGTCTGTGTTTCATCCATTTTAGACTTGTCATGTACTGTATGTTACAAAAACATAAGTCTAAAATGTCAGTGTAGTAGTTCATAAACTCCATAAACATGTGGCTTGAAACCAATAGGTTTATATAGGCCCTTAATTGCACACAGTTGTATTTTGCTGTGTGGCTCCTGAGCAATGTGAAGTTAAGTAGCTCTGTTGCAGAGCCTGGTTCTGCTCAAGGTTTCTTCTCATTAAGTTGGATGTTTCTCTTGCGACTGTCGACAAATGCTTGCTCAGGGGGGAAAACGTTGGGTCTTTAATTGCTCAAGTTTTATAGGCACTATAATAGTTTTGGCACTTTAACACAATTAAATTGAGAATCAAATTGAATGTATCTAGGCTTGTTTTGTTTTACTATTATGTCTATCTTATATTGCCTTATTTTATTTAATCTTATCTTAGCACAATTACACCTGGCTTGAATGTTAAATGGAACAAGAGCTGAACCCTGTTGGGCGCAAGCTCATCTCTGTGGGGGTTGAATGTGGGGATCAAGGGAATGTGGGAATATGGTCTGCCATTCAGCAGAGCAACACAGCCTCTCACCAAGGCCCTAGATTAGTAAAGAGGAAATTCTCCAAGGCTATGTCATCTCTCTCTCTCTCTTTTCTGGTTCATTGTTTGCAGATTGCAGAGCAACCAGTGCACTCTGCACTCTCACAAAAATCAGTGAACAGAACATCACCGCTGCTCGATCGATGAACGTGTCATGAACGTTTAACCTCTAAAAGAGTCTGTGAAATGTTGTTTGGCAGAAGTTCACAGACAGTTCTGAGAACTTCACAAGAGTATGATGCAACCTTTGCTACTGCATTGTATGGTCTTAACTCCGTCTGGGATAGTGGCTATATAAGCTATGATTGGTGTTAAAATTCCTCTCATTCTCTCCACACACTCTGTCTCTCTGGTCTCGCTATCTGACACACCTCTCTACTATAGTTTGCTACCCCTTTCCCTGCCCCTTTGACACTGCCTTTGTCACTGTCTCTCTCTCTCTCTCTCTCCTTTAGCTGGCTGTCCTTTTACCCTCTCTCACCCACTTTGTCTCTCCCTCTCCGCAGGGGCCTGCGATGGTCCGGATGAACTGTGAGTCAGGGGCTTTGCAAAGGCATAAAGATGGAATCCTGACCTCAGGCACTACTTCCATCTTTTAATCCCCACCCGCATCACTGTGAGTATTACATCCGGAGCCCTGTTTATAGCATTATGCAACAGAAACTTCAGTGGATTATGTAAAAAAAGGAGTGTTGGAGTCCAAAAGCTTGGGTGCCGTGACGCAAGTCCATGGGTCCAAAAATAGCCAATCTACAAGCTCCCAAACCGTCACAATGTGAGCTGGTAGATTTGCTATTTTTGTTGAACGTTCCCCCAGAATAGGGATGCTGGGGTTCAAGTGGTTAGCTGTGAAGTATGAAGTTATTTTCAATGCGTTTTCCTTGTGACACATACTGTTTCTTAGGGGGGAAGATTTACATACATTTACAGACCATAACATGACATAAATGTACAGTAATAAGCTTCTATCTATAAAGTAGCAATGTAATTCAGGGGTGACTTCGATGAAAAGACCCCTCCATAACTCGTAGAATGGACAAATGGAACAAAATGGCCTGTAAGCGGCCATTTGGTTCCTATATACATCATTTCACTGGGGACCCCCTGGAACCCCCACAAGGAATGTCAATAGAGCTTTGCACTGGTGCAGTTCTCGGATCCCAATAATAATAATGTAGTAGACGAGGGGTATAAAGGCACAATTAAGCTATCGCATCCCGCTATAGCACATACAGCATTGGATGGATCTAATGAACATGTTTGAAGTGATCTCTCTCTCCCATACTGACGTCACGTGCACTCAGTGCATGTAAGTGGAGGAGCCGGACAGTTATAGACTGCAGAAGAGTTTTCTGACCTATTGACCCTCAATAATGCTCAGTATGGTACTGACTGAGTATATCAAATCCTGCCCATGGTGGTACTGTAGAAGTGTGTGCACAAATGTACACACTCTTACTGGGAACTGCCCAATTCCAGGCACCACTGGCCTTCATGTTCATATACAGTACAAGGAAATATACATTCTATTGACTCGTTTCCCTACAGACTCAGTGACTCAGTCCCATGGAAAACCCTTGTACCATAAAGACTTGATTCCATTTCAGCTGGATTAAGTGTCATCGCCACAGATCACACCCTGACTTTGGATATTCAGTATTTTAGCTGTGACGTGAGCGCCCCCTCCTGAGATACTTCCGGGTCCTACTTTTGTGTCGCTTTTGTGTCCCCATGGAGTTATACTGTGACGCTCCGTCGGACTAAATCTGAGACGAAAACAACCACGAAAGTCTCATTTTACCGCTTTCCTCGCAACAACAAAGCTGCGCTGCTCTCCAAAATCTGGCTGTGACAGGCCGTCTGCCCCACATGGAATACTATCGCCATTTTATTTGATTGTGTCAACTAAATCCTCATTAATGCAAACTAGATTCAACATACTCAAGCCTGCACACATTCTAAATATACCCCAGAAATATTTTACCGAGCAAATGGACTGTTGCCACCTTCAATAATAATGATAATAATAGTCTTTATTGTCTCCACATCATATATTTTTGTTGTCATGGACACTTGTACAAAACATTAATAATTCTACTCGAGTTGGAAGCATTAAGACCCATTTTAACCCTCTATGGCTTCCTTTATGAAAAATAACGTCAATTTAAAAAGATTCACGCGTTTAGATATTCTATTTACAATGGGATGCGGACGGGAGCTGGTGCCACTTGGACCCGGACGTAACGTAGCACTACAAAATGACGTCGGACTTAAATACTGAATAATGGTTGAATGTTCCACTCAGTCATAAAAGCATTCATTCACAATTCCTTGACCATCAATTGGAAATATGACATTCACTGTACAATAAATGTAATTATTGCAGATTGTGTGTTATGTGAAATCTAAAGCCATGATAAGTGCATGCGTGTCCTTTCCCAAAATGAACTTCAAAGAAACTTTGCCTCACAACAGCAACAGCATGTTGACAACGTCTGGAAATGTCACAAGACATCTCAATGTCTCCATCTTGCAATGAGAGTGACATACATGGTAACTGATCCACGCATTGCACAACAAAGAGAACTATATATTGAGGAGGCATAAAGAATCCCAGTTAGGATAGAGTCCGGGACGGCGAGGACGAAGGAGGATACCCCAGGATAACGGATGGAGGGAGAGGAGAGGAACCAGAAGGATGTCTGATGAGAGGGTCTTGGCCACATCACTACACAGACCAGCTCCCGACTCTCTGACCTGAGCGTCCCAGGCAGTCCAAGGCACTACAAGAAGCTCAGGGTTTACCCAGACCATCAATCTAACCCCTGCCGCTTGCCGCCTGCCACGCAACCTCTCTCCCTCAGAAGACAGACGACCCCAGTCTGCCTCTCTCTCAAAGCGCTCAACAAACCAACTCTCAGGAAAGTGATGCTTTACATCAAGTTTCTAAGTTCATGGCAAAGAACATCATCTATCATATATATATATTTCATTATCATTTGATTTGTTTCTTAAATTCTATTTGAACCTGTATTAACCCTTGTTTAAGAATTAATTTGATTATTGTTCTACTGAGTTTGTCTATTAGCTTAGGTGTGGAAATAAATTGATTCATTTCAGTCTATTATTTGCTCAAGAAGTTGAACTTACTGGTTTTTGACACATGCAAGTAAGAAAGGCTATGTAATGGAAAAGACCTCTTAACTTCAGATTCCATAGATTTATTAAGATAAAATAATAATTGATTATTTTATAATCTTTTAATTATTTTATTAGTGGTTTAAATTAAGGGTTAAATACAAATCAATCTGGTGCTTATTCCTAAGCTCATTTCACTGGTGCCCCGTCTTAAATTCAGATTGATTTTGACTCTTAATTTTTTGAATAATTAATTCATAATTATGAATTACACTGATATAAAGTCTACAGGATTAAATATATAACACGTTACAATAATATTAAATGATAAAATAAAGAATACTCAAAGAATAGTAACAATATTAAAACCAGTTTTAGTTAGTCTTAGCGCTTAAGGTGTGTGAAGGTGTAAAGGTTCTTACCAAAGCTTACCAAAGTTATTATAAACATCTGTGGGTGCCAGTGTCCTTGGCATTGTTCATCGCACAGGCTGCCTCTAACACCAGACAGACAGGCAGTCAGTGGCGTGGAGACTGTGCGTGGGTGGGGGACACACAATATTAGCATTTCCCAAGTTCACAAGAATTAACCACAGCTATCACCACATTAATTTCCACTATAGCTATTGACTATCCAGCCCCGCATATCAATACATATCAAGGGTTAGACAGTTAGACGTTTTGCAAACGTCTAACCATTATCATTACCATACCCGGGAGGGACGGCCTGTCGGCTGTTTATATCCCATAACCCGGAGGGACTGTGCTGGAATTGCTAGTTGGTTGTCTAACAACAGATGGGCAATAGCTGATTGAGTTTATCATTTTAGGGTGAATTTATGCTTGTTTAAAGGGCACATCGTGCTCTGTTAAACTGCAATTTGAGTGGTGTCTGTATTAAAGCTACAATCCAGGATTTATTTTAATGACTAATTATAAATATATGATCTTTACGATTAGCACATCTGCAATGGTTGGTTGGAGGTGGTCCACCTACTATTACATTGAGAAATGTTGACCCTGCAGTGTTGTGTAGGTCAGACCATTGTTCACCATCACCAGTGAGAGTCATGCTTTTCGAAGTGACATTACAATGATTCCAAGCTTTGTGACTCAGTGTTATTATAAATACCCCCATGGTCACAACCCTACACTTCTCTAACCTTTAGCCTATATCATATTGAGAATGATGCCATTTAAAAAATGTCCGCAATGTTTCCAAGCCTGGTAGCTTGAGAATATAGCTGGGAGTGTTGTTATAATGAAGCTTGGGCTGGGTGTGTGCAGGCCATAGGGAGAAGCAGTGACTACAGTATAAATAGCACCTACGATGAGCAGATCAACTCTTCCTCAAGAGAGCAAGATAGGAGGAGGAACAAGCCTTTCTAATTCAGCCTCCAAGCCACATCCCTGCCCTTTTAAAATGGCTTTTCCACGAGGACACACTATAATTTGGCTTTAGCCTTTTTATTTAAGATTAATATTTCATCAGTGGGCACATACTTTGTCCCTTAAATGTGTACTGGTGAGGGTTCACTCTTTTTTTTTTACAGAGGATGTTTGCACAGTTAAAATGTGTTGGTGAGGGAGCTCTTTTCACAGAGGATGTTCGCACAGTGGCCCCAAAATGTCAGCCTTGTATTGTCTCCCCCGGCAGCATGCTGGGGAACAAACAGTAATCCCATAACCAGAGAGGAACATCCCGTAGCGGTGATGCCTTTGAACTGCAGGAATGCCACTCGCAACAACATATTCAGTGTTCTGCAAGTCTTTATTTTCGTTGAATAAGCAACACAATCTGACAAGGGAAAGCAATAGGATTCTATTTCTAACCTCTTTGAACATGGCGCTACATTGAGTATGTCCAACAAGTTTTTCCAAATATTTTCTAAACTTTACATAGCTCATCTACAAGCTCACAATTGTCGCACGACAAACTATATAGGGCTTAAAGTCCACATCTCCACCCACTGTCCATCCAGGCTATATGGGCAGGTAAAAATGGTAATAAAAATATATAATTTTGGGAAAGTGCTCCCTGCTATGCCAATGGGTAAATTCAGATTATTGGTCGACCCACCCTCAGGAGAAAAATGGATACAGACAGACAGACATATAGACTAGAAGATCTACAAGGCAAGCTACCGTATAACCTGGGTCGGTAAGTGATTGGTGCATCAGACAATTGGCACAATTTAACCTCTTTACAACCACGGTGTCCCTATTTTGGGCATGTACTATAATTTATGTGATTTTAGTGTGAGTTTGTAGATTGGCTTGATCAAAGTATAAAATTGGGCTTAAGTGGTTAAACTACAAGGGAAGTGGACTGCTCAGGGACGTGGACTGTCATTTAATAAAACATCTAATCTAAAATCTAATTTGTCCTCTGCATGTTTCTCATCCTAACTATTAGGAACAGCAGGCAACAGTGATAAGGGACCAGTTAGGATTTGTTGTCTTGCTCAAGGACATTTTAACACTGCCAGGAGGAGCGGGAATCAAACCGGAAACCTCTCTAATGCTCTTCGTCCTGAGCTACTGCCCTCCGAGGCTGTATCCTGTCATCTCTTGTGGGCCATCTGTGATGGCATCCTGCTTTCAACGCTATTTCTGTCTCATTAAAACTCATCTTATCAACTTTCAACGTCCCTTTTTTGTATTTATAGGCGAACATTTTCTTTTACACATCCAGGGTTAAAAAGTGTTAAATAGGACATCTACAAGCTGCAAGTTGTGAGCTTTTCACATCGCAGTATGTTAGCAACATTTGTTGCAAATATCACCGTCATACTTTGAAGTATAAAATAGGGCTTAAGTGGATGAGATGGATTCAAAGTGGCGATGACTGCCCACTCTCTCTCGTATAGGAAATACGGCGTGGAGGAAATGGGTGCTAAAATGCAGCCAGACAACACATAAATACCAGACGGTGAATGTTTGCGTATTAGAGGAGGCTATAACTCAAGGGGTGACAAAAACAAGGGGCTCTTACCTACTGTTGAATATTTCATTGTAATATGGAGCCTCCATGTTCTTAGCGACGTGAGCTACAGCATCAGAGGACGAGGATGAGACTTAAGGGGGCTTTTATTTGCAATAGAACATTACATCCTTTTCCTTTTGAGATGTGGAGGGGAAGTGAAAAATGATGTGGGGAGGGGGGGGGAGTGGTAGATGACATTGCACTGGCCAAGACTATATTTAAATGATTTAGCAGAGGCTCTTATCCAGAGAAATGTACAAATGAGAATATAAGGCTTTGCTGTCATGCCCAAGGACAGTTAAACGAGACGCGGCTGTTCAAACTAGAATATTTGGTAATAAGACATTCAGTTTGAACCATCTAATTCTGCTAAGTGTATTCAAGATATTGAGTTTTGCAACTACAGTAAAATCTGGTTTTCCAATTAGACACAGAGCGAGTGACTCAGACGAGGTGTGATGTCACACATCAAACGCTGAGGAAGGCCATACAGGCCGAAACGTGTACGTTTTCATTCTCAGAGGTAATAAAATCATGTAAAAGGACCTACAATGAGTGCTGGCATTTTCTTCACCTCTCTTTCACCAAATTCTGGAGTAGAAAACGCATGCATTCATATAGGCTATGGAATACTACAGTAACTGCAGGGCATAGATAGAGCAAAGAAAAAGGTGCTGTAAAGTTCCTTTAGGGACATTTTTGGGGAAGAAAAATATTGTGCGCGATTCCATTCGCTCGTTCAGTGTCATCACTCCATTGCGCAGCAAATATTTATTACAATAATATAAAATTCCCCATAATCAGTAACCAAATGTAGTTTTATTGAAAGGCAATTAAAGGCTAGAATGTATGGAAGCAACTGGTGTCACTTCCAATGTTATTTTGCCTCAGTTTAGTGCAAGTCTGTTTAATTAATCAGATTATCCAAATTTAGCTTTGCTTGATACCATTTCATACAATCACGATCTATATACCAAATGAAAAAAACTGCTTAAGATTTGAGCGAGTTGTGGCTTAATGAAATGACGAGTGTTCTTGGCTGTCTGCGTCCATATGGTTCTGGTGGATGTGAAACCTCTTCTAGGGAGGGAGATAGAGGAGCTGCTGGAGTCTGGACACACAAAACAAGCTTCTGAATCAAATATAATTGTATTCCAAGGCAGCAACGCGTCACTCTTCCATGTGAAAGAGGGTGAGAGCCAAGATTGTACTGGGGATAATGGGTAAAGGATAATGGATTGCACAGTCTTTCTCTTAAAGGCAATGGCATGTGGCACGGTGATTGGTTTCATTATTGTAACGCCCAAAGTTCCAAACCACACCTATGCATAATGTGGCAGGTAGCAGATGTCTTTTAGGGATTGTCCAAAATAGCACTTTTGCGGGGGAACACCCCTTCCCCAATGCTAAATCCCCAAATAGTAGATTTAGGGACTTCGAACGAAAATAGAGCCCTTAGTGTTTTAGCATGCTTGCAAAGACTATATTGCGATGATTCTATATAGATTTGAACCTTTTGGAAAAACGCTATACTCCATTATCACACGGTTAAGTCGTTCCATCAAATTCATTATGTCCCATTTTTCTGCTTTTAATTGCTTAAAAAAAAGGCAATGAATAATTCATCTTGATAACTATGACCTAATGAGCTTTGCAGGTGTACCACACTCTAATTATTGGAAGTGTGTTATTAAACATTAAACTGTGCAGCAGTGATTTTCTGTCGGAATTAGCTCAATTTCTTCGAGAGGAGCCTTCTTGCACAATGACTCCCCCCACTGTGTGAAACCGATTAGCCCCTGTGTCTGTCTGTCTAACAGCACTGTGACCTGCCCTGCATGGCAGCGGTGGGCTCAGTACTGCTATCGCCTGTTGTGACGAAGCCCTAGAAATATTAACGGTCCGATTAGTAATTGCTCAGCTGCTCTGATTTATGCAAGAGCCTCCTGCCAGCAGCATGTGTAGATGCAGCCATTGAAGAAGTCAGATGGCGTTTCCTGCATGCTGAGCTGAGTTCTGATTCAAGTTTCAAGATATTGTAATTGTTATACTGTACGTATAACATATATATACACACACACACACACACACACACACACACACACACACACACACACACACACACCTCAACATATAGTGGCAATAACAATGAAAAAATATATATAATAATTAAGAATAGCAGCAATAGAAAGCAAAGAAAAAGCAGTAAGTAAATACAGTACAGTACAGTACAGTACATCATCTTAGTCATAGGCATATCACACTTTCATGTCCTTGGAGCTGCTGTTTGCCTGGTTCCTACTTGTGCGAGAGTATGTGGTATGTGTTCAACTTCAAATGGTCTGCGTGCGTGTGCGTGCGTGCATGTACGCGTGTGCGCATATGCAGACAGGCAGCAGGCCTATAGTGTCAAACGTTCATGACCTTATTACTTGACAGAATTAGCTTCCACAGAGCTTACAGTTCTCGTTCTTGCCGTTCAAAGACAAGACGTCTGTTGAAGCACCAAGTGTTTATATAATGTAACATGTAATTATGATGTAGTAATAGTGTTAATGAAACACTAAATATGGTCTGAAAAGGTGCACAGGTATCAATAGTGCAGGCGATGCCATTGGCACTGCACCATGTGTGTTGCATTGCATCGTAACGAATCTCATCAGTTTATGTGCGCAAGCAGGATTTTGACATACGGTTCGCCTGAGGTACATTTCTGTTTTGCACTGACATAAAGCTGTTCCATGCGGAACACCCACAAGCATTCTTTATCTCTCTCTCTCTCTCTCTCTCTCTCTCTCTCTCAGAGGGAAATGATGAATACCAAATCCCCTCGCAGGGTGTCCAAGGGTCAGAATTACATTCAATAATGAACAGAGATGGAGCAGGGATTGCGTGGCTCGCTGGGGGAAGAAACAAATACATTACAAAAACAGATAGAGAAAAAAAAAGAGATAGAGAAAGAGGGAAGATATTTCTGACTTTTCTCCCCAACTTTCTTTCTTTCTTTCTTTTTGGCTAGAACTTTTCCGTTGTACTTGAGCATAATAAGGATTTGTTAAATATTTTCTCAGGATTCTCTTTTTACAACTGATTGCATGCAGTGTCGATGATCCAAACCCAGGATTGAAGCTCACGCCACTCTGTGTACTTTGCATGTTGGAGTGGAAACAGTTTCAACCTTGGCATCCCTATAGCCTATATCTTTCAGAATTATTTCTTCTTTCTTCTTTCTTCTTTCTTAGAGCATCCCACAACTGGAATAGTCTACTGGTCATATATGGAGCGTGTCTTGAGTGTACAGGGTTTGATGAGGTCAGATCAACATATGGAATGTCAGAACAGGAAGGACGGGTGGGGTAGGATCAACATATGGTATGTCAGAACAGGTCAGCTCCATATATGGAGATCTAAGGGTTTGAGGTTTGAGGTCAGATGTAGAGTTGCTGGCCGGCTCCATATATGCAGATCTAGGTGATGATCCAATTTTCTCCATGTATGTTATCCAGGGTTAAATTAGGTCAGTGTTGTGATTTTCATATATGGATATATATGGTGGCGTGACGTGTCATTAGGCGTGATGTCACGAGGTATGACCGTATATGTATAGTAGCCACTAGATGGCGCACTTTCACAATTTTGATGACTTCAAGCTGTGAACACAGCTCCACTTTCACAACACGCCTTTGCTATGGACAATGTTCAGGTCATGATTGATTGATTGAAAATTGTATTCACACAGAATCTGTACAGTTAGAAGGTACAGATCAATACAAAAACTGACATGAAGATATAACCAGAAAAAGCACTAAGACTTAGTTTACATCAGGGTCTTCCATTTTCAATTTATCAGAAAACGCCCCCAAGCTCTGATTCCCTATCGATACGAAAACAATGGCATTATTTACAAAGAATCTCGAGTGTATAGCAGACATGTCATTGGTCATTTTAATCAACCAAGTTAATTATTTATTTCATTATGAAGACACTAAAATAGTGCAATTCCAATGGGATGACGTACAGTACTGTAGGTTAGAGACTCAGGATGACACACTGTTTTGGGTCGGCCCTCTCTGATGCGTTGGGGGGGATCTTTAGTCCGCTCCGACTTCACACAGCATTGAACAGGCTGTATAGAGCCTTATAGTTGCATTTTCCAATCACAACTTTGTCATAATTAAACTGAGACAAAGTAGATGCCAGCGTGATACTCTGCCTTTAAGACAAGCTTGTACATGGAAAATAGCCATTTTGTTTAAAATCGGTAATCTGTTTACCTGCTGAATAGTTTAACATACGAGGAATGTGACTTGGTGCATTGCTCTCTCGCAGAAGAAAAACAGTATCTCTGTCTGTGGGTTTTATAAATACCAACAAAAAGTATTAATAAGACCAACTAAGTAATACATCTTCTCTCTCTCTCTCTCTCTCTCTCTCTCTCTCTCTCTCTCTCTCTCTCTCTCTCTCTCTCTCTCTCTCTCTCTCTCTCTCTCTCTCTCTCACACTGAAAAGTACATTAAAGCATTAAGGGTTGTGGACATACAAGGTTTCCACCCGACATCAGTATTCAATACAATATACACTCAGTATTCAATCAATCCTACACCTCGACCAGTAACAATATCGACGACGACAACTACAGCAACACAGTAAATCACTAAACTACAAATAAAGTCAGACATTGTATCTATGTCTGGATGTCACGGTCATTTTAATTACTCTTCCTACTTAATTACTCAATCGGGACTAGTTCACATTGATGTTACCGGAGCTGATCTCGTGAGGATTTGGCCTGAAACTGAGCCAGTTGTAGTGCAATTAATCATTACCGGACACCGACTTATTTGGGTAGAATCTCTTCATCAGTTCCTCTAATATTTGAGCTACATACATTACAGGGTTGAGTAAATGAGGCTATATTTTCATTAGCCTGTGAGAAAGTGTGTGGGTGTGGGGAGGGCTAGGGGCGGTATATAATTAACGATCTATTATTAAAATAAACTAATAAAGTAATCCCACCATTGCAACGGCTCCCTTTTTGTGGTCCGATAACTACTTGGGAGGCAGTTCTAAAGTGCTGGTAAATCAGGTGAAAGAATAAACTTTTCACCAACTTCTTAAAAGATCAGCTACAACAGAACAATAGGTTTGTCGTGGCTCTAAGTGGGTCAACACCGTGGCTGTATATTTATGTGCGTTTATTTAGGCCCACCTGCCTTTATGAGTGTTAAATGAATGTCACGTGATGAAGCAGCCTCCCTCCACTTATCATTTGTACTCTCTGTGCTCTCCGCTTTGGAAGGTTCCATTGTATTTATTTCACAAGAGTCACGACCATGTCAAAGTGTTAAAAGCAGCCCTCCAACCTGGCAATGAGCAGAGGCTCTTTTCACAGTACCGCAGGCCTCTGTGGTATGCCAAAAAGTAGAACGTATTAAAAAACTGTTTGTCCGGCCATGGCAGCAGGATTAGATAACACTATTTATGTATTCTTAATTTAGAGCAGCCAATTAATTTTTACCCCCTTTTCTCCCAATTTTAGTTGTTATGGCAATTAATCCTCCCTACACATTTCTGGCTGTTGTGCCCTACTGGCTCACCTGCCAAAGTGCCAGTGGGAGGACATACTGTAGCACGCACTTGTGTGCTCAATTGCAATATTCTCTCTGTCTGTTTTTCTTTTTTGGGGAGTGTAGAGACAGGAAATGCATGCAGATTAAAACTTGGGTCATGGCTCCAAGGAGATTTTTTTAAACAATTTATTTATTTATTTTCCTTTTAACTTATCTTTTATTCATAGGTCTTTTTATTTGGCATGACATCTGCCAATCTGTCAATAGGCCTCAGGCATAACTCTCTACTATCTTAGAAAAAACTCAGGATGATGTAACACTAGGGCGCAGGGTTAGGATAAGGGTTGGAGTTTGAAGGCAGACGAGCACAAACATGATATTTTGACAGGAACTAGCTTGCTTCCCTCGCCGCGTGAAAATCCACCACTACTTCCTCTTCCAGTTCGCTCCCCTATCATTGAAAATGAATGACGACTGGCCAGCTAGCACATCCAATAACCCTGACAAGCATCTATCCTGCACCAGCCATTGTATATTAGTAACTACTAGCCAAACCATCCCCTTACACTTTCATCTGTCTGAAAAGAAACGCAATTCCTCTCATAGGTGCAACAGTGGCAACCAAGATGTCTGCAGTTCCAGTTTGTTGTAGCGGCTGCAGAGGCCTGTCACAATTATTACATAATAGCCAGTGTCGCCATTGCAATTGTTTTGCATAATTGTTATCATTTTCATTCATTTGTAAAAACAAATGATGGAATTCACAGATTCACACGTTGCTTTCTACCCTTTCTAAAATCACTTGTATGGCAATTGATTGTCAATGACACTTTCATGATTGTGGGCTATAACAGCTGTCCTCCATCTATCCAAATTATACTACTGCAGCATCACTATAAGTGATGTATGCTTCTTGCAATTTGAAGCTCTTCGTCCTAAATTAAAATTGGCTACTACAGGGAGGGCTGGCGGCCTGAATCCAATCTGGGAACCCATCGGCAAACAAAAGTTTTGGTTTTTGGTTTTGTTTCATAAAAATCCACTATAGACATGTAATAACTTATAAGCTACTTTCTGTCTAGAAATGCCATGCAGGTGTCAGAGTTTGGAAGCGCTCATTTTCAATAACGCAACATCCCGCTGCCTCCTGCATTGTGTGTAATTTAGAAACGGGTGGTACGCAGGACCATTGAGTTATTTCCAACGAGCGCTTCCAACCTCCAGACTCCACTTGCGTGTAGGTGCGCAAACAGCCAGCCGGTGCTGAAATGTAGAACTATGCAACTAAATCAAATGTGTATGTGTTACAGTAATCTTTCCAAACCATGTAACAATGTGCTCTCTGCCTGTGCTGTCTAAAGGTTGTCAGGTTCTGTTGGTGTGGCAGTAGAAGAGGGCGGAGCCTGTGACTGCCGGGTCCAGACCTCATAAGTGAACCTATGGCAGAGAGACACCGCCGTACAGGTAAGAGACAATCAGGAGCAAGGAGGCGTGGCTTTAACCCATTCTGACCTGAGATCAGATTCTAAAAGTGTCTTCGATTTTTCAAAAATAGCAGACCTACAAGCTCGTATCGCGCCACTCGGTGGCGCGATATGAGCTTGTAGATCTGCTATTTTTCAATAGCTAAAGCATAACATGATGCCAACACCAAAATGGGTGCCCGGTCAGAATGGGTTAATGTAATTCTCCATGACCCGTTGCAAGAGAGAGTTACGAGGTAATTTACAACGAAAGAACATGGGAGTGTTGCCATCTTGTACCCACAGCTGCTTTGGGATCTATTCTCATGCAAAACATTTCCTCCGATTAGCAAAACTGAACACAGGCGTGTTTGACGTGCAAAATAAAAGCCCTTGGTGAGGAGTAGTGAGGAGAATTTGCATCCGACACAGTAGAGGTTGTATAATTTTTTTTTTATCTTACGGGTGAAAAAGCAGGTCATGTGAAGGCCAGTAAGCATGACTAAGGCCATGCCAAGGCCTGCTCAATTCTGCATCACAGCATGTTGGATGTTACATTATTCATTCACCTACAAATCAATGGTGGGCAGAACCTTAAGCTGCTACATCTGTACCGAACCGCGGATTGCAAAAAATCTGAGTTCTCTGTCCTCCAATGTGTTGCTGGTGAGACAGTCTTTACGATGGTCTGGATCAATAAAGTTATCCGCACCAATTACAGGAAATGTTGTTTGTGGTTACAGTCAGAGGTGTCCATAGACCTGGGCTATATCCAGGGCTTTAGTCCTGGATATTCTTTTCATCCAGACCCAGACCGTATGACTATACAATGATATGATGAATTTAGAATAGAATTTGTAATAAAAAAGGTGAGCTGCTGTTTATTGACTCGCTGTAGGAATACCCTGTAGAGGTGTCTGTGGCACTTTATAATAATTTATATTGCACTTCACATTTGAAATAAATGCTACAGCTAGAGCACCCCGTGTTTTGTTCAGTTTACTATATGATCAGGCCACAATATATTATATATAAGCACATTATTGTAACCACTTATTATACTTAGTTGACCAGGGTCTGCCAGGTGTCTATACTTGATCCCCACTTTTCCTCTGTCAAATCTAACGGCTCACAACGCGAGCTTGTAGACCAGAAAAGGGTCACCAGGGTTCATGGCTCATCACTAGTTCCACTTCCAGTTCTTCTTACTTCTTCTCTTCCCTTTAGTATTTTACCTATTCACTTTCAATAGTATGCTAAGAATGACCACAATGGTCACTCACACACAAGTATCCAGCATCCATCCAAGAGACTGTCTGCATGGGCTTTGCGTCATTGCTCTTCAGACTAACCCCTAGATGCCCTAGACATCAATGGCTCTCTTGTCTTTAAGGGCATCGACACAAGATGTTTCCTCTGTCTTCGAGGGCATTTGTGTGCTAGCCCTCCCACATTACATCGATCTCCAACTGCCTGGAAGGGCAGGCGATGATCAAGGACAAGATAGTCCAACGTGAAATACGAGCCTAGTGGAATTTATACAATAATATGTTGAGGTGAAACTATAGTTTTGCATACCGCTGCTATGTTTTTTTTAAATGCCACTGATACGAGAGTGGTACTAGGTTTCACTATACAGTATATACTGGCACACCGGGACAAGTGCTGCGATGCTACACTTATGTGAGTCATATCATGAATGATAATACATTCTATATACATTTAACATTAGTTACCTTTCTTTGTACCCTGGTAGTTGATGTACCATGCGCCTTGCACTTACCATAAACGGAATTTGACTCTTGGTTTTGTTATTGCTATAGGTTGCATTTTTGGAGGAGCTTGTTTTAAAATGTCGGTTTTGTCATGTCTTGGGTTGCATTCTCTGTGTGCTCTGCTCAAGGACACGGCAAAGCCTAATGCTAAACAAGAGAGCGAGATAGTAACCTGAGCAGAATACAAGAATTTAATAGTTTACAGTGCTGACATGACACCTGCTTTTTGAAAAGGAGCTACAATGCCACATTTTAGTACCTTAGCAACAGTCTTGGTGTATTTGTTCTATATTTTCGTCAGTCAGTCAGTCAGTAAGGGAACTTGTCATTTAAAAATGTCCTCACTTGTTTTGGACTTGTTTGGTTTGATCTCAGCAGCTGTAAATATGCCAGTGGATATGCATGATGTGGGTGGTATGACAAATCCTCTCATTGTATCACTGTCTAAACACCTGCCACCCATGGCAAGCAACAACTCCACTCTCATTTCTTCTTTGAATATTGTTGCTGTCGGGCCTCGTATCTCCATTATTTCAACTGTATGCTTTTTCGTAAATTAATGACCTACTTCATCAAACAAGTGTGTCGCACAGAAGTAGTGAAAAGAGCAGAACTACAAGTTCACAATGTGCCACCATTAAATAAAAATATGAATAAGGTGACGGTTTTGAACATACAAGGTTTCCATCCGACAGCAACGATATCTATGAGCCCTTACTAGCCTGTCTCTTTCTCTCTCTCTCTCTCTCTCTCTCTCTCTCTCTCTCTCTCTCTCTCTCTCTCTCTCTCTCTCTCTCTATCATTCTCCTCTATTTATCTTGTTCTGCATCTCTTCTTGCCATCTCTTCTCTTCTCTTGTCTCTACTGCCCTCTAAGTCACACACGCACGCACGCACACACACACACACACACACACACACACACACACACACACACACACACACACACACACACACACACACACACACACACACACACACACACACACACGTCTCACACACACACACGCACATACTTTCCAGCCTAACCACAATCTCTGTGTCACTGATTACTTACTTCCAGGGACAGGACATCATCAGGTGTCTGTCTGTGTGACCAGCTTTTTTTTTTTAATTAATAATACAATAAAAAAAATAGAGCTTGTTTGTTTAACTCATCCATCGCCACTAGGGGGCGCAAAAAAGGCCCTGACCGCCAGTTTCTATACATTTTTTAATTTTATAAAAAAAAATGCCCAACGTTATACACGTTTTAAAAAGGCGTTAATGGCGTTGTTGGCAGTCTGGGAGATCATAAAAAATAAGTTAATTAAGTCCTCGGCAGACATTGAGTAAACAAACAAGCTGTATTTGGATGCAAAGTGGATTTTTTTTGTATTAGGGGTATAACGCAAAGCCACTCACCATCTGCATCGATTAAGTTCAACTTTAACTTAATCAATGCAGATGGAAAGTGGCTTACAGACCCCCTTAATGAACCCTGAGGGCTTGAGAACCACTGGTCTAGACTATAGACTAAACATATACATGACATTGACTGCAAAATTGCAATAACAAATTATGTCACAGTCAAGAGACCCCAGAAACACCCTGAGGCATCTAACCACCTGCATGCAAACAAACTCCTATAGTATGTCATTGAGTCCCTCAGCATGTGACCGAGTCCCTCATATCGATACCTGCTAAAAGCATGGTATCGATGAGGGGCACCACAGCTGATCAAGTAAAAGAGGAGAAAAATAAAGTTATTGACTCTGCCTGGAATTGGCCTCATGCTTGCTGGTTGGCAGTATAGCTGTGTCACGTTCATGTTGCTGTGATAATCCTCTGTAAGTAATCCATTATTAATTATGCATCATTCTATAGCTGTCCTCACAAGCGACCTCCCAAATCAAACATGCATGTTAATTCTTATCAGAGTCTGTGGTTAAACAAGCCACATTATAATATGCATGTGCCACTAATAATTAGTTACTTTACGTTAATTTATTATATATTAATAATGATATTGATTTAGTGTTCCTTTAGAAAATTAATGCTTTCCAATTGTTAATGAAGGCAAAAGTTATTGTCAGAAACCTAACAAACCGTCGCATTGAATCGTTTCTCTTTTAATCAGCTGAATACAAATTTAAAAGCTCCCGTTTACTCCCCTCTATGGCAATACAGCCTTATCCTGTAATTCAGATGTCAAAACATTGTAATTGTAATTAGAAAGCGCCTTTATCCAAAAGTGTTACAAGGTGTGTGCTACATTCACCCACACACAGACGGCAGAGGCAGCCATGCAAAGGCACCAACCTGGCCCTCAGGAGCTGCTTTGGATTCAGGGTCTTGCTCAAGGACACTTCAACACAATGCTAGGATGAGCTGGGGATCGAACTGTGAAGCTCCCTGTTCCGGGCAGCCGCTCTATCTACTAAGCTAGGGGTTTAAGATAAATGTGGTGTCTTGCCGGGAGTCGGGGACCCAAACTTACAAAAATACATGAATTATTGCATTTATAACTGAATTTGTATATGAATTTATAACTTAAAGGTATATTCAGTGATTTCACTTAATTCAAATATCACTTATTTTTTTGTTTTGTTGTGATAATCCTCCCTACTATAGAGTGTGCTGGCCATATAAGGAGTTCCTTCCTGTCCCCAGTTAACCCCTGGGGGTCAAAAAACCTTAGGTTTCGTTTTTGACTCTCTATCCTGATTGGACGAAAGGTTGGGTCCCACAGCCAAAAACGAAACCTAAGGTTTTTTGAGTGAAATCACTGAATATACCTTTAAGCCCAATTTAATTTATAAGAAATTGAATATAAAATTTGTTTTTCTTTCTTTTTTCCATTTACTGTTTTTGAATTATTCTTTTTTTCTTTTTCTTTTTTAATCTTTTGAATAGGAAACATAAAGGGGGTCCCGGACCCATTGTCTAGGATTGTCTAAGCCACTGCCGCCATAATTGCATTCAATTATTTTCACATTACAACCTCAATGCATGAGGTCCAAGGACCTGCATGGGGACCTGCATCATCTTCTCACATTAATAGAATGAAGGCTCTCGTATAGATCATGCACACCACCACCACCACACTATCGTTGCTGCCCGGTAGACAGCTTGTAGCTTATCTCCCTATTTCAACTTTTTATGTCACCCCTGGTTATGTTTCAGGAAATAGGGAAACATAACCTGTGTTCCATAGGGTCCTACGTACCATAGTTATTATTTACTCACAAGCTCTTGTGACTAAATAAGCCAAGCGGTACTTGGCTAATGTACTGTATTATCAAATAGGGTGTCATAAGGCATTTCATCTGGACGTCTAGCAGAGTGCTGTGCCGGTGATGTCATCGAATGTGTGGCGCACTAAGGGGCCCAAATGGACCCTTTACGGGTCTGTAATTCTGAAGTTAAATTAGCACTGTGGATTTTACAGTGTGTAGATTAAAGACATAAAACAATGGTCTAATGTATATCAGACTGTGGTTCCTTGAAATTCAAAAGGTTGAGGATGACTAATATAGACAGTACACATAAACATATAGACAATAGGGAGACGGCGAGAGGGGAGATACACACACAGTTAGGCAATACTGCGTCAGACTGTACAGTATAATTGGGGCCTGCCTCCTGGTGGAGATTTTCACTCTTTTTTTTTGTTCCGTAGATATTTTTATAACACAATAATGAATGTGTTATGGCTGTTTTCCGCTCTCCTTTAATGAAAGATATTTTCCATGCTCTGACAAGAATTGATCCGCAGAAGCCATTATCTGTAGCTGCCAGAGCGCACTCTGTTTGAGTTTGCCTCAAATCCCGATGACCTCTTGACCCTCACGGTGCATGACGTGGAGCTCTGCCTGTTAGGGAAACCCAGGAAGGCTGCTTCCACCCAACGGGGGACATGAGGAATGACTTTGATCTTTGTAAGAGCTGAGATTGTGCTAGATTTCTAGAGATGCTCGATTGCAGATATCGCCTGACGAACTGAATCAGCTTATCAGGAGCATCTGCTCAAAATTAAGCAGATGCATTTGCCTGTCATCCGTCTAACTATAGTTTTACATGAAAGGTGACAAGCCATCCCCCTATTCATGAATATGGTATGTACCCTGAGAGTGTTAGTGTTTGTATTACAATTCAATGTAATGTTCAGATTGGCAGCCCAAATCAGATTTTTGACCTGAATCAGCTTGGATCAGCTTTCTGCTCATTAAGAATGAGCAGCAAAAAATAAAAGAAATAAGGTATTAATGAGAAAGGTTTGTTGCCATTTTAACCGGGTTGCATGACTAATTGGCACACTTAATGATTGACATATTATGGACGATTCCCCATGATCCGCATATTTTAACGATAACAACGCTATGATCTGTGGGTAATTTCCTCAGGCAAAGTCTGCATCGATACACATTGTGTACTGTACAAGGTGCATGAAGGCCCTCATGGACTTTTTTTTAATCTTGTAATGAGAGGAAAACTCATTCTTGCCATCAGCCAGCTCCCTGTTCTTTTGAACTCTCGATTTTCTCTCACTTTCGTCTCTCCCACACACAGCAGCCGCACGCTTAATGGCGTTAACGAGCATATGTCAAGCAGAACTCCAAGGCGACAGTAGAGTAGAGCTGGCCACACATACGTTGTATTTTAGCTTTTGGCGCCGCTAGCGTGAATGTAGCTCTTCAGTTCCCTGTGTCCATTACTCACCTGTGACAATTTGACTAAATCGGTTTAAAGCCTATAAAACTGGACTCATCACTCTGCTCACTTTGTACAAGTTTGTGTGTTCTGTCTTGGCTCTCTTTCGACGTTGTTTTTGGTGTTCCCGAGTGGACTATTGTAACTTCTGCAGATTATAGTTTTTGCCTTTTCCTTGGATTTTTTTGCTTGTAAAATAAACCATACACCAGTGGTGGACAACGTACTCAAAGCCATTACTTGACAGATACTCCCAGATATGAATTAATTAAGTCTAATTTATACTTGTGTAAACTGGATTAAATGCATTTAAAAAAGTATTCAAAATAACAAATTACGAAGCACATTAATGATTATATTATATTAATGATTGATATTTACATTTTCCCAAATAATTTTCAAGAAATGTACAAAAAAAAGATCAATAATAAATAGCAGATCTACAATGCGTTGCACTATTTTCACTATATGAAATGGGGCATACTGTATGATTAGTCATTTGTGTCCATTTGTATAATAGCACCTAAAAGCATCTAAAACAGAGTTGCAGTGCTTTACGCACTGAATTTGACAAATAGACATCAGTAACAGAAGGCTAAAAGTAAACGGATGAGAAAGAGAAAACCAGCAAACCAAAATGTTTGAAATGACACCAAACTTATCCAGAAAACAAAAGCTTCTCATAAGAGGAACACAATCCAGCCCGCCACCAATGAAACGCTGCCACTGACTACAGCCTGAGGCACCCCCCTAGCAGACCACATGGTCATCTCACTCCAGTCAATGGTGGAAAGTGAAAAAAATAGAGCCTGCCTGCTTGCTCAGGGTCATGTCCACAAGACAGTCAGTTACAAGTTACAACACTTGGCTAGATGTGGTTCAGCCAAAGCTTAACACATTGCTGTACCCTTCTCATTGAATAGGTGTCTATACTGTAGGTGATATGTGATCTTTTAAATATCTAAATGTCTCATTAGAAGAGCAGGGAGACAAAATACAACCACCCCAATTGTATAATTTAAATTGTATTAGCATACTCCATAACATACAGATTGGACAATATTACATGACTATTTAAACTTTTCTATACTAACTCCAAATTAATATTGTACTTTTCTTTTTATTCAACTACAATTATTTGAAAACTTTACATTTTACAGATTTAAATCATTAAAACATACACATGAACCCCCTATGTGATATTAATGACATACCGGTAGTTCAATGTTGACAATGAGTGGTATTCCCCTTTAAGCCCTATTTTAGACTTCTATACTATACCTACAAGCTCGCCAAGTGTGACTTTGTCTACACAGTATTTCTACATTGTGGTATCGCTAATTAGAATGTATGTAAAACTAAATAAAATTGTGGAATAATGAAAGTGGGCCTACTTTTTCCACCAATGCCATCCAGACACCAACCACAAACTCACCGCTGAATCACAGGGAGACCGTACAACAAAAGTACAGTACAGTACAGTAAACTCATAGACATACAGTATACACAGAGATACTGCATTGGCCATGTTGTTCATACTTTGGAGCGATGTGAAAATGTGGCTGCCATACTTAATGGCTTTCCCAAGTGCAAACGTGTGCCAAGGAAATCTTTGTTTCATTATAAGCCAATCACCAAAGATGGTCCTTTTGTTTGGAGGTTTATCAAACTCAATACTTCCAGGATTAACTTAAAGTTTGATGGAAATTTCCAAGTAAAGACTTAACTCTCGCAAATAGAACTTACATAAATGCCTTACACAGTAGCACAGTATGTCCATTGAAGCAGGAGTTCAAAGGGAAATTGTGATAACTTGCAGAATCCTCAACCAATTCTCAAGCGGATTGGCTTTTTACACATGCCAGACGTGTACTGTATGATATGATATGAGGACACTTACATATATATGGCTTTTCATACCAAGATGTAACATAATTACTTGGATAATAACATGGTTATTATAAAACAGAAGAATATTTGATATTTCTTGCAGTGGACTTATTGCAAGTTGCTTTTGCATCGGCACTTGTCTGTGCTGCTGCTCTGGCCAACGCATGTATACTGTACTGTAGCTTATGTTATGTTTCGCACCCTCCACACTCATGGCACCACCAGTGATCCTGCAGCCAGTGTGCATGAAAAGTACTTACAGCATTAAGCCTCGAAACAACTGGTTTCTAGATGAACATTAGCATTTTGACATTTGAGGTATTTAGCTGTTGTTCTTATGCCAAGAGACATTCCAAGTCTACCAATTCATTAGCGAGAGCACACCGTTGTGTGCGACAGAAATCAGAGGGAGCGTGATCAAAGCTATAAGCCAAAGCTCTAATGACAGAGGTAGAGCACGTCTTACTGTATTTTATTCCGTTATTATCTGTTTGCACAAAACAGGATGCAACTCCCGTTTGGGCAAAGTGTTTTTCAGATATTTAGTATGCTCAGTAGGTGGTGTCAAATCCTGCCAGAGCTGTAATTCCCAATCAAAAGGATTCTCATAGGGATGCTCTGAATTTAATGGGCAATTCTTAAGAGCGATTTATACGTTGGTGTCAAAAAGAGACGCTCTGTAAGCTCACGATGCGGCATGCCGCGCGGTGTCATGATCTTGTAGATCGGCTATTTTTGCTGTGTCACTCTGGCATACGACAAAGTATAAATTAAGTGTTAGATTGATTCACTCAGCTACTGTCGCATCTCAGGCTATTTCAGGATAAAAGGAACTGGCTGAAAGGGGGCAAATGCATGAAATCCCATCTTTGAGGAAATTTCAATGCCCTAAGAAGTAATCCACAACTTTGCGCTCTAAACCGCCCCCTGTGCCTTGTAGAGAAAGCTGTGACTGATGGCTTCAGAGGATTGATATTGTTACTTTGATGAAAACTCTTTGTGTTGAGTGTAAACGGATTTCAAGCTATACTGTAGTGTAGAATATTGAATGTTGAATAATGAATGATATTGTAGGCTGCTGTTTGTCACATTTCTTTACGTTGTCCTGCGTATTACACAGCAAGATCCTGCGTCTTAATTTAGCTCTGGGAGTGTTCTGGGAGTGAAACTGTTTGTACTGTATGCTAAATCACCAATGAAGCCAAGACACATTACTGTGCACTTTTGTTGTATTGTTCTTGGCATTTAAGATGATACTGGTTCTTATCATCGTAAAACCGACAGTCCGACACCATAGGGTAGAGTGGGTAGACTATCCTATAGACTTTATTTTATTATAGTATCTTATTCTCTATTCTCTATTAGAAAATAAATCAGAAGAAAAAAAACGTATGTTATGGAAATCACCACTATGATTTCATAATGTAGTCCCATAGTTAACTTAGAGCATTAGGGAAGCTAATTGGGCTGGCGATGTTGTAGCGCATGACCTAAAATAACTTTGACAGCGTTGCTCTAGGGCCAGCCTTTTTCCAGTTGGGTGTAAGGAGCAACACAGCCTCTGTTGGCTGCCAGGGGGGCTTTAGACTCTTGTATGAATGGACTTAATTCTGTAAATATATGTAGATAAGCCTGAAATATTAATTGAAAATATCCTCCAGTGCACTTAGGCCTAGCTAAATCTGGAGGCTTTATATAACCATGTGTTTAATGAGACACATGACCAAGAAAGCAACATTGTTAGAAATGTAATTTTCTTATTTAAAGTAGAAAAGAAAATGTGCATCAGCAGATATACATAGAAATCACACAAAGGTGAGGTGGGAATTCAAACAAAATGTATCATCCAGCATTTTGATTATCAGCAGGATCAAGGACTAAGACGATAAGTGCTAATCCTGGCCTAACAAAACCTAAAGTCATTTATTTTATTATTATGTGTGCCATCAGAAAGGGGAGCACTGCCAAGGTTAATTGGTACAACGTCTGGGCCGAGGAACATGAATGATCCCCTTGACAAACTAACATTATTTATTACTCGGGCGTAATAGAGCTGGGTAATTGGAAGTTGAAGAGACAACTAGATCATATCTCTATTTATTCCTCCTCACCGAGGGGCCGTTGCAAATGAAGGGTGGTCTGACAGCCTGGACCTATTTATGAAGTTGATAGTTTTATTATGGTACGCCTCAATTCCCTTGCTTAATTTACCAATGCACAACCAGGGCCAGCTAAGCAGAAATATTACTCCTACCGGTATCTTTCTTTGATGTTAGAGCAGGTGTTGTTTTTGTGCCCAAGGTATACCAAATAGCCTAGTAGCCAAAAAATGAACCCGGACATGTTGAGTACACCAAGGTTTTATGTTAGAAATGTTTTGTTTAGTATGGGTCCCCAGCATGTAGAAACTGCTGGATGCTAACTTGCATATGTTGAGCAATTTTCAGAATTGGCATAATATGTGACCATACCATTAACAACCGATAGAAGGCAAAATATTCAAAATTTCATCATGCTTTATCTAGCATGTGACGTGTCAAACTAGGGGGTTTTCATGATGCTGAATCCATTCCAAGCATTAGTTTTGCTCAGTGGGCTTAAAACGGCCATGCCCACTTGTGCTGACATCAATTGTGCTCAATGAGTGTTTTTTTTTTGGCAAAACTAATACTTGGAATGGATTCAGCATCATGAAAACCCCCTAGTTTGACACATCACATGCTACATAAAGCATGATGAAATTTTGAATATTTTGCCTTATATAGGTTGTTAATGGCAACATATATAGTCGCTCATGCAGTTATGCTATTTTCGGTATGCAGGTCATCGTACTGTAGTTCTTTCACAGACTAGATCACACATGGGCAACATACGGACATCTCAATCTGGCCCTTCGTTGTCCTCAAAGAAAATCAACATTCTAAAAGACAGCATTATGTTTGGGAAATTACTTGAACTCCACTGCAATTAATAGTAATTCAAATTTACCCTTTGAGTACATAGCCTGTATTCCATTTTTCATCTGTATACAGTACACTCAAATGTTAATTATATTTTGTTGACCCTATTGTATTCATCACTATGTGTTTCAAGTTAATTGTCCATTGTGTGTCCCTTCGGTCACTTTATCAAAGTCATTATGGAAAAGAATGCTGCCCTAGATTGATAACATCATGACAGGCTAACAGAAATATGAAGCACAGTAGATGGATAGCCTTTTTTCAGAAAATGAAATATTCATGGTTTGGACCTGAGGGAACAATGTACTCCTCCTGTCTTGTTTCTGTAGACCTATACTGTATATATCTACAGCAAAAGCCATGGCCAATGCCACACAGAAAGTTGTTTATCTCAGTGGATTGTCGTGTGGATACAAAATTCATGGCCGCCAGAAGTCTGTGTTCCGTGTAAATCTTGTATTAGAGAGAATGAAAATTAGAGAGAATTTACCCAGAGCAGTGCCACTGCCAACCTTCTTCTGAAGTGCGTAGCCTACCGCTAGTTGGCTTTGCTGCGTTCTCTTTTCTGTAACTCTGGAAAATGGCCCATGCAGTAGGTGTGCAAGAGGTCCTAGAGAAGCATATGTTCACAAAACAATGTCCAGTTTAGAAGAGAAGTGGTAGTATCCTTTTCTCACTCCACACTGGTATGACAACAGCCTGGCCTGAGAGAACATCATTGAGGAATGAGCCTTCATAATACTTTGGGCCACAATGGTATTGCAAACATTATTATATCAAGATATTGATGATAAGATACTTGATGATATACATTTTATAAACTAGCCCTTACCCGTTGTTAGATATTGCCGTCTCATTATTTACACACATGTACAGTATTTCACATACAGATGTGATACGTTGATAATGACAGCATCATCCGCAGGCTAGGGATCAGTGGGGATTATAAGGAAGTACCTTGCTCACAGGGCTTGCAGCAGTGATATTGCTTGCATAATTTAGTTTCATTCATCTACTCCCACCCACATATCACATTACTTTTCTGGATGGTAGAGATACATACCAAAACAAAAGCTTGTAGATGGCTGTATATATTTACAGATGTATGTAAAGAAAGAAATACTTTTGAAAACTTGTGATATGAGATTGAGAATTGATTTGCACAATGAGTACTTTATACTTTTAATAGCCTACTTTAAGTACATTTTGATAACAGTATACTTTTACTCAAGTACATTTTGAATTCCGGACTTTTACTTGTAACAGAGAGTCTAAATGGTAAATATATATAGCGCCTTTATCCAAGGTGCTTTACATAAATTGTGCATTACATTCACCCATTCATACGCACATTCATACACCAATGGCGGCGGAAACCATGCAAGACAACCAGCACATCAGGAGCAATTTGGGGTTCAGTGTCTTGCTCAAGGACACTTCGACACTAATTCTGGGGGAGCCCGGGTTCGAACCTTGCGGTTACCATCCAGCCACTCTAAGTACTTTTTCCACCCATGTCTCCTCCTTTTTCAGTCTTATAATTACTGTCCAAAACAGACATTACTGGACTACACAATGCGTTACTCCAGAGTGCATTTGTATTTAGTTAAATGAACACTCTGGGCTTTACAGTGCACCCTTGGGGTGTCCTTGTCTTTGCCCGACTTTTAAAACAATACATCCAGCATTATCAAGGATTAACAAGTCTCCAGGGGCTGGCCCAAACTATTCGGAAGTTTGGGATGTTCTTTGATTGGGCTGGAGTTTGCATTTTAATTTCGTTTTGGATTTGGATTTTGTCCACAACAAAAGCCAATTAACTGATTAAAAAAAAAGGTTGTATGACCTCGCCTGTGTTATTTCTCTGTTGAATATGGGTGTAGTGGCTACTTACTACCATGATACATTCAACGTTTGGAAATTGTGTTCATAAACACTTATTTAAAAGCCTTAAAAGTAAAAAAGTAGGTTGACATAGCTCTGTCTACACAATGCTGTACCCCAGGGGTATTCAACTAGATTAGGTGGGGGGCCACAATTGTAGAATGATTGTGTGTGGAGGGCCGCACAGCGTGTGTGCGAAGCGCAATTTTATTTGGATTCTACAAATGCATTTTGTGTTCAAACACAAAGATTTATGTAGGCTAATACATTTGTGCACAGTATGGCCCTCATTTATCAATTGAGTGTAAAATCTGCCCCAAATTCGAGTGTCAGTTTTGTAGAACTCTCACGTCACCACGACATTTATAAAATGTCTCATACACACACAGAGACGCACGCACGCACACGCTACTTGCAAGCTCCACTGGTGTGTTGTATCTTAAATAAATAAAGAACGACCACCTGCATGAATTAAATAAAGCTGTAGGCCTACCCTCTCGCCTCGCTTGCCTTGCTGCCCCAAAAGTTATTATTATTATTTTTTGGAGGGGGTCCCAGATATAAATGGCATTAAATGTGGGTCAGTAGCCTATATGCATGTCAAACTGGTCATCCTTTTCAAATGGATCGACCTTGCACGTGCGGACTCGGCCCCCAGCCTGGTACCCTAGTCAAAATATGGCCCTTGAGGAAAATGAATTTGGGAACCCTGCCGTAGCCACATGTAGCACTGCATGGCACTGGTGGTCGTGGGCTGGCTGGGTTAGCCTACCTATCTCTCCGATGCGGTCCCCACTTGCGCTGGCACGGCACATTTGGCATTCGAGCGATGCGTCGGGTTTATTAAAGGAGATTGCACATACCGTAACTCCAGAAAGACATCGGCCTGCTGTAGATTAGGCTACAGTAGGCTAACCATGTTGGGACTCTCCGCAGCTGCAGCAGTTCACTCTGCACCATACTCCAACGTCCCGTCATGGAAATATTCCAGCAAAGGCAGCCCAAATCTTTGCATGTATATGCGCTCATGCAAAACACTGTTTAAATGGCTTAAGCATCTAACTTGCAACATTGTTTTTAATTGCTTGTAAAGTTGGAAATCTCCTACCAATTTCATATGACACAAAGACACATCATTGATGTATTCCTTTACTTTTGTCTTTTTTTTGTCTTTTTTTTTTACATGTATCCCATATACATACAGTTTTATATAAACATTGTAGGAGTGAATACATATGTTTAGATGCCTGTGACAGCATGTCAGCTTGTCAGTACACACAGTCACACACACACACACACACACACACACACAGAGACAGACACACACACACACACACACGCATGTGGCCCACGGGCCGCCAGTGGAATAGCTGCTGTACCTCCTCCCCCTCCAACTGTATATACTATCGCCGTTTTCAACTGTTTTGTTATAATATTTTGACACTTGCTTTGGAAATATAAATATGTTTTCTTATGCCAATAATGCTCATTTGAATTGGAAAATTGAATTGAGTTTTCTGGTCTATTTCCAAGTGGGATTTGTGAGTTGATACCAACAACGGTGAGCAGGTTTATAGCTGCAATATTATGCTGTGAATCCACTGTTAAAAAAAGGGGTTTTATTTTTTACAAGTCATTTAATCTTTTAATCAGTCCTAATAAATCCAGATTTTTCCCATAACGTTTCAAAACTGCAAGCGGAGCGATATAATTTAATTAGAAGTGTTTCCACTTGATTGAAGAATTCTCTTTTAACACTCTAATGTCTCAAAAGTAGGCAGAACACGTGCTTTAGGATTGTTCCGCTTCAAAATCCCTGGAAGTTGAGCAGCTTATGTTAAATTGCCCGCAGCCACAGTTTCAATTGGCTGTTGCATGTGTACACCAGTGGCTCCCAAACGCTGTCCAGGTGTGCTTGGGAATATTGCAATATACACAACTATACAAATAAAATACGTATATATATACTTTTTTTTTTAAACTATATCATTTATAATCATTTCTCAATACAGAGACACATTTCATACCCTAAAATTCCATCACCACACATAATGTGGCGACGGCATTCCTATTCCAGTCATGTCCTTATGGGAGAAAAACGTATACATTATTCGGATCTATTTGGAAAAAACATTTTATAGTATACTGTATGTACAATATACTTGATAACGACTTAATCACTTTAAACCAGGAGACGCTGTTTTAGGCATTGGTGAACAACATATTCACAAATTATAATCTGATGCTGCACATTGTGAGCTTGTAGATCTCTTACTTTTCAGAAACCCATTTTGCAGCCATTTGACTGAAATGGTGAATGCAGTAGTTGCATGAGCGGGACTTTGTCTAGGAGGCAGACATTTTTTTGCAGCGTACAAAGCCAGGGCCTGTATGGAGAGAGCAGTGTAATCCCTCCATTTTAATACAAGCTGCTTGTCCAAGCAGAGCTGGAGGATGAGAAGGAGGGCAGAGGATAAACACTCACTGTGGTGGAGGAGGCACTGACATGGAACAAAGAACAGACCCACCCTACTCCCTGTTCCATGTGGGATACCTGTCTCCCACTTCTATCTCTCTCTCTCTCTCTCTCTCTCTCTCTCTCTCCTGCTTCCCTCTCTCAGTCTACTGTACAAATCTGTAGAGTGTTCATTTAACCCATACACCACCGTCCTTGGCGAGCCAAGTTGGAACGATACACAGTGACAGACACATAGATGGATAAATAATGACAACACGTCTTTGCATCGTTCCATCTGCCCGCCTGGCGCCTACCCTATCCGCCATCATCATCATCTTCATAAAAAATAAACAAAACGGTAGTAACGTAGCCCCGATATGTTCCCTCAGTCCCTATGCTCATTCATTAGCTCATACAAAAGCCAATTACCGACGAAGGGTAGATGGGATCAATGTGTACTTTTTTTCTCGTAAAAGTACACATTCAGGGCTTTAATTCGATGTACTATAGTTAGTATGTATAGGATATTTTCTGTGTTCATTTTTATAACTGCCTGTCGAGGGAGGGCGAAATCCATTTGACCCGACCTCCGTGTCTGTAGGTGGTCCGACGCGGCGGTCGGTAAGTCCGACGGTCGGGACTTACCAACCGACCGCCGCGTCGTAGAGCCCTGCACGGGAGTGATTTATTGGAATTTGTGGAATTTGTGGAATTTCAGCGAGAGAGAGAGAGACTGTGTGTTAAAAACCAAATATACGCTGACAGGGGGGTTAGAAGTGAAAAAGTCCATTGTGGGGAAAAGGAACTCGATCCACGCATGCACTTCTCAGAGTGATTAGCCTACTAAGTAATGATTGACGAGACCATGGTTTTACCTCAGTAAAACTATACCTAACCCTAACCTTAACCTCAGTAAAACTATACCTAAACCTAACCTTAACCTCAGTAAAACTATACCTAAACCTAACCTCAGTAAACTATACCTAAAGCTAACCTCAGTAAAACTAACGCAGTGGCTGGGGGGCGTTTCCAAGAACCCGAAGCCGAATTGGAGAGAGTGAGACTGAGTCTATGGTGCTTGACCAGTGCATGTTTTTTTTTTTTACCGCCCGTGCCCGTCGAACTTACCGACCGCCGTGTCGGACCACCCACCGACGCGGTCGGGTCAAATGGATTTCGCCCTTGCTGTGCCTGTCAATGTCTGCCATAAAACGGCCCCTAGCTCGGCTTTCTGTTCAAGAAGAGTACGTTACTACAAAAGCAGGTGTTACATAAAGGTAAATATCTCCAGAATGGAAGATGGTAAAATCAATTTCTTTTTTTAAAGAGTGGACAAATTGAGCTTTCTTTTGAGGTATGTGGTGTGCTAAGAGTTAACTGTTAACTCTAAAAGTGTAAAGGTAAATGTCCTTGCACACACAGTCCGATGCAGAGCTACCAACCTGCACACATTTTTGTGTACCAACCACGCAATTCTAGGTGTCTATACGCCTAGAATTGCGTGGTTGGTACACAAAATGTGTGCAGGTTGGTAGCTCTGCCGATGCAATCTTTTACTGGTCAATTGGTTTTTAACACATCCAAAAACAAGAAGAATGTCACCGAGTTTAACTGAAAAAAGGACACGCAGTCACAGCCACTCGACAATTTCAGAGTTAAGTGAGACCGACTCACTGATAGCATCACTGATGCTCATCAACGTAGGCCACCTCACATAGGTTCACATTGGCACACCGGCTCGAATGAAACAAATAAATACGTGCAAAGGAAGATGGAACTATGGACTAAAGTTTCACAGACAAACCAATTATTTTTCAGGAAATGTGCAGACCATCTGTTTCATAAATAAATTCACACCCGTGTGAAATGAGGGGCGATCTTATCATGGTACATCATCATACATCATCTCATTCCGGCCAATCAGAATTTGTGTCCTCACCTTCGTCTTCAATGTTTGTGTTACACAATGTTTGTGTTTACACTCAAAATTGTCCATTCATTGTCAATGGCATTTAATGTTTGTGTAGGACAAAGTTTGTGTTAGCCATTAGCACATACACTAAAAGCTGGACATAGGAGGGGCTCTGTGACAGTGTCCAGCAAAGAGGAGTCTTGTGGAGACTACCCTGCCCATCAAGAGGAACAGACCACTCACATTTCCAGATGTTCTGAGTAGGGACACAGGACTGACTGTGAATGAACTTGGTGTGGCAATGAGCAACAGAGAAGCAGCTTGTGTCGCAGATCTCGAGGGCACTCGAATGATGATGATGAGGAGGGGCTATTGCCCCTCACAAAAATTCACTACAAGTACCTTGATACCTTGTGTTGAGCGCCAACGTTCCAAAATAGTAACAAGAACCATGCAGGTAGATGCCTCAACAGGTTTTGATGCTCAACATGAGGCCTCCAGTGTGGCTCCAGCCAATGGATTTGAGGTATACAAATGGTTGTGTCAGATTTTATTTTCATACGAGAATTGCGTTCCCTGTGAGCTTTTAAATCGTCTATTATCTCTCCCTCTCTGTTTCTCACAAAGCATAGCCTACTCTAGTCTAGTTCAACCTCGACTCTTCTCAGTGTCAACGTCTCCTATCCAGACAACCGTGTCTGATTCAGGAGGTTGCAGACAGTGTATTGACATTTCTGTTCTTTTGTTCTGTTGTCGGTGCAGTCGTGTTTAGACCTCGAAGCAAAATCCTGTAACTTGCATTTAACATCTCTATTGACATTTAAGAAGTTAGCCCGTGCTCTCATCCGGAGAGACTTAACAGCGAGGGCAATGGTGCAATAAGCTTCTTAGTTTTTGTCAACATTTCATGCAAAAGTTTAGGTCTACAGTCAGTGTTAATTTAACGCTCAGAGTTAAATTAGCACTCAGGAGAGTATGTACAAACTGTATTATGTGGTACGTGAATGTACTTTTCAAAGTGTTGGATTATAAAAGCCCAGTGAACCCTGAATGGGTGTATTTAAGATCCACATGGGGCACAACGGAGCCCTGGAGTGGCCATGGAAAGAAAAATAAATTATCTTGTTCAAACGAGATATTGATATTATAAATATACACATTTTAACAATGTATTTATGTCCACACAGAGGAAATTGCATACAAGGACATAAATAGTTCAGGTGCAGCAAAGTTACATCCACAAAATCAAGGCATGTGTCCTCAGTCACCCAGTATTCCATGTGTCCTCAGTCACCCAGTATTCCATGGGCACAAGTAGTGTAGGCATCCGAAGTTCAAAAAACCCCTCCAACAACCAGTCCGCTCGACCACCAGAGGAAACAATTTCCCAGTCCACTCCTGCACACGCACACACACACACACACACACACACACACACACACACACACACACACACACACACACACACACACAGATTCTCAAAGTGCCACATTGACAAATCTCTCAGACCATATGACCTTATGTCAACAAAAGTGTGCACAGTCTTTTTTCACAAATAGACAGACATAAGACAACACCGTGCAGGGAAATAAATATAAAGTGCAGGTTTATACAGTAGTACATAGTGCATCAAATGTTGCCGGTGATTAAAGTGCCAGTGACACTAGGAGGCAGGGGTGGAAGGGAAGCCAGAGTCATTGAGCAGCCTGGCAGCTGAGGGGAAAAAACTTTGTCAGTATTGTGATACTTTTATTTAAATAAATGTGAGTACTTATTCCATCATCTGTATGCATGCATGTATGTGTACAGTATGTACCGTATTGTTACCATGTGTCTTGGATGTGTATTTAACCAGCACAGACTGTGCAGAAACATTAAGGCCTGACTGATCTGTGCAACGATTTCCCATTTGCCTCAGGCAGCTGTCAAAGCAGACAAGACAGAAGATAATTGTTGATAATTGTGGCGTGTGGCGTTATTTTAAAACGGGTGACACATAACCATGGCATCTACAGCGGTATGTGCAGTGGTGGCTCTAGCTGATGTTGGTTGGAGGGGCTGAAGAAATCTTATGCTACGGGCCAATATACGATAGTATATGCTGATTGATTTATTAACAGTTTGCAGAATTACAGTACATTTCAAGTACAACTCAATACAAAAACATGCTATCCATTGTTCACCCTATATTACAGCATGTTCACAGAATACTGGTCTACAGCAACAACAGCATCAACATCACATTCCACAACAACCCAGCCAGTACCCATGCAGTGCTACTCAGAAAATCTATTACACTATGCTACCCAACTAGTTCAACCTGCAGCAATAGCATCATATTCCAGATATCAAAGTACAGCAATGACACTACTACAGGCCTATACTTTGTTACAGCAAATGCTCCACAACAACAGAAGTGCATGCCCACAAAAAAACACTCCACTGAACATTGTTTGTATTTGTATGTACAGATAGCTGCTCTTATACTGTCATTAATAATAACAGTACGCATGCACGCACGCATGCACGCACACACACACACACACGCGCGTGCGCCCGCAACTGGCGCAAACGGGCCGTTTGCGCCAGTTGCGTTGCGCGCGCGCGTCGGTGCCATTTCGAAACAAGCAACTTGCAAGGCACACACACATGCACGCACGTGCGCATGCACACGGCACCGAAACAACACTAACACACGCACACAAACACAGCCTCTCTCTCTCTCTCTCTTCCCAACTCAATGAGAGCTCGAGCCACTTTCAATGTGATTAAACCAGCGATTATGTTTCTTAACTTTGTGAGATGAATGAAGCAGACCACTCTACCTTTCTGTGGGTCCGGTGTCTGCCCCAAGCAAGAATTTCAAACTCACAAAACGTATTCTTCGTATCATTTCCTTTTGTTATATCCAAAATGGACGATATGCTCCCAGTCTCTTAACTTCATTTTCCCCTCCACGGACACGGGACAAAACGGATTATAAAGTAAATAATAAACTTATTTCATTTAAAATAGGCTACTTCTTTCACATCATAAACAACCACACACGAGCAGGTGGCCACGTGCTGTGATTGGTCAATAGCCAATGACCTCACGGTCTGAGGCGGGCCTTAGGGCTGAGCACAGCCCTCTATTGGCTCTGGGGCTGAGAGATTGTAGCCCCAATGGCAAGTAAACCAAGCAGGCGTGTCTTGGCAGCTGTCAATCATTCAACGCAATGAAAGCCAATGGAAGCATTTTGGGCTGTAAGAAATCAGCCCATTTTGGGCTATTTTGTGTTTCTCTTGTAACTGTTTGATGCTGTTGCTGCTTTAGATTATACCAGAATATAAAAGTATCTATTGTAAAACATTTTAATAATAATTTCTCATCTTTACTCCATAAGATAGGGGGGGCTCAGCCCCCCTTGCCCATAGATACGAGCCACCCCTGGGTATGTGTATGTGTTAGTCAGTGTGTTTACGTGTGCGTGCGTGCGTGCGTGCATGCGTGCGTGCAATCCGGGCGTGCGTGCAATCCAGGCGTGCGTGCAATCCGTGCATGCATACGTTTGTTTTCATGGGGTTGCAAAACTTGCAACATCCAGACATTGTTTGTTGTTCTTCTTCATCTTCACGTCACGTTACGAATACATCAATAACTTAAGACACGATCAGGAATTGAACGGCAGTGTCTTTGTTTTAAAAGGTCTGTCAAGAAATTTCGAGGTTAAACATTTAAGAAGCACCTCAAGGCAGTGTTTAGGTAGCTGTAAAACACAGCTGTGGTTTACTGTGTTCTTCTCTCTTGTTATAGCTTTGATTACCTGTTGTAAATCCTTATTGCCTTAGACTTTCCCATGAGGGGGCTAGGGGTTGCACTTTCTCTTGAGTATATGAAGACTGTGTTTTCACATGTATGGTGTGACACACGACTGTGGGTTTCCAAATACATCTCAATTGTGGATACGTTGAAATGTAAGTTGTGTGCTCTCCTTGATGGTACTGTCGTATATGGACAATAATTTGTATACTATATCATGCAATAATCAACTACACTGCAATCACTCAGTCAAGTACTCTGCATTGTTAATTACTCCTGTAGCTTCTCTCAGGTGTAAATCAAAACACACGTAGGCCGCCATCTGCTATTATGCAAGTTGTTGATCTGCATACTATTGTGCATACTATTGGGCACAGACCATGTAGGGTCTTGTATATGACCCCAACCTGTAAAAAGATTGAGCCTCCGGAGGATGTTACAATGATGATATGAGTGGGGCTTCCTGTCAAACACCTTGAGCGCACTCTTGCAGAGCTGTTCTATGGGTTTGAGAGTAGTCACACCTGTGCAAGACCAGTTTGTGAAACAGTATTCAATGTGTGATAGGACAAGTAAGACGCGCAAACGCGGGAAGCGAACGCAGCTCGTGAATTGCAATAACAACAATTAGAATAAATTACGTTTTTATTTTTATTTTTACTTAGTAATTTTTTTAAGTTTTCTACTGTGTGTGTGTGTGTGTGTGTGTGTGCGTGTGTGTGTGTGTGTGCGTGTGTGTGTGTGTGTGTGTGTGTGTGTGTGTGTGTGTGTGTGTGTGTGTGTGTGTGTGTGTGTGTGTGTGTGTGTGTGTGTGTGCTACAGCTGTGCCCTCTGGTGGCGGGCGGGTGGTGTCCCAGCGGGACAGACAGACACACTGTTATGGACCTTCGTCTAGGGTGAAGGGACATGACACAATTTGAGAGGAGACGGGGTGAAAAAGAACTTCAATTTATTGGTGGTCGTTCTTTTTGTTCAAAAGCAGAGATAATGTTAAATTTTTGGTTCACAACTTCCCACATTTTTAGCTAGAGTGCAGGTGCTATTCTAACAAAACTAATCTAACTAGAAATCAAAAGTTTACCCCTACCTAAAGGCCCTAACAGAATGTTAAACAAA
Source organism: Protomyctophum parallelum (assembly GCF_964188405.1). NCBI lineage: Eukaryota > Metazoa > Chordata > Actinopteri > Myctophiformes > Myctophidae > Protomyctophum > Protomyctophum parallelum. The sequence goes on from NC_139717.1 coordinate 9,183,095, forward strand.
ATTACAATTCTAAATCCCTAACTACCCTAACTAACCAAAATTACAATAAGTTAACAAAAGAAAAGACCTGGCACCCCTACATGGTGGAGGTAGGAACCGGGCTTCTTATTTAACAAGGATAAATAATAGTTTACAGACTCACAGGCAACTTAAAGATTACTTCAAACAAAACTGGGCTAAACAAAGCAAAGTCCAATCAGGGACCTGTCACTCAGAGCCATGTCTGTCAATTCACTTGAGTACTGTAGTAAAAGAAAGACAACTTGTCACATGCCATAAAACATCATAACAAATACCAAACTTATAATTATTATCCTAATTTAATAGTCACCATAAATAATAATTATACTTAAACAAATAACAAATAATCAAAAAGACCGTGATCCGTAACACACACACACACACACACACAGACAGACAGACACACAGACATGATCTGCAGGGTCTCATAGTTAGTGCTCAGTGCGTTCGCAATCATACAGTGAAGATAAGATCTGGCTGCTCCAACTGTCAGGAATGGTCTAATTTGTTTAACATTTTGAAGGTTGAATTTAATCGTATTAGTGACTTTCTTCACATGTTTTTTAAAGGTTAGGGTTGAGTCTAATATGACTCAGAGGAACTCTGGTACACTTCACCAGCCCAAAGCCCTCCATCTCCTCAATTAATGAATGGCTCTTCTCAAGCAGCGCAGCAATAAAGTTCACTCAGCCATTAGATAAACAGTCCTGCTTTCATTTTCATCACAGGTGACCTTTGTTGGTTGATGTAAACAAACTGAAATCCTGAGGGTTCATTGAAAATGTTCAGATTGTCCAGTTATATCGCCACCAGGAGGCAATTCTTTTTATATTGCTCCTACAGATTTTATAGTCATCGAGACGGATCTGTGTGATTTTTCATATTCCATCCTAATTGGTGAATTCCAAACATTGCTGGCCCATTGCTGACGGAGACCTGTAGTCCGAGAAGCACTTTTTGTAGTTAGAGTATTATTATATATATGCACATGAACACACACACACACGCAGTCATACACACACACACACACACACACACACACACACACACACACAATTGGAAGATTGCTTTCATATCGATCCAAAGTAGTTGAAGACTTGTTTTTAATTATATTTCAGTTAGCCACTACTGTAGGCCTAGATGTTTTTCCACACCTAGTTTTTAAATGTTCATTAGTATTAGTTACTGTAACTCTAATAACCTTTCATGTGAGTTGTGTTTGTTGAGGAACAGTCACAACCCTTTCCCTCAGGAAAACCACACTTTTTATTGACTCTGCATAATACAGTGAAGTAATATCCAGCCCCAATTAATATTTCATCTCAGTTTAATTGCTCCCATTACCTCGAGATTGCTCTGTGTTGTGTCGATAATTATTTTACGGGGTAATTAATCACCTTTTTAAAAAACTAAGCGGCCATAATCCTTAATATGCCCCTTAAGCGTCCTGCGAAACACCTCAACAAAAGAGCTTAACAAACATCGAAGGACAGAAAGTAGGACAGTTTTTCACAAAAGACCCAGTTGTCAGTGGAGTATTGTCTTGGTATTTGAGTCATAAACAAAATAAACATTGTAACTTTACTTTTAAGCTAGCTTATTGCAGTGCATCCTGGTAAAAGTCTTACATTAACATAATGGTGACTATTACTGTTAACAATAATACTTTATAATATACTGTATTAATATTATTGTTAACAGTAATAGTATATTATATCTAGTACACAATACATGATGGGTCTGATACACAATTTAATAATAATAATAATAATAATAATAATAATAAATAATTATGTTTGCACACTGCTCTGGTTACACTCATGTTCAACATGTTTGAGGCAGAATGTCATTAAGCACTTGACTTGCTCTGTATAGTATTGTGAATGACACACGTATATCGTTGACTGGGGTCACCCAGGAGTCAATACTTGGTCCTTTTTGTCCCTTTCCAACAAATCTTTTGGTGGAATCTTTTATTCTCACATTGTGAGCTTGGTAATAGACTGTTAGCATGTTGTGACTCGCAGGGACCGGTGTGCGTGTGCGTTGCACCCCTACTAACTGGAAAGCTATACCATAAGCAAGGGAATTATTGTTTAGTTATCATCATTGGCTTGTCTTGCATCCTACAGTATATTGTGGTGAGAATTTGACTCGTCACAGCTGACAATCTTCAAAGAGCCCCGTTGACCTACTTTAATGCAACAGCAAGAGGCAATAACACTTTGCATTCTTGCACAATGAAAAGCAGAAGGCATACAACCTATTCTATAATTACATCATCGATTGGAGGTTGGAGCCCTTGCGTAGAAATAACTACAGTTTTGGTTGGAAAAGTTACGATGACAAGAGCATGACTCAGATGTTATTGGGATTTGATACGATACTGTATACTGTATGTATACAAATCCATTTGGTCCCAAGTGGGACATAAGGCTTTAACGATTTGCTTCCATCGGGACCTGTCTTTTCTACTTGTGTACAACCCACGATAAGATCTGCCCTTTTTGCATTCCTTTGCAGTGCCTTGCTCAATTCCCAGGAGTTGAACCCGCTCGTCTGTGAGCTAATGACAGTAATATTCACCAGATGCAGCTACGATAACACCAGAACCTCTGGGGGATTCAATGTTAACGACCCAAAACTAATCATTGACACTATGATCAGAACTGTATATTATTTGTGTGTGTGTGTGTGTGTGTGTGTGTGTGTGTGTGTGTGTGTGTGTGTGTGTGTGTGTGTGTGTGTGTGTGTGTGTGTGTGTGTGTGTGTGTGTGTGTGTGTGTGTGTGTGTGTGTCGAATGGTATTATTGCAGCAGTGTTGCACTGAAATAGAGTAGCAGTGGGTGAGAGCAGCGCCGTAGTATAAATGGATTTGGTAGCAGCAGTTGGAGTCCCATCATCATCATAATCATCATCATCGTCATCAGTGTTGTAGCTACAGCTGCCAGCGCACTGTAATCATCTGTTTTTAGTGTGTCCTCTTCTCTGGATTCCTGTGGTCTGCTCTCTGGATAATGTTCATAATGACTTTAACCAGAGTCCACTACAGGACAGCTGATCTGGACAGTTTAACATTCTGACTGGAAACATCTGTTTCCCAAACAATGACTCGACTCAAGTGAAAATCCCATTTTCTTTCCTTACATTAAAAAATATATACTGTGCATATTTCAAAACGTAATTCTTTCACTGCCACCGTGTGGCCACGAGCGATATCGGTTTGCTGCCAGACCAGTGAGATTATTCTATGACACACTTCTTTTTTTCCATCTCAGTGGAAAATCCTCCCAATGGAATCCTATGGGACGACGCGTCGCGTCACGATTGGCTCTAGCTGTTTTTCTTCTTTTTATTTTATTTTTATGATCAGTACTTTATTTGGATTCTTTACAAATAAACAGAAAAAACAAACAACAACAACAGAATACGTATGCATGGATATTATGTATGAACACAATTTACATAATATAAAACAAGGATAGGCAAGATTAACAAATAAAAATGGCTCCAGCTGTTTTTCTAACTTGTTTTCACTGATCGATCATGGATTATTTTCCGACATTAGGACATTCGTGCGAATGGAAAGACAAAACTGGGTGATTCTTTAAAGGTGTGTAGCAACTCCTAACCGGCCCAGGGCTAAAAGTAGATTTTTAGCTAGACCATTTCATATCGATATAAAGCAAACAAACAAAAAAACAAATGTATGTAAGTAATGTAAATGTAATAATTAAGAAGTAGTGAAAATATATCTACAAGCTCATAGATCTGCTATTTTCACTAGTTTGGGTAAACGTCTAATCTCTCTTTTGGTTCTCAACCTAAAAAGTTTGGAACCCGCTCTAGTGTGGGGGCTCCAATGAGACATTTATTCTAATATATATTTTATCCCACGATTTTGTAACCCATTTTTCACCCCTGTGTCAATCATCTAATGTGATCCTGGGCTCTACACACCCACCACCAACCTAGTCCCCATATATGGGGAACAAGGGGAGAGCAACGGACTTGAACAAAAAAATCACCTGATATTTCACAAAGATATTTTAGTGTACACATAAAAACAGTGGGGGGTCTAGTATAGAGCCCATGGGAATTGGGTTCTATACTAGGTTGAATGACTCCAGTGAAGCTGTTCAGAATTGGCAACAGTATAGAGGCCTGGTGGTAAGATAAGAGTGAAACAGAGGATGGATACAGGTAAGAATAGAGTCAAGAGTTAAATTAAGATAGATTAAGAATAAAGATAAAAGAAAATCAAATCAAATGGTCTTACACTAGCACTGGGTCTGACTGAGTTAACGTAATGTATTGTACACTATGTCAATATATACAGTATTATGTAGTCTTTCACCAGTGAACGTGTGCACAGGCCTTCAGGCCTTTGTGTGGGAGGACGCGGAAGGAGCCTGACACACACAGATAAGACTAACATTGGGACTGTAGGTTCCCCACTGTGAGGGAGAAAGATACCAAGCGACAGGGAGAGAGAAAGACCAAGTGACAGAGAGAGATGGAAATAGAATGAGAGAGAGGGGGAGAGACCAAAAAAGGAGAGAAAACTAAATTAAGTTAAAGTGATGTCCTGTGGAAGTGCAAGACAATGGTGGAGATTAATCAACGAACAGTGGCCTGACCGTTTTCCAATGGATCCAATGTAATTCCTATTTTGTCACAAGCTCTTGTTATCGCTTTTAATTGGTTTCAATATTTATAAAACCCACACCCATTTGTACTACGAAGCAGGCCGTTAACCAGGCCATTAAGTATGAAAAAAAGAAAGAAAAACAGTGCATGGAGATACAAGGTTTCTGCCTGACAGCAACCATACATTGTGAGATGGAGTTGGATCAGGCCAGTCCCATGTTTCGTGTGATGTATAGTCTCTAGAGACAGAATGTTGGCTCACTCAATTTCACGCACGCTCGCACGCACACACACACACGCACACTTCCATTTTCCCCTTGCAGTCATGTAAATAACTCCTACTGGAAACCGAATGAGAGTCTATCTATAGGTTGTTGCGGAAATGGAAATTCTGCATTTCAAGAAATGTCAAACGGATGACAGCTTCCTCCTGTGTGGAACGTTTACAAGATGGAACTACAGACTCATAGCATTGGAACTCAGGTTGTGGAAGAGTTGTCTGACTGGAGATGTACCGGCATAAAGATGGAGTGGGCTGGTGTGAGTGTGATGTTTTGTTTTTCTAGATACAGTGCTGGTATATGCAATGCATGGATGGAAAGTGTAAGAGTAAGAGTTGCTCTTTCATTGTGAAGTGACTGGAAGGCCTGGGGCCCTATATTCCGCCAGGGGCAAAGCACCTATTTTCCAACCAATGCAGTTGTCATTTTTACACCCAGTGCCGACGTTCAAATCAAATTATCTAACACCTATTTAGCTTCCATGGGAGTGTAGTTCTTTAAAATTAGGTGTGGTCTGGAAGAAACAAGGCACTGCTATATCTTCTTCTCAGATTCTTGTAATAACTAATTTCCTTACTATTTAGCACATTATTGAGATTAAGATGCGCCTAGGTGGGTTCACAATGCTCACACACTGATTGCAATCAAGAATGTTGAAATCTGATTTCAACAAAGTATAACCCTCAGAACAACATGGTAGAAGACATTTCTGAGGGACTCCACACATATTGAGATCCAAGAAAGGGATATAAACAAATAGATGCATTAATTCCAATTACTACTAGCCTTACACTATCTTCAAATACCTTTTTGTCTCTGCTCACCATCAAATCATGGGACACAGACAGCAGCATTTGTCATGCTTTAATTGGTGGTTTCAGCTGTCAGTTGAGCAGCTGAGAATGAGTGAATGATTATTAAGTTGATATGTAACTGTCATCACTGATATAACTACTGCTAGATGCTCCCACGTATCCTTCTAAACAGCAGAAAATGCATCTCATCCAATCCATCATTTAAATAATGAGCCTATAGGCAGCTTTCCCTTAAAGGGAATGGTAGAAGACACCCTGATTGGTTTAATTAATGTAACCCCTGAAACACACCCATGACTAATACAGAGGCTTGGCGCCATGTGCCAGGCTTTGCGACAAGAAAACCTGCTGTCTACTAGCAAAACTGGCGTGAACACACATAACACTCCTGATGCAATTTGTGCCCAATCTGTATATTATGTACAGGCCTGCATGTTTATGGTTTCAATTATAATCCTGATTATTTTATTATGGTCTCAGAGCCTCATCGTGAGAGACTATTTTAGTTTAATACTGACTCATGTGAAAAGGGTGGAGGCCAAGGGGTGGAGAGAAACTCTGGCCTGGCAGGGGAATGTGCCAACTATAGTCTGACAGGCAGCGTTCGGACAGATGCTGCTTCCAAAAACACCTCCAGTATGGGCTCACAAATTCACAATGGTACAGTGTGTCTTTGAAACTGGAAGTTTGGAATAAAAATAAATAAACCTAAAAATGGAGAGTACACTTTGGCAGGAGTTTGGTCCACTCTGCAGTGCAGCATTAAACACTGATGTGTGTTATTTTAGAATGTATGGATATTCTGTGAATTGTCTTTGCCTGTCTTTAGTATGCTATTGTTTATGTCTGTGTTGAGAAATATCTATAATAATAATCATAGCCACTTAGGCCATATACACTTTGACAAATAGTGAAAATAGCCGGTGGTTAATCTGTTTTTTTCTACTTAAATGATGGGTTCTAAGGATAACCTGATGAAGGTCTAACAGACCGAAACGTTGTCAAACCTTTTTATTTGCATTTGAAGACAGTGCGCAGGAGTTTCTTCTTTTTCAGTGCGTTAAGCTCTCTTTTGGTCTTCTCCTACGCATCTGTTTATATCATGTTTACATCTGTTTTAAATCTATATACGATATATCGTTACATTGTAGGTGTGCAAAAGACTCGCTTTTTATCTAATTAAAAGATATTATAAAAATTAATATGAAAGGGGAGAAATGTGTTGTGGAGAGTCTGGAGACACAATCATACTATAATTCTAACAATGTCTGAGTGTCTGTCTGTGTGTGTGTGTCTTTCAGAAACACTGTCATAGCTCCTTACTGCCTGCACCAATCACCCCCACTTTTCACACAGGCATTGACCATATGAATATGGAGGTCTTAACGAAGCCCTTTGTTCGATTTGACACATTAATGATTATTAATGAATTTATTAGTCAATTACAAACGCACCCGGGCGCAGTACCCCCCACGGCCACAGGGGGGGCAAATATCTCACAACGGGTAAGGGCTAGTATAATACAATTCAGTAATATCAGACAATCTACATTTCCTGAAAGGAAATGCATGTATTTAATTCTATAAATATACTAGCACTGAGTTCTCCAGCACCCCTATTTTAGCTTGTTATGTTTGCTTATAGGCACCGTGGTGTCACGTGAATCCATTTGAAATGTACAGTACACTGAGTACAATACATACCTTTTTTATGAGAAGCCACCTTTTAGCCAATCCTTGGCTTAAACCCTATAGTCTTAACAGTAATCCGACTGCTTTATTCATTTATTTTTTAGTGTTCATCGCTCCAATGACTGGCCGCGTCTGTCTGTCTGTCTGTCTGTCTGTCTGTCTGTCTGTCTGTGGTACGAACAGCTGCAATACCACTGACCTAAAGTGGCACTGTTGAGCAGCCATTCACACGGAGCACTATAACTTTTGCAGAATGTTCTCCCCAGAATAGATACGATGGGGTTCATGTGGTTAATGTTAATGCTTAATGTAAGTCGCTCTAGATTAAGAGCGTCTGCTAAATGCCTAAATTGTAAATTGTTAATCAGTTCTTCCTTGCCCCATGACCAATTTTTCCCACAAAGTATAAATATCCAGCTAAACAGACAAACAGAATTGTAAATGCATAAATAAGTGAATAAAGAGCTCTTGATGAAAGAAAAAGTAAAACATTTTAACGGTAATTGCTTTTGACACGGGGTAAATTTGTCAAAACACTTGGAATGGAAGATTCAAGAGGCAGAAATCTGAATACCACCACTTGCCTTAAGGATTAATCTCTTAACGTGACTGTCAAAAAAACAGATAAGATTGTATTACCATACCATACCATACCATCTTTATTTATATAGCACATTTTAAAACAACAACGTTGTACCAAAGTGCTTTACAGTAAAACATTAAAAAATCAACTTCAACATTAAAAAACAACTTCATTGAAAAACCACAAAACAACCACAAACAACATGCACAGTGTCACATTAAACATCGAACATCTCATACTGTGCTTGGAAAAGCCAAGGAATAAAGGTAAGTCTTGAGGCGTGACTTAACACCTGGAGGGTGGGGGCTTGTCTTGTGTGCAGAGGCAGCTCATTCCAGAGCTTGGGAGCTGCCACTGCAAAAGCTCGGTAACCTCTGAGCTTCAGCCTGGTTTTAGGCACCACCAGGAGAAGCTGGTCAGAGGACCTGAGCGTCCGTGTTGAAGCATAGGGTTTCAGCAGTTCAGATAAATAAATGGGTGCCAAACCATTTAGACACTTAAAGACAAAGAGCAATACTTTGAAGTCAATCCTGTATCGCACAGGAATCCAGTGGAGGGAGGCTAGTACAGGGCTGATGTGGTCTCGCTTACGTGTGCCTGTAAGTAACCTAGCAGCTGCATTCTGGACTAGCTGTAATCGAGATATGGAAACCTGGTTTAGTCCAATATACAGGGCATTACAGTAGTCAAGGAGGGAAGTCATGAAAGCATGAATTACAGTTTCAAACAGAGCGGGATAGACAAGACTTAACCTTAGATAGCCTCCTAAGCTGGAAGAAGCTCTTTCTTACTACTTCATTTATTTGTTTGTCCATCTTTAGGTCAGAGTCGATTTTGAAACCTAGATTGGTGGCAGTAGGCTTCAAGAAGGGCTCAAGGGGGCCTAAAACACCAGGAGGGGACACATGTGCTTGTGTCGGCCCAAACACCATAACTTCAGTTTTGCTGTCATTGAAGTTTAGGAAGTTTAAAGCCAGCCATGCTTTTACATCCTCGAGGCAAGCAAGGAGTGGTTTTAAGGAGTCAGGTTTGTTACGCTTTAGAGGCAAATAAATTTGGCTGTCATCAGCGTAACAATGGAAAGAAACACTGTGTTTCCAAAAAATGGATCCTAGGGGGAGCAGATACAACATAAACAGAATTGGTCCAAGAATAGAGCCCTGTGGCACTCCACAATGGAGGGATGCTGTGGTGGATGTGGCATCCCCTAGGGTGACACGGAAACTTCTCCCTGACAAGTAAGATCTAAAAAATTCTAGTGCTGGCCCTTTAATGCCAACCCAGTGCTCCAAGTGAGAGAGCAAGATACTGTAATCTACAGTGTCAAATGCCGCGGTAAGATCCAAGAGCACCAGAATGAGAGAGTCACCAGAGTCTGTAGCCAAAAATATGTCATTAAAGATTCTTAACAGTGCAGTCTCGGTGCTGTGGAGAGCTTTGTACCCGGACTGGAACACTTCCAGAATGCCATGTGTGTTCAGATGGGGCATCAGTTGGGCCAGGGCACATTTTTCCAAAACTTTGGAATTAAATGGGAGCTTGGAAATAGGCCGAAAGTTGGATAGGACAGAAGGATCAAGGTTGTGCTTTTTAAGCAGCGTCTGTACCACAGCATGTTAAAAAATTGCTGGTACATCACCTGCCAGGCACTGGTTTATGATCAATAGGAGATCCGGCCCTGTAGCACCACTGGTCTCTTTAGCCAGCCGAGGGGGAAGGACGTCTAAGGGGGAGCCAGTTGGTTTTATTTGGGAAATTATTTCCTGTAGCTGAATAAGGGATACATTGCCTGCACTGTATGCAGTGTGCTGTGAGACAAGTCTCAGTGTGCATTCTTGGGATTTTGTGACTACCATTTTACTACATTATATCTATACAAAAGGTTATGAATTGTGTTTTAATTTACAAGTACGTGGGCACACTCATTTTCTAATACAGAGGCAAGTGCTATACCCTAAGAAATATATATTTATTATTACATAATACTATGTTTTTTGCATACATTTTCATGAAGTCACTTTTTTTATTGATTGAATACTTTATTAGTCAGAAATGTAAACAGCACATTGTACAGTCAGACATTTAGACTAAAATATGTCTTGGGGACTTTTTGTGTATCCCAGATGGTCTGTTTGTGAGCCTGTTACCCTGTGTATGCTATGTGAGAGTAAATACCATTCCTGAACCGTGCACCCGTTACACCATTACGTGGAAGTATTCAACTGAGTCCTTGCTCTCGCTTTCTTCCTCAAACCCTGTGTATGCTAGCCTGTCATGCTTCTGTAAGCCTGATCGGTTCTATACTGCTTGTTCCTGTTATGTTCCCTGCCTGTTTATTTTGTATTCTGTCTGACTAGAGGAATAACACACAATAACCATAACCCCTGCAGCTGACTGGGGTTGCATTAGGGTCACACACTGTTGAGCAGCCTAAAGGGCCACGCATCCTCACTGAGAACTATAACTACCGGTATAACTGCAGCCTGCAGCCAGCGGTGTTGTTGAGCAGCCTGCACCACTCAGTTCACACTGGTGTGATTTTTTAAAGGCCCCAAAGCAAACATAAGTATTAATCTACCCACAACAGCTAAATCAAATGCATTCAGAATCAGTATTTGTGGATTACAGAGACATTTGAATCACTGAAATCTGAGAGACAGATGGAGAGAGAGTTAGAAGTGAAATAAAAAATCACACCGGTTAGAGTGTGAGGGGGAGTTAGATGCTTTAGCAGACATTTTGAGTGTCCAATGGAGTTAAGATGTTTTTTCGGAAAAGCTTTTACTACCGTACTTTTCATTGATTCAATATTTTAACCAACACACAGACGTACACACAGCAGCGATCTGCAAAGCATCTGTAGTATAATGAAGTGCATGGTTGTGGCCGAGATCTGGTATGATCTAGATTCTGGGGGAGAGATGCCGAGGAGACAAGGCTAGGCTGGTTTACTTGTCTTCCTTGAGCCGCAGTATTCGGCAGAGTTAGGTATGGTGCGTCTAAGTCTGTTGCTGTTGCTGTAATGGTCTCTTCCAGTTAGGTCCTGCGGTAGGCATGTATTTATAGTCGATAGTGATGTCACTCCTGACGTCCTGGTTGTGATGTCAGAGAGGCACTACGTTCCTTCGTAACACTCCCCCTTAGTGAGGCCATGGGCTTCACTATTCGTTCTCTCTGATCATTGCGGTTGCAGCCGGCGGCTACTTGGGACTCGAACTGCCGCGTCGCGTGCCGTGGGTAGATGCAGCTGTATGACTGCGTCTGGGGCTTCTTCACGAGGGGCGCCTGGTCGATGTAGAACCGGGGATGTAGGTGACTGGTGGGATCGGGTTGGCCCGTGGGGAGGGCGATCCGGTGTCCGAATCAGGCGTGGCTTACAAGCCTGGAGTCCAGGGTGGCTCCTCCTGATCGGCGCCGAACTCGCCACTTCCTCTGGGGCGGCTTGCGTTGCTGGTATTGCTGATTGGGTGCAGCTCTGCTTTGGGGCCTTGGCACTGCGGCTGTGGTGCGGATGGGGAATCCTCCCTCGAGCTCCCCCCCTCACACCCGTGGCGGCCGTCGCCGCTCCGGGCCTTGGCCTCGTGTGCGGTGAGGCTTCCTTCGGAGGTGTGTTGGGGTGCTCTCGCGGACTCTGCTCGAGCGTTGACCTGTTCTTCGGGCTTGTCGTCCAGACTGAGTGGTGGCGATGCATCAGTGCTGGAGGTGAGCTGCACAACGATGCTTGGACCGTTGTAGCGTATTCATCTTGTCGGCGTGCGCTGCCGCTGTTGTTTGTTCCGTTTGTTCCTCTCCCCCCCTGCGTTATTTCAACGCAGTGGCCTTGGTGCGTCCTTTGCGGGGCGGGGCTGGGGTGTCGGACGGTACTAGGCTGCGGAACGCCGACTTCGCTGCTGACTTGCAGTCAGCGGGACCTGTTGGTCGGCCGGACCTGTTGGTCAGGCGGGCCTAAGGGCGGGCCTGTTGGTCAGGCGGACCTAAGGGCAGGCGGGCCTGTTGGTCAGGCGGACCTGTATGGTGGCAGGCAGACCTGAGGGCAGGCGGACCTGAGGTCAGGCGGACCTGTATGGTGGCAGGCAGACCTGAGGGCAGGCGGACCTGTATGGTGGCAGGCAGACCTGAGGGCAGGCGGACCTGAGGTCAGGCGGACCTGTATGGTGGCAGGCGGACCTGAGGGCAGGCGGACCTGAGGTCAGGCGGACCTGTATGGTGGCAGGCAGACCTGAGGGCAGGTGGGCCTGAGGGCAGGCAGACCTGAGGGCAGGCGGACCTGAGGGCAGGCAGACCTGAGGGCAGGCGGACCTGAGGGCAGGCAGACCTGAGGGCAGGCGGACCTGAGGGCAGGCAGACCTGAGGGCAGGCGGACCTGAGGGCAGGCGGACCTGAGGGCAGGCGGGCCTGAGGGGCCGTTCGACCGTTTGGCGTTCGGGTTGTAAATCCGGACGACGAGCGGACCTGGCGTTCGGGTCGTAAAGCCGAACGTCGGACAGATTTGGCTTGCTAGCATGCATGATTCCGGACGAAGTCCTGATCTTGCTAGGGAGGCATGAGGCAGAGGCGGTTGCCGTCTTGGCGTTCGGGTCGTAAAGCCGAACGTCCTCGACACTTGGCTGCCCGCTTGGCGTGGCTCATGGTTGATGACATCAGTGAGGCTGGCTTGGTGGAGTGGGAGGCGGCTCTGGCCTTCCCTTGAACTGTGGGGACTCGTTGTTGACGGGGTGGCCGGACGCCGTGGTCGATCTTTCTCCCCCCGTCGACCGTAGCGTCCTGCCAGTCACTCTCGGTATCTGGCATCCTTGTGGAGTTCGTGGAAGGGCGTAAGGTGGTCGCCGGGACACGCGCTGCAGGGTTTGGAGTCAGAGGTGAGGCTGCAATCGTTCTCCTGGTGGCTCCTGCCGCACTTGTAGCAGCCTCTGTTCGTCTGTAGCCACTCTTCTTTTTCCACCTTGGTCATATTCCAGAGGACATGGCATTTGGCGGTGTAGTGTTGGTCAGTGTCGCAGATCGAACAGAACCTGTTGTTGCCTTTGGCCGTGCTGAGGTGAGTGATGGTCGCGGTCGCGGGTTTGTCGGGCGCTCGCGGCTGGCCGCGGTCCCTCCCCCTGCTACCTCGATCGTCCTTCCTCCCCCATCCACCACGATCGTCCCTCCCCCTGTCATGTCGCTGAGACGACTGACCATGATCGCGGGGTGGCTGGTGCTGTTGTGGTGGGGGGTTAGGAGGGCGCGGGTGCTGGTACCAGGGCTTCCTGGCGCCTGTCTTGAGCTTCCTGGCGCCTGTCTTGGGCTTCAGCCAGGGCCGTCCTGAATTCGGCGTGGCGTTCGTCTTGGGCTGCCATTCGTTCGGTAGCCTCCCTGAGGGTACGTAGGGCATGTTCTGCCTCACTCATGGTTGAAATTTCCCGGTGGGTGGGTGGGTGGGACTGTATATAGACGACTGTATGATAGCCGTATCCTTAGGTTTTCGCTGACGGCGAGCCGTCAGGTCGATAATGGGGATTTCCCTTTACCTCCTGGCGTCTCTGAGTCGGCGTTTAGGGACCACTATTGTGGCCGAGATCTGGTATGATCTAGATTCTGGGGGAGAGATGCCGAGGAGACAAGGCTAGGCTGGTTTACTTGTCTTCCTTGAGCCGCAGTATTCGGCAGAGTTAGGTATGGTGCGTCTAAGTCTGTTGCTGTTGCTGTAATGGTCTCTTCCAGTTAGGTCCTGCGGTAGGCATGTATTTATAGTCGATAGTGATGTCACTCCTGACGTCCTGGTTGTGATGTCAGAGAGGCACTACGTTCCTTCGTAACAATGGTCATAACCTGGTATCTGCATGTAGGTCTAGCCGTATGAATGTATGCATCAGCATCACCATCTGCACTGTATCATAAAGGTACGCGGTCATGCGCATGCATGGTGCATGCACTGGTGTGCATATAGTTGCTGTCTGGTGGAAACTACATGCTCAACCCTGTTACTTTTCAGGATTATGATTAAAAAACTGAAAGAATATAGCCAATCTGCAAGCTCAAAATGTGTCAAATAGGGAATTAATTTACGAAAGAAAAAGTAAAAACATGGAGGTAAGAGGATTCTGCCCGACAGCATCAATATGCATATATATGTGTGAAAGCAGAGCTAGGCCATGCCTCAGTGCGTGCGTGCGTGCGTGCGTGCGTGCGTGCGTGCGTGCGTGCGTGCGTGCGTGCGACTGCGTGTGTGGGTATTTCTCTGTGGCATTTGGAGAGGAAGTCTCACATTGCAGCCTGTTATCACTCAGCGCTTCCCCTGGAGAGGCACGGCCATGAAGGTCGCTGGGCCGTGGCTATATATGATCCATCCTGCAGGCGGGGAGGCTCAAGGCACTGTGTGTTGAATGCAGAGGCAGGCGGCCAGGCGGGTAGGAGGGAGCCCGCTCCATCCGTGTTAGAACATAGGAAGAAAGACAACAGGAGTCATGTTATGAGAGGAAGAAGAGAGGGTGTGTGTGTGTGTGTGTGTGTGTGTGTGTGTGTGTGTGTGTGTGTGTGTGTGTGTGTGTGTGTGTGTGTGTGTGTGTGTGTGTGTGTGGTGGGCGATATTTTTGTCATAAGGTTACTTTAGGTAAACCAGCATAAATCTCTCTCTGATTATGCTGATTTATTCAACATTTACAAAATATTGAGTATTTTAGGAACACATTGTTACTATCGGACTGAAACCATGCACATTCATTCTTTGTCATATGACAGTGTCAAAAACCCATCTACAAGCTTGTAGATGGGCTATTTAAAAAAACATTTACAAATAGTATTATAGGAGCATATCGTTGAATGAATGCCATATTTTATGCTGGCATGCACCACATCACCCTCTGTCGAGTGTCCGCTAAATAGCATGGAATGGATGTAAGCAATTGTCTTGGGTCTGAACATTGAATCTAAATGGTTCCCTGACTTTATGACCGATGTGGTTTCCACCGAAAGACAGAATATCCATTCGTTACGCTCACACATTAAATGGGAAGGGAAATGTCAGAGTTTGATTTTATTTCCGGGCGAGGCAGACGTCTACGGTTTCACACTGAGGAGGGATTCCAAGAGACCATTTCTCCAAACTGTCTGAGCAAGAAGGTTAATTAGCCAGACAATAGAAAAGCAATTTTGCGATGTCACTTCTAGTTCCCGCTGAAGTTCTTTAATCTTTTGAACACAGCAGCCTCCTGGAAGTTCAGACTCAAACCCATACAAAAAGGAGAGAGCGAGAGAGGGCTTTGGGGGAGGCAGCATCAGTGAACCAGAGGAAGGCAGACTTCGACCTGCTGTGGAATGAGATGTGGGGGTTATTAACATGAGAGCGACCGGGCTGTGTGAGGAGTGCCTGAGTGTTTTCTTTTCTGTTAGTTAGCTGAATAAGCTGCTCTTTAGTCTGAGTAGCTGTTATGAAAACCCTTCCTTGTCACTTATGATAAATGCGATCCGTGTTGCTGGGGGAAAGGAGAAAAAAAAGAGAATACGCAGCCATTCGGGAGGAGCCCGAAATGGCACTGCAGCAGAAAGGCGTCGCTTTGCAAGAGTGTTAGAGAGATGGTGTGGGGCGTGCACACACACGCACGCACACACACACACACACACACACACACACACATGACACACACACACACACACACACACACGGTTGTGTGTGCGGGGTTATTGACACAATTGCATTCCATTTAACAAACCTAGCTGTCCCCTTTCTCTTCTCTCTCTCTCTCTCTCTCTCTCTCTCTCTCTTTCCTGTCCTTGGTCTCTCCACCAATTTGCCACAGCGTATACCCATCAAAGCCCCGCCCTACCCCATCTCCGCAGGTGTCTCTATTAAGCCTGATATTTATCTGCTATAAAGTGCACGCTCGATGTAATGTCTCGCAGACGCTGCAATCTCCAGGAAGACGATAGGCAGATTTCTTGCCCCAAAAGCTACTTATAGCTGTTAACCGAGAAAACCACAAGCGGCAGAGAATGCTAATAATTAAGGAGCTAGTCTTCCACATTAGATTAGATTAGATTAAGTATCAAGGGAGGGCCTGATCTCACTTCTGCTGCCAGCTCTGCTCCACACAAAAGTTTCAACACCGAGATAGAAGCCCCGAATGCTGAAATCTCCTATCTGCAAATGTACAACCATCAACATAGGTGCTTGCTCACAAAATGCATCATTGGAGTGGCTGAAATAGGGAGCATGGACATTTTCCCAATACGGATTGTACCATAAATATATTTGGGAGACAATTCAATGCACAACAGTGCGACTTCCCATCCAAGAAGTGGAACCTCAAACCATGGCAGTGTAGTGCCTAATTGCTCCATTTTAAGGTCCAGGGAATAGCCGATTTACAAGGTCACAACAAGTTGTGGATGCTATGCATTGTGAGCTTGTAGATCGGCTATTTTTGGCACGTGACACCGTCGTACGGAAGACCATAGATTAAGCATGCAGTACCCACTGAGGTAGTACAAATTACCTTGCCAAGTGAATGAATGTATTTCCTGGAAAACGCATTTCCTCTCATTTGGGACTGGGAAACCAATTATTTTCCTATAAATATGATCGAGCCAAAGACCACATCCTTGACCCTTTGTGTGATGTGAAGTGGACGTAATCACCACAATGCAAATCCTCCCACCTAGCTCTGTCTGTACTAATGAAAGAAATCCTTTTACAATGTAAGGATAGGGAACAGTATTATGCATTCATGCCTGAGTCATCACTTCTCAGTAGAGTACTGCACACAGAGGACTTGGCACATCATTTAGAACAGCAAATATAACCCCAGAAGTGCACTGTCAGAAGCACAATTCACTTTAAAGTGTTTGATGTTGTTTTCAATATGCTATGTTTATCTGTGAAGTGAATATATAATAATACATACCTCATCTCACACTCGATTGCGAACCGATCTAGTGAGAGCTGAAGGTCTCTGGCCTATGTGCCAGTGATTAGATGGGCCTCAACAAGGTCCCCCTCGGCCCCATACTCCCACAGCACCTCCCACAGAACCTCCCGGGGACCCGGTCATATGCCTTCTCCAAATGTGGACGGTCATGATGATGATGATAATGTTAATAAATAATAAGGGGTCAAGCCCGAAGGACCCCTTATTGTTTTTTCGTACTGGATTTTTCGCAGTTCGCAGTTCTAAGCTGTCGTTTTCCATGAAATCTATTTGATTTTTTATGTCCAAAAAGCAACGTCAAAGATTTCCGTAGACTGGTTAACCACTCCTTCTTGAAATCGTATTTCCATTCATTTGTGTGGCGTCTCGACCCTGCTAATGCATGGTTGACTGCGGGAGTACAGCATTGACAGACAACCCCTTCAGCTAATCAACGTAACAAAAAAGTGACGTCATCTCCAGTCTCCAA